>NW_006912907.1:161005-695498 GCF_000585565.1 Capronia epimyces CBS 606.96
GGCATCTGAACTATGTACTGACTGGTGCAACAGCTCTGTTGACCGTTGCCTATGTTTTGTCGAGCATCCCTCAGACATTGCCTCCGCGCCTGGCATCCAAACTGTCGGCAACCTTGGCACAGATGGACTATACTCACAGCAATGCCAACCGCATTGCTGGCGAGGTTCGACGAGTGCTCCGCTTCCCAGCACAGCAACTGACGACCGACCTTGCACGCGGCGTAGAAGACTTGAAGCAGAAGAAGGAGGATGTGACAAAGGTCAAGCACGAGAGTCAAGTTGCAAGGAAGTACTTTGGAAATTTGGTGCGGGACTCATCAGAGACAAGGCGGAGAGTTACGGGCATTGATCTGGAAGGGCCACCAGGAGCCGTCGGGGCTTACGCAAGTTGAAGAGATCATTCGTTATTCACTATTCACGAGCTGCACGGTACGATTGGGCGTGATGGATTGCTTAGCTGGGCGTCTTGTAGCTTTGCTTCACCTTCTCCACTTGATTCCGTCCTTGCGAACGGTGAAAGAAAAGCACGATGGACGATAAATCAAACATAATTTCACGGTTCGAGAATGCCTGAAGTGCTATATATACGTAGCGACAAATAGGGGGTTGCGGAGCGAAGGGACCACCGAACATGCAGGTCTCACAGTCTGGAGCCGGGGGATGCATGCATACCTATGTAAGAAGGTCGCCGCCGGGGGCATCGGATCTGCCTGCGACCGAATAGTAGGTGCCTTCTTAGGTGTGGAGAGTATCCGTACTCCGTATAGTACGTACTATATACGGAGTAGTGGGCAAGTTGTTGATGGTATTTCTCCCCTGCTAGCCCCATGCCCTTAGGAATCCCCTCGGCCAACAAGTGCGCTTGTACTGCACGCAGACGGCGGGTTCGCTTCTCCATGGTCGATATTTGCGGTGGGAGAGGGTCAGGGACGACTAGCGCAGGAGGAGCAGGACATGATGGGTTGGATGGCGGTGCCTGTGGAAAGCCCGGGGAGCCTGAGCGGACGTAGACACGACGGCAGCAATCGAGTTACAGGACCTTGTAGGATAGAGCAGACAAACACAGCAAAGAGCATAAAATGAGATGGATATAAATGAGTGTCGTGATGAAAGACCGTCGGACTGCCCGTGTGCCATAACAAACTTTCCACCTCCCTCCTCCGTACTCGTACCTTGCGCATTTCATTTCCCCTCCCCCACAGTCGTCAACCACCAACTTGAGACACACTCACACCCGTCTATTCAGTCCTCCCTCCAACCTCCAATTCATCCATCCAGCCAGCGAGCCAGCCTCCGTACCTCTCTCGACCATTCATGCTCTAGACCTTCACCAATCCCACCACTCTCTACCGCGGCACTGACTGGCACACTGAATTGGAGTCACCTTTATCTTCCTGCCTTCCCTTGGTCTACCTGATCTGCTGCGCCTCATCGCGCCACCACTTTCTCTGTTACGCGAGCTCGCCCTGCAACTTCATACTCCCTTTGCCTTCTCCCCGCCAACTCCCATAGCGGCCGAATAGGGTGGATTTCTTCTGCGCAATCCCTCTGCAGTCCAAACGCCAACATTCACCTCTCCGAGCCCCTCGAAAAGAGCGCCGTCGCCTTACCCTCTTCAACACCTGGCCATCGTCAAACTGGCGGGCACAACCGAACGGAGGTCCTCCACACATGGGGGCATCTTCAATCGCATGTTTGGAAGCAGAAAAGACAGGGATGTAGACACGGATACCATACCTGTACGCACTAGCACCGACGGCGATAGCGAACAGCCCACATCCCCAACCAGCGGCATTACTGTGAAAACCAGCGACCTAAGCCCTAAGTCTCCCACCAGTCATCGGTCTGAAGAGAAAGCGCCCTCGCCAAACACTGAACCCAGCAAGAAACGGAGAAGTAGCAGTTCCAAGGCCAAGGAGATCTTTACGCAAGCCAAAAACTCGCTGATTCACGGCGACAAGGACGGTCCATTGACACCCATGCAGAAACTAGCCAGGACCGATCCCGCCTTGAGTGTGCCGCAAGGCTCCAACAACAATTCCGCTGGCGAGTCGCAACCAACACCCAATTCATCCTTTTTGGTGGGCGTCACCGAGGACCGAAACAAAAAATGTCGACGGACGATGGAAGACACCCATTCCTATCTCTACAACTTCCTCGGCACTCCGGCTCCTGTCCTGGCCTCCTCCGATACGTCTCTGTCCCAGAGCAAATCCACAGAGTCCCGAAACAGTCCGAATCCTCTACCGTCGGATCCAGGGCAGCATGTGGTGGAGACGGATAATGGCTATTTTGCCATTTTCGATGGCCACGCCGGCACCTTCGCTGCTGAGTGGTGCGGCAAGAAAGTTCACGTCATTCTGGAAGATCTAATGCGAAAGTATCCCAATACGGCTGTCCCGGAGCTGCTTGACCAGGCCTACACTGCGGCCGACAATCAATTGGAGAAGCTGCCACTGAAGAACAGTGGGTGCACTGCGATCACGGCTGTGCTGCGATGGGAAGACCGCGTACCTACCAACCACTCGGCGACAGGGTCCCAGGCCATTGCGGCATTGGCTGCGGCAGCCGCGAAGGAAGCAGAAAAGCACGATAACTCCAAAGACGCCAAAGATGCCACTCCACGATCAAATTCGACTGCAGAAGCTGCAGCGACGGCAATCCAGGAAGCGAAACAGAAGGCGACGCGGCAAAGAGTGTTGTATACTGCTAACGTGGGTGATGCACGCATTGTCCTCTGTCGAAATGGAAAGGCGCTTCGTCTCTCCTACGACCACAAAGGTATGGATGAGAATGAGGGCCGTCGTATCTCTAAAGCGGGCGGATTGATATTGAACAATCGGGTGAACGGAGTTTTGGCCGTGACTCGGGCTTTGGGTGATTCATATCTCAAAGATCTGGTCACCGGACATCCCTACACCACCGAGACTGTCATTCAACCCGAGCAAGACGAGTTTCTGATTCTGGCTTGTGATGGGGTAAGTCCTTACCTAGGCAGCATTGTCCTTGGCACATGCTAACATGATTTAGTTGTGGGATGTCTGCTCCGATCAGGAGGCGGTAGATCTGATCCGCCAAGTTCAAGATCCTCAAGCTGCTTCGAAGATGCTGGTAGATTATGCATTGGCCCGATTTTCGACAGACAACTTGTCCGTCATGGTTGTCCGATTCGATTCTCAAAAGTTACAGCAAAACACAAAGATTGACATTGGCGTAGAAAGCGAGGCCAAGAAGGACAAAAGCGCAATCAGCGAGGTAGAGATGATTGTCGGAGAAGCTCGTCGGAACTCTGGTTTTGTACAAGAAGGGGCCCTGTCTGACCAGGATTCGGAAGAATTGAGAGAGATGGTGATCAAAGAGCAGGAGGAAGAGGAGCCAGGACCCGAACTCACGCCTGAAGGAAAAGGCGAGGCGGAGAGGATTCTCTCGGAGAAACAGGAGAACCCGGAGAAGAATGGTGAAAGCTAGGGGTGGACGGATGGCCTTGTTTGGACTCGATTGATTGATGCATCGTTGGATATTACTCCTCATCGCAATGCAGAGCGGCGACAGCGACGGGACTCTTCTGAGGCCATTGCCCAGCCATGGCCTTGCACCTCCTGGGACTTGCATTGGACGGGACCCGACGGCCCTGGCGCATTGGTGCGTGGGAGCGCCTGGATATAAGAGTGATGAGAGCGGCTTCACACGATTCAGAAGATATCATGGAAGACACCAGGCTGATGATCAGACGTGGTTGGGGTGTGCGACTTGTTTGAATTGAATGACTGGGAGCTTTTCCGAGTTCGAGCAGCAGCCACACAGATGGGTCAAGGCTGGCTCCGAACGGGCTGGGTGAATGAATGCTCGTTGCTTGACTGACTGAGGTATTGAATGACTGTTTATTAGTTCGCTCTGGCTAAAAAGGCGGGAGGCGTTGATGTGTCCCCTCGAGAAGGGCATCCCGCTCCATTTACGAGGACTTACTGTAGGCTTATGGGCCCTGAGGCTGAGGCTTAGGCCTAGGGGCTTAGGTGCTTAGGTGCCCCAATATGGCCGGGTAAAAGCTCTGCCGGGCGCATTGAGGCAGATAGAGACTACTAGTAACTACACTGGACTCTGTACTCCGTACTCCGTACTCCGTACTCCGTACATGTACTTTGTAGCTTCAATTCGCAATTCCTGCGTGTTGGCAGGGCATTAACCGTTAAGGAGATCGACAGCCATGAACAGACGGGCTTTGTATCTCGTACCTCAGATCGCCTCTTCCATCTCTTCCATCTCTTCCACCTCTCCGCCCGCAAGGCCCTAAGAGGCCATCGCCACGCCTTCGCCTGTAGTTTGAAGGATTTCCCGTACTCATATCCATCCACCGTGCCAGCCACATGGAGCTCCCTTTTATCCAGGGCCCTAATAAGGCCCTCAGGCTCATTATTAGCATCCAGCCTTGACCGGCGTCCCGCTGGCCTCCTAAGCCTAGTAATATTAGGCCTTTTATCCGCTCGGCCGGGCGCAACAGGCTACTTTAGGTATCTGCAGGCGCTCAGCTCTATGCCACCACGGTTCCTTGCCGGCGGCCCACAACTACAGTGTTTAGGCGCACCGGGTCATCCGTTTAGGGGCTGCAAGGGAGCGAACCGCCTTACTGTAGGAGCCTCCAAAGCCCTGGGAGCCCCCAGGCAACACTGCATTTAATAATAAAATCTCCGTTTACTACTATAGGTACCAGGAACCTAGGTACCTCACTGATCTGTCAACCTCGGCGACACCCCGATCCCCATCGCCCAGTGCCCATTAGCCCACTCGCCAATCCGCCGCTTATCAGCACCATCCCTACAAGCGGTCATAGCTGGAGCCACCAGGTAGAGCAGGCAGGCAATCCTCGAACAAGCTCCACCGTCTTTCCCACTGAGAAACGGGTCCGGAGGGCGTGGGCAGGCAATTACATTATTGCCTGCAGCTACTGGCGGTGCTGGAAAGACGCTTGCTCCGATCCTATTTGCTCGTCTCTACCACCTGCCGGAAAAAATATAACATGTCCGTCACTATCAACAACACCTCTTCATAACTGTACCAGTCTTCTCTCCTCCTATCCTCATGCCCTCCCTTTGATCTACCTGGACAACCGTTGCCGTCATGGCAGGCAAATTCCCCCTGCGCATGAAGCCCGCCAGCTTCACAAGTGCGTCACGCAGGTCGTTGTCGTCCCTAGCCTCCAGCACCAGCCGCAGAACAAGCTCGCCAGTCATTCCAAGACAATCAACCTTCCTACCACGAGCAGTCCTCCGGCAATCGTTCATCCGAACGTATGCTGAAAATGCTGCTCCACAAGCACCTCAAGCCATCCTCTCCCCAACGCCCAAGCCCAAGAAACGTTTCAGGTACATCCGCAACCTATGGCGCGTCACATATCTTTCCGTCCTGGCTGCAGTGGGATATACGACATACACCGTCTGGGAGGGCAATAATCCTCCCGAGCAGTTTGAACCAGATCCAAGCAAGAAGACTTTAGTTATCCTAGGTGGGTGAGACTGATGCGCAACCCATGTATCTTTGCTGACAAGCTCAGGAACGGGCTGGGGTTCCGTGTCCCTACTCAAGAACTTGGACACTGAAAATTACAATGTCGTGGTCGTCTCACCTCGGAACTATTTCCTCTTCACGCCTCTGCTCCCATCATGTACCACCGGCACCATCGAACATCGCTCCATCATGGAACCTATTCGAAACATTCTCCGACACAAGAAGGCGAAGGTGCAATACTACGAAGCGGAATGCACCAAGATTGACTATGAGAAGAAGGTTGTCTACGCCAAAGATGATTCGGAAATTAAGGGTGACACCATGGAAACCCAGATCCCGTTCGACATGCTCGTGGTGGGTGTCGGGGCCGAAAATGCCACCTTTGGTATTCCGGGTGTGCGTGAGCACGCCTGCTTTCTGAAGGAAGTCGGTGACGCTCAAAAGATCCGCAAGCGTATCATGGATTGCGTCGAAACTGCCACTTTCAAGGATCAACCCCCTGAAGAAATTAAGCGTCTCCTTCACATGGTCGTGGTCGGCGGTGGGCCAACCGGCGTGGAATTCGCCGGTGAGCTGCAGGACTTCTTCCAGGAAGATCTGCTGAAATGGGTGCCTCAGATCAAGGAAGATTTCCACGTCACCCTCGTCGAAGCCCTTCCCAATGTGCTGCCCATGTTCAGCAAGCAACTGATCGAGTACACCGAGTCTTCCTTCAAGGAAGAACACATTGATATCCGCACCAAGACCATGGTCAAGAACGTCACTGACAAATACATCGAAGCGGAAGTGCAGCAGCCGGGCGGGACCAAGCAGGTTGAGAAGATCCCGTATGGCCTGCTGGTCTGGGCGACCGGCAATGCTTTGCGTTCTGTTGTGAAGGATCTTATGTCGCAAATCCCCGCTCAAGCCAAAGCTCGGCGAGGTCTGGAGGTCAATGAGTACCTCGTGGTCAACGGTACCGAGAATATCTGGGGGGTGGGCGACTGTGCTGTTGCCAATTACGCCCCCACTGCGCAGGTGGCCGCCCAAGAGGGCGCTTTCCTCGCTCGTCTCTTCAACACCATGGCTAAAACTGATGCCATTGAGGACGAACTTCGAGAGCTCTCGGCGAAACAGGCCACCACATCAGGAGACGACCGCAATGCCGTTCTCAACGAGATCAGAGAGCGCCAGAAGCAGCTCCGCCGCATCAAGCAGATTGGCCCCTTCCAATATTCACACCAGGGTTCGCTGGCGTACATTGGGGCGGAAAAGGCTGTGGCCGACGTATCCTGGTTCAGCGGCAACATCGCGACTGGTGGCACCTTGACATATCTGTTCTGGAAGAGCGCGTACTTGAGTATGTGCTTCAGCGGTGAGTGGTTCTCCCCGGTATTTCTTGTGTCAACTGGATTGGCTTGCTGACTGGTACTGTGTAGCGCGCAACCGCGTCCTTGTGGCGTTCGACTGGACCAAAGCCAAATTCTTTGGACGTGATGTGTCGAGAGAGTGAAAGCCCTGACCGCACCGAATTCTGTGTTTGTTTGCTTTCCAGCGATAGGGACTCGGATGGATGGGATGTCTGTATTACTTGACCATGGGCCTCGTTGAAGGGTCAGGTAGAGGTCGGGGTCGGGGTCGGGGTCGGGATCAAGTCGGTGTCCGTTGTCCTTTGAGAATCCTCCTCAGGCCCTGGTGATCCGGGGCCTTCGAGTTGAAGGGTTGTTATGGTTAACAGTGCCAGTCTATCCATTATCGGGAACACCAGGATGGCTTCAAAATAATACTAGTCTCACGAGGCCCGGACCACGATGGAGCATACATGTGCTTGCATCGTTTTCCGCGCTGCGGTCGTGGCGAGTAGGACTTTATACTTCATGTCACGATTCTATGGACGGATCGCCAGCCTTGCCCCCTTTTTGAACATCGTCTCACGATATAATATAATGCCCCTGTACCCTCACCCTCATTGATATATTTGGCAACCCAAAGCAGCTTGATGTACACATAGTTATGCCATAGTGCCCTAGTCTGCTCGCCGACTACTAGGTAGGCAGGGAGGAGTATATTCGCTCCGCGTTGACGTGAATCTTTCAAGTGTCTGGCAACTTGTTTCTTCTCCAAACCCAAATCGAAAACAGACACCACCTCGAGGTCCATGTCTGCTATCTACCACAGTTTGTTCTCCTCCCTGGCCTTCGCCGCCTGGCCGGCCTTGCCCGAGGCGCTCTTCTTCTTCAACACCTTCAGCTCCTCCTCGCTGATGGGCGGCTTGAAGTACAGACTGGGTCCCTCGCCCTCTTTCACAGTGTGGCTGAGGTATCCCCGGTTCTTCTCGTCCCGGTAGTACTCGAGGTCCTTTCGCGACGTCGGATCCGGCAAGCGGTATTCGTATCCTACGCCCGAGACGCGTTCTTCTAGCGTCTGGCCGCCCACCGCTGCAAGAGCTGGCTTGTTGAGAGCCTGTGGATCCCAGCGCAGGGATATGAACGGGTGCATCTGTCGCAAGCGAATCCGTCGGATCGCCTGCGGCGTGTAGAATCGCGTCGTGACTGTTCCGCCGAGAGCCTCGACGGCTGCAATGGCCGACTGCGAAGCTTTCGACACAACGACATGGATGGGTGTCTTCAGCTCTGCCGCTCCGTCGCCCAGCAGTTTCACGCCGTCTTTAATGCCATGCAGGGCGCGCGAGCGGACAAGTTCTAGTAGTGTAATGGGCTGGGACGGGTCCAGTCGTTTCTGGTCGATCCACGATTGTATCCGGTTCAGGTTAATGGGTGACATTTCTGTCGCATGTCTGCGGGCCAGCTCTCATACGTTAGCATTCAGACGGATCTTAAACACAAGATACAGCTTAACGAAGCACACGAGGAGTGAGCACTGACAAATTTGTAAATCCATATTTCCCATGTACGATATGTTCGGGTGTTTGGCCTCCATTGAATCCCGCGGGAACTTTGCCGTGTTGCTTCTGCCCGTCAGAGCCGCGACCTGACTTCCCTCCCTTGCCTGAAGCTGGACCTCGGCCGCGACGGATCCGTTTGTTGTAAGCGCCTGGTGTGTCGGAGAGCGAGCTTAGGATGGATGCACTTCGGGACTGGACGTGGAGGAAAGGGAGGAGAAACGAGGGAATGGTTGCAATTGAAGCGAGAGTGTCCAATGGCGAGGATCTGAGCTGCGGCAACCGCAGCGGCAGACGAGGCGGCATTGCCTCTACCTCCTGGTGGGTTGGGAGACGAATTCAATGGGATGTTTTGTATAACTTGTGAGAAGCTGAGGTCTGTTGGTGAGTACTCACTCCGTACAAAGGTAGCCGTGAACTGGATGCTGCCAAGATGCAAGATGAGTGAAAACTGCTACTACCTGCTCCTGGCATTAGTGGCTCACCCCGATCGGGACAAGGGTGATGCCGCCCTATTACTGTAGAACATACTGTAGGACTCCATCCGGATACTTGCTAACACCTCTCCTCACCCCGGTTGATGCCGACGTTGCGAAGATGGAGGCGATCTCATTCTTGGTGAGTACATCCACATCGCGCCCCTTGCCCATGACCACAGACATGGGATAAAAGCCCGGCAAATAGAAGGTTGGTCGCCGCTCTAATATACTGTACGAAGTACTCCAGAGTGAAAGCGAAAGCGAAAGCGATCATCTCCGACAGGGCGCCTGTCCACCTCCGCCCTTTGATAAGGGACCTAAGGAGGTCCTTGGGCAGTTTCTGACGCTGGAATGGGAAGCTGTCTCCGGTTGTAGAAGAAGCGGAAAATCAATGCCGCGGAGTGGCCATCAGGACTCAGACATCGCCGTCCTTTGATTGTCCCAGTCAATTCTCACGGCAACCTGAATTAGATCTCGCTTCTTCTCGGCGCACATCTCACGTCTCAACCATCAGTCATCACCATGAGCGCATCTGCCGAACCCCGAGCAAACGTGCTCTTATTTGGCGGCGGGGCAGTTGGAGCCATCGCCGCCCTCAACATTGAAACGGGCGGCCTGGGTGCAGTGACGGCAGTGCTGAGATCCAACTTCCAGGTGGTGCGGGATACAGGATACACGATTGAGAGCGTGGACCACGGAAGTCTGAAAGGATGGAGACCAACCAAAGGCGAGCAGCTCTCCCTCAGCCTCCGTTCCGCACCAAGAAGACAAAGACAGGATCGTTGACTGAAGTGCAGTGGTCAACACTGTGCCCGATGTCAGCAAAGAGAACTTGCCGCCGTTCGACTACATTGTCACCACCACTAAGAACTGCCCCGACATACCGCCCACGCTTCCCGAGCTCATTCGCCCCGCCGTCACGCCGGGCCACACGACGATCGTGATGATTCAGAACGGACTGAACATTGAGCGAGCAATGTTTGAGGCTTTCCCCACCAACGTGGTGCTGTCCGGGGTGTCCATGATCGACAGTCACGAAGGGCAGCTGGGCGAAATCCTCCATGAAGAAAAGGACGTTCTTCACCTGGGGGCGTTTCAAAACCCCACATTGGACGATCACGAACGCGAAATCGCCCTGGCACACAACTTCATCCAAATCTACGGTGCGGGGGGGAAAACTGATGTCAGATTCTCCGAAGACGTGCCATGGGCCAGGTGGCGCAAGTTGGTCTTCAATGCGGTGCTCAATCCACTGTGTGCCATCACCGGCCTGGACGATGCCCGAATCCGACTCACCGACAGTCTGGTCGAGGGATTGGTGAGGCCGGCGATGAAGGAGATCATCGACACCGCGGCCAAGCTTGGGCATATTTTACCCGCCGACATCAGCGACACCATGATCCATTTGGATCCCATGGACTTGTATCTCAAGCCGAGTATGCAATGCGATATCGAGAAGGCAAGTGAAGCCCCCTGTGTCTGTGTTTTGCGTCACGATGCCGTCAGATATTCAACCGCCGTGTACTTATGTTGACTTGGACTTTGACTCGGTAGGGAAACTTTATGGAGTTCGAATATCTACTGGGAGAGCCACTTCGAGAAGCAAGAAAGGTGGGCGTGGCGACGCCAAACTTGAATGTCTTGTACGAAATATGCAAGGCTCTACAGTGGAAGATCAAGGAACAGAAAGGACTGGTCAAGGTGCCTCCTAAGAGAATACTGTAGCACCGGGGTGTGTTTTCCATACCTTCCGACGGTTCTCTCTGTAGCATGATCAGACTATTTGCTGGGCCAGATTCAAGCGCCCGGGGCTGGTTACAGCATCACTAGGTCAACCGAGGCCGATCCAGGCACTTCATCCATGTACTCCATCCATATACTTCATCCATATACTCCATTCAGACAGCATACTCCATCCATACTGCTGTCTGAATGCCTAGAGGTCTCGAGTCCAGCCATGGGATGATGAAGGATCCACAGAGCAACCCCTGCATGGCGGAGACGGGTTGCCAGATCGGGTTCGGGTTTCCACGCCATATTAGGTTGGTAATGAATGGGCTCGTTATCAGTCTTACATACTGTACTGTACTGTTCGAGGCGCACTTCTCCAATGCCCTGCCCTGCCCTGCCCTGTTCTCTCAAAGTTAGGCTTAGGCTTCTCTTCCTCTCGGTCTCCGGATCCCATGTAACTCGAGTCAGAAGCCAAAATGGCACTTCGACTGCCCCGTCTTGACAAGGATGTGTTCACGATCCAGGATCTCAAAGAACGAGCCGACAAGCTCCTGCCGGTCGCCGTCAGAGGTAGGCGAAAGCCCGCGAGAGAAAGGGAAAGAGGATCAGTCATCAACCGTTGACTCTGTCTAGAGTTCTTCAACGAGGGGTCGATGGATCTGTTGACGTAGGCATCCAATTCTGGTCCAACGATGCCACTGCCGTGGTGCTGACTTGACTCATCAGCGTCCGGGACAATGAGCAGGCCTATGATCGCTACAAGCTGCGGCCCCGAGTCATGAGGGACGTCGGTGAGGTCGATACGTCGACCACCATCTTCAACACCAAGGTGAGACTCGGGCTGCGTGTCCTCCCTCTCCCTCTCCCTCTCTTAACAGCCATGACCACGACAGGTGCGCTTTCCCTTTGGATTTTCTCCAGCTGGCATGCATCAGCTGGCGCATCCTGACGGGGAGATTGCAACCTCACGTGCTGCGGCCGGAAACAACATCGCCATGGCGCTCTCGTCCTATTCTACCAAACCACTCGAAGATGTGGTGGCCCAGGGGAAAGGCAACCCGTACGGCATGCATGTTTGCTTCTTCGAAGACCGGAGAATCACCCTCCAGATCATTCGAAGAGCGGAAGGTTTGATTCCGATCAACAATGCCGACATGTGCGAGCTCCCAACCGCTGACTGGCACGCATGAAAAGCTGCCGGCTTCAAAGCTCTCTTCGTATCCGTCGACACTCAGGTCCTGGGCCTTCGACTCAGCGAGTACCGAAATGCCCTCGCACTCCCACTCGGCATGACCACGCCCATGCTTGTAGATGACGAGGCAGGCATGGGCGTAGATGACGAGAAGTCAACCGCCGCCCAGAGTGACCGTCTCTCGTTCGATCCGACGCTGACTTGGAACGAAACCATTCCTTGGCTTCGGAAACACACCAAGCTGGAGATCTGGTTGAAAGGAAGTCAGTCTGACCATCAAGTTCTCACCAGCCTTGCAAGCCGGGTCATGGTGATTTGGCTGACATGGTCTTTTTTTTGCAGTCACCTGCCCCGAGGACGTCGCTCTTGCCATAGACTGCGGCGTGGATGGAGTGCTGATCTCCAATCACGGTGGCCGACAGCTGGATGGCGTCCCGGCCAGTCTCGACGCATTGCGAGAGTGTGCTCCTGTAGCGAAAGGCAGGATCCGACTTGCTGTCGACGGGGGCATCCGGAGGGGATCCGACATCTTCAAGGCTCTTGCGCTAGGCGCCGACTTTTGTATGGGAGGTCGGATCCCGCTATGGGGACTGGCGGTAAGTTAGCTGTATTATGCTTGCTTCTCAACTTCTGCTTGATGTCACGGCTGCTTGCTTCCTCAGCTTCTGCTTGATGTCACGGCTGCTCTGTATCCTCAGCTTCAGCTTAGGATAAAGGTTACGCTTCAGCTTGGGATCAAGGTTACATGTAGTAGCTAATGTTGGTGACGTGGTCTTACAGTATAAAGGCGCAGATGGCGTCGATCTCGCGGTGAAAATCCTTCTCAGAGAATTCGAAACCACCATGGCACTGTGCGGGTACGTATCATCATGACTCTTGCTTTTCTTTTCCCATCCATCCATCCAACGCCACTGTCGTCTCCCGACCTACCGACCGGTCGAGCTACCGAGTTATCCTAATGACCCTGATACTGTAGGTGCAAGTCGGTCCAGGAGATTTCGAGAGCTCATCTGTCCGTGCTCGGGGCCAACGGACTCCTCTGCCGCCTGTAAGAGGAAAGAGACAAGAGGCAACATATGGACATGAGACATGAATCCGGTATGAGCGAGAGCAATAGTGCTGTCCCGGCTGCAATTACAGCGTAGGACATAGCGATAGTGCTCTCCAGGCTGCAATTAAGAGCGAACCACATGGGGATAGAGCTGTCTCGACTGCAAGAGCGAATGATATGGCGATAGAGCTCTCCTGGCTGCATTAGGAGCGAGGAGCATAGGACATTCTTTCAGGAGGCTTGCCAGGTGATGAGGTGACTAGACCGTCTTTGATTTGATGTCCTTTGGCCGAGCACGTTTCGTTCCAGATAGACGGAGACGAAGACGAACTTAGACTCCCTACGGTTCTCTTCTTGTCTTGTAAGAACAGGATTTGCCTTGCTTGGACAGTATCGGTACACTTACATGCCGAGGGACAGTATCCTCAAGGCATGCTTAGGGACAGTATCCGGACAATTGAATGATTAGGGACCTGTCCACAACTAAATGCTTAGACAGTGTCCACAATTAGATTACATACCACCGGCATAAGGTATTACATATTAACTACTAAATACATGTTAATCTGCTCTGCTCACTATCTATACATTGTAAGTATAAGTATAAGGACAAGGCCGATGGCTGATGGCCGATGTCAAAACATCAAAATAAACTTATACAGTTTTCCTACAACGTACCCTTAGGATTGGGATTTCCCAAAGCCAAAGCCAAAGCCAAAGTCACCGAGTGGGCTGCTGGTCGACCTCGGAGAGTGTTGCCAGAGCCTCGAAATATAGATAGAGATGGAGAGGGAGAGTGAGAGGGAGAGAGGTTACAGATTGTTCGCTCCAGGCGGCGATGGCGATACTATAACCCTAACCCAAGTCATTACTCGGTGATAGTATAATATAGGGGTATAGGGCCTGGTCTGGTCTGGTCTGTTGACACTATTCCTGCTCTTGCTGTCGTTGGCTCCTGATGTCCACTCGTTCATTGCGGGCGATCCGAGAAAATATGGTTGCGAGCTCCCTTCGCGACTCTAATAGCGGCCACTAGGGGTAAAGTAAGCATGAGTATGAATCTCCGTAGGTGTAGATGCTGGATATGGTTATAGACAGAAGGGAGAGGAAGAAAATAACCAAAAAAGGATAAGGACAGCGACAACGACAACGACCAAAACAAGGACAGGGACAAACAACAAAATCAAGGACAAAATCAAGGACAAAATCAAGGACAAAATCAAGGAAACGACATGGACAAGACAGGGATACTCACAGAAATGATCAGGACCAAACTGACAAAGACAAATGTGGCTGCCGCGACGCACTGAAGAACGAACAGACCCCTCGGGTAGACGACGGCGGTGCCGGCGAGCGGAGCGGGAATGAGGACAACTATTCACCATCAAAGTCAATCAAGGCATTGCAATTGCAATTGCAATATCTGGCGGCACTCACGGATAACGAGCAGAAAGAGGGCGGTGATGATGCGGAAACGAGTCTGCGATGCCTCGAGCTTAACCACTTCTTCGGCATACTGCGCGTCGGCCTCGGCGGTTCGGCCTCCGCCTTGGACCGAACGCAGGGCAGGCTCGTCAATCGGGTCTTTGTCTTTGACGACGTAACTCTGGTTCTGTTGAGGGGGCTTCTCGGTCAACGCGGTCGCGGGGTCGGGGTCCGGAACCGCGGCCGCACCACGGCCGATGGCTCGGGTGAGCTCAAAGTCGAAGGAGGCGGGTCTGAGGAGAGACAAGGAAATGGACACGATGGCGCCCGTGCCCAGGGCGGACAGAGAGCCGGCGAGGATGACCTTGCTATCGGTCAGGGTGGTGGTGGAGATCGTGTCCTGGGTGGTGACGGCGGTGACGAGCCAGGCCACCATGCCCATGACCAGGCCGCCGATGACACCTAAGATGGCGCCAGCCTTGTTCAGTCGGGTCCAGCACATCAGGAGGCCGATGGGGAAGACGGCGCCGGACGTGCACACTCCCATGAGGTAGAAGAGGAAGTTGAGGTCGAGCCCAATGTATGCGAACGCCGTGTCGATGCCGGCGAGGAAGATGGCCCAGAAGATGACCACTGGGGAGAAGGAGACAACGTTAGTCGCTGAACCGTGGACGGGAGACGGGAGGGCAGCCTGAGAGGGAAGTGGGAAGTGGGAAGTGGGAACTTGCCGCCATGGTTGACCCTCATCATCTGCACATTTGTCGCGTCCTTGTTGATGTATTCACGATAGCTTGGAACATTAGCAGGGGTGTTGGCTACAGCAGGGGCGCTGCTAATTGGGGGGAGAGGGGCGATGGACTTACATGTCGTAAGAGAAAATGGTCGACACCGCAACCAGTTGAGCAGACAGCGCCGAAGTGGTGGCCTTGAAAGTCGGTCCATTAGCAAAAAGCAACGCAACGCAACGAGGCATTTGGATCTTGTACTCACCATGAATGCGATGATAGTATACATGGCGGGCCCTGCTTGGCCGAGGATGGTCATGCTCGCATACGGGCCAGCGAGTCCGCTACAAGATCAAAGGTCAGCCTGACATGCTAAGGTGGAATGAACAGGAGAAAGGAGAAAGGACACCACTCACGCGCCAATCTCGGCCGGGGAAAGCCCTTCAGGATAGGCTGGGAAGGCCGGGTTATTCGCCAGAGCCCTCGCGGCCAGGCCCATGGAGGATCCGATCCCAAGGGCAACTATAGTCCCGCGGCATCAGCATCCGTCCTCATCGTCATCCCCGTCCAAAAGTTATGTAACATACCTGAGAAGAAGAAGCAGCCGGCGAAGATGAAGGCCTTGCTGGTCCCGGCCGGGCGCGCGGCGATGCTTCGCTGCCAATACGACCTGCAATCTGCTGTCAGCCTGTTCCTGTATCTGCGTTCCCGAGCGGCGAGCCTCACTGGTCACAAAAGGATAGGCCGAAAAAGGAGGTGGCCGCCGTCACAGCATAATCTATTCGCGGGTCAGTCCAGTTCAGCCGAGACGATGGGCATCCAGTGGTCACAGACACATTCCACCATCACTCCGGAAGCAGAGGTAAGACTCGTGGCCGTTGCCCACTGCCGGGGTCGTCTACGTCGTGTTAGCCGTCCAACACGCTATGCTGTGGTATTTCGACAAATGGGACCGGCTCACCTTGGAAGCATCGAGGAGAAGTTCATACAGCTTGCCGGGTGAGCCAATGACGTCGCCTCGGGTGTAGGTTGACAGGACGAGGACGAGGAGGCATGTAAAGAGAATGCAGCAATGGAGGTAGTCCGCTCTGTGCAGCTTGATCAGTACCAGGGCCCCCTGGCGCTCACGGACATGGAGAATGGACCATGTACATACACGAATGTGGCTCGCAGACCACCAGTCAGGACTGAGAAGGAGTCAGTCAGATTGACAGCTGGGTCAGGTTGGGGTTGGGGTTGGATTGGATCACAACGTACCATAGGCCACGATGACCAGCGGCAACAGCCAGATGGCGGCATACTGGCTGATACCCGTCATTCCCGTGATGACTCCAGCCCCGCCGATGAGGATCTCGCTGCCCACCACAAAGTTGGCGACGAGGGCAGCAAACATGTAGGCAAGATGGCCCAGAACGCCGAAGCGGACCTTGGCCACTTGGAGGAAGCTGCAGAGAAGGATGAGTGATGGCCCTTGTGACTCCAAGCTGACCAGGGGCTCAGGGGCTCAGGCTTACGTCGAGGCGCCACTGGCGTTGGCCTTGATTTTGGAGGAGACGACTGCGAACGCGGCGATTTCTGCCTCGTTGTCAGTTTCGGCCGGCTGAGATGCATCACGTTGGACTGTGAACTGGCTCAAGCACATACCGACGAAACCTCCCATCCCGAACCACCAGGGGACGGACACGCCATAAAGGTAGGTGAGGGTGCCCGTCTGCAGAAAGACCGCGGCCCATACCCAAGCAGAGGTGATGCCAACCGACAGCCTGCATGCGCGTCAGTGAGCAGGGGCAAGCATCGCGGTGGAAGACCAAGACAAGGTCCTGACATACATTCCGGTCTTGACGGACCGAGAGGCGGAAGAGAACTCCTCCACCTTGCCTGGGTCGAAGTTGGTGTATCGCCTCTGCACCCAAGTGATGCCGTTCATCAGGGCGGCGAAAAAGGCACCGCCGACCAAGACTACATCGACATTGCACGAGGTCAGAGATGAGATATACAAACAAAGCAACCGTGCGCCTGCAGGGAAAACTCACTGGTGGCGTACCCGGCGCTTTGGGGTAGCAGAGACATGGTGCTGGTGGCTCGTTCTCGTTCTCGTTCTCGTTCTCCAGATCCAGATCCAGATCCATCCTGCAAAACTCAACGAAACTCACATGTTTATTATACTCTGTAGAGGGCCAAACCGGCGATGGCGCAAGAGGCTGTGCTGAGGCACAATTCGCATCCATCTCGGCCATCCGAAGGGGTGAAGTCGAGATAGAGATGCCACGGGCCAATCACAGCACGGCCGGCCCAAGCACGCCATCGCCGTCGCCGTCGCATGGAACATGGACAGCAGCCTGGATGAGGAAATTGCTCTCGAGGCCTGATACAGGAATGTAATTGCTTCTATCTCTCGTCAACTAATTAGTTATCATTGTGCAGCACATCCACCTCCTGCACGGAGGACCGATACTCTGGTGTTGTCTTACGTCTTTTGTCTTACGAAGCATTCCGACGAGACGGAAACAGAAACGGATACCATGCCCCAGGCCCAGGCCCAGGCCCCGGCCGAGCAACATGACGAGCCCGTCGACCTGTCCGAGATCAGGTGGAAGATGCTGGTCGCCTGTGACATCTGCCGGCGACGAAAGGCACGTGCTTCTCTCCCACTCCCACTCTCTCTCTCTGTCGTCGTGACGAGGCTAAATCAGCCCTCCATTTCAGGTGCGGTGTGATGGTCAGAGACCGTGTTTGAGATGCAGCAAAGGTGGCAAGAAATGCACCTTCTCCACGCCGTGAGCCCCCGAGTCCCAGTCCGGAATCCCATGTGCTGAATACTGAATACTATACCATTGACAGGCGGCGAGTCGTGGTGCATCCCCAGGACGCAAGGTGAGCTGAGCACCGGCCATCCCCTATCCCACATCCCATCTTCCAAGTGATCCGCAGCGCTGAAGATGCCGACAGGGCTCATACCTCGAAGCGGCCTCGAATCAGCTCTCTCTCCCCCGGACAAGCGTCTCCGAACCGATCTATGTCGAATGTCTCCTCGCCGCCGCCGGGCCCTGCATCTTCGTCCACGGCTCCAAGGATTCCCATTCCCACTGTGACGGGCAAGTTCAGGCTAGATGTGAGCAGGACATTACATTTCCCTGGTGTCGTTCCCCATGACTCACCACCGATTCTAGGCGGCAGAGACCCCAACCCCCTCCAGGTCGGGCAAAGAGCACCTCCTGCTCATCGACGCGGATGACCAGATCGTCTACTCGGGCCCATCGACGGGGATGCCCCTATTCGCTCGCCTTGGCTTGCTTCACACGGTCGAAGTCTCGGAAAGTGACACGACGGGGGCCTCGTTTGCCTCTCACTCCGCCGGCGCCTTGGGCATCACGGGCGCCACCACCTCTTCCGGCGACTTTTTCGATCTCTGCCTACAGCATTGTCCACAGGAACTCATGTTCAAGTTGATCGGCTATCATCTAAACACGCGTCAGTTCCAGTTCACCTGTCCCCTGTCCCCTGTCCTTCGGCGCCTGAGTGAAGTGACACAGACTAATCAACCTTCTCCTGAAGCCGTCTTCTTTCCGCTCCTTCACGCCCCTTCCTTCCTATCTGTAAGTCCTGAATCCGTCGAATCCATCTCGATCTCGGCCACAGAGTTGATGCTGATGGCTGGCTCAGGAATTTGTCGCGGTGACCCAGCGTCGCCTGGTATGTACTGCCCAGTACGGCGCTTTCCTGATGAGCATCCTCGCGGTGACGGTGCGGCTGGTCGAAAGCGCAAAGGCCCTGCTTCCAGCTTCGGAGCGCGATCAGGCTGGCGAGGCCTACTTTGAGCTTGCCCAAGACTTTCTGCGCATCAGCAAGAACAAGCTCGACATCCGGCACATCCTGGCTCTCTACCGTAGGTTTCAAACCATGTGCTGATTGTTTCGTATTTCGACGGGACTGATCAGATTGGACGTCTAGACCTTGCCTTGTTTGCCGAAGGTCGCACCGGTTCGGCGAGTTAGTTACTCCTCCAGACACCAGACCTGTGTCCACGTCGTACTGATCTATCTGTTGCATAGGCGCTGTCTCCAGTTTCGTTGCCGAGGCCGTCGGTCTGGCATTCACCACTGGACTGCATCGGAGTACCAAGGAGTTCAACATGGATCCCGTTACGCTGCAGGTGAGCACTTAGTCTCCTGGTGAAAGAAGGGGAAATGCGGGATTTAGCAAGTGCTGAACGGTGCAGATCCGAACCCGTCTATTTTGGGCTCTATATACTCTGGATACCGCCCTTGCCTATTCCCAAGGCCGCCCACCCCTCATCAGGCTGTCGGAATGTAAGTAGGAGGCCGGAAAGTGTGGTCGCGGTTCGGTTGGGGCTAAGTCGAGACAGGCAGCGTGGAACTTCCCGTCATCGTGGACAACGAATACATCAAAAAGACGGAGATTCTTCCCCAGCCAGAGGGCGATCCGCCACTGGCCATGGCCGCAGCGGTCAAGATGATCGAGATCTATATGGTCCTCGAACAGGTGCGTTGCGCTACAATCCCCATGCATGCATAGCCATGCCATGCCCTTGCATGTCCCATCCCAATCATTGAGCTCACCACGCTCCAGGCGCTGTCTGCGATCAACGCGCCATCAAGAACCCCTGCCGCCGCCTTCTCCCTGGCCGACGCTCCGCTGGATCGCAGCGAGCTCATGAGGCGGGCGCAGAACCGACTCGACAAGGTATGTGATTGTGATTGTGACTGTTCAAGTATACAGAAGTGGTTTCTGCCAGCACCTGCGTCGTATTGAGCATGTTGTTGTTGTTGCTGTTCTTGTTGTTGTTCTTCTTGTTGTTGAGCATGTCGTCGTCGTTGTTGTTAATGACATGCATGTCCGGCTTGAACAGATTGAACGCGATCTCCCGCCGTACTTGTCGCAGGCCGGCGTGACGCCCAACCCGTCGTCGAACTTCTTCCACTCCTGCCGGGTGCGGACGACGCTCCAATTCGTTCGCACGCTGATCGCCCGTCAAGCGCTCATGGACGAGCTGGAGTTGGAGGCCGGCCCCGGCCCCGGTCCCGGCCCGTCCAAGGAAAAGGAAGTGGAAGAGGGAGAGGAAGAGGAACAGACGGAGACACAGACGGGTTCAGGTTTAGGTTCAGGTTCTGTGTCGGCGACGTATGAAGCCTGCCGCCTGTCCGTCGACACGGTCAAGACGTACTCGCGGCTCCGGCACCTGGGCCTCCTCCGGTTCTGCGGCTTCCACGCCGTGTCGCACGTCACGGCGGCGGCGCACACGCTCATCGCCTGTATGTTGCGTAGCTCCAATCTCGCGTTCGAGCATCGGCCCGACCTGCTCACCGCCATCGACCTCCTGCTCGTCTTCTCGTCGCCCTTCCCCTACGTCGAGACCGTCGCTCAGCTGCTGGTCCAGCTGTCTCGCACGCTCGACCACAACCACGGCTCCGACAGCCAGAGCGAGGCCGTCGCCATCCGCGTCCTGGCCCGCCGAATGGCCCGCTCGCCTTCCAGGTCCAGATCCATGTCCATGTCCACCTCCAGGTCTAGGCCTATCATGGCAGAATCGTCCACCTCCAGGTCCAGGCCCGACCCGCCCGACTCTCGGTTCAAGCATGCCGTCGGCGTCGGCGTCGGCAGCCAGGGCCCTTCTCACGCTCACGCTCACCCTCAAAGATCATCACATCCTTCGGCTTACAGCGCTCCCTCGACCTCAACCTCAACCTACAACCATTCCTCCCTCTCCAATACCTCCGCCATCCCTATCCCGCCTCCGCATCCTCCTCCTCCTCTGCGGGGGGACGCCTCGACCTCGACCTCGACCTCAATCACGACTAATGCTAACGCTAATGCCAATGCCAATTCTAATGAGACTTCCGCGTGGATTTCGCTGCTGCCCACTGACTCGGTCGAGCCTCAGGGCATAATACATCACCCTTCGGCCGATGCGGTGTGGGAGGACAGCTTTTCATTCCTAAACGATGGACTGTTTAGCAAATTGTGATAGAATTGGAATGGACTGTTTAGCAAATTATAGACAGCATTCGAATCTAGCATTAGTTTGCTGGTAAATCCCTCCAGGGTCGTGCTAATCCAACCGTTGTTATCTACAAGTACAGACTTTCTTTGCTTCCTAAGACTGAGGCTGAGGGCCCTGTATATACACACACGCACACACACGCACACACACGCACACCCTCTCTCTCTCTCCCCTCCCTCCCCCCTCCCTCCCCCTCTCTTTCTGGCCCAGAAGTGGCAAAGGGACAGATTTATATAAGCAGCCTCTAGTCAATGAGCTCCCGAATACGCTGCTTCCAAGCCGGCCACGCTCCCCAGCGTCCTTGATCGTCAACTTCCTCTGGTCCTCCTTCGCCAATCAGACTCAACAACTTTTCGGCATATTTGAATCTGCACAGACGAGACGATCGATCAGCTTAGCTTGGATTCACCACAGAACAAAAACAATGAACAATGAATCACGGCAGACTTACTCTCCGGGATGGCCGAGAACCAGGATCGAATGCGAGTCCGAGTCTTCTTCCGGATGAGGCGTCAGCTCGAGCGGCGTGCCCGACCAGTAAGCCGCGACCACGCGGGCCTGCATTTCCGAGAAGGGCCAGGGGATGGCTTCGGCGTGCAGCAGTAAGAATACGAGCGTTGGGTCCGGAAGGTAGAAGATCTGGTGAGCGTCGAGATTGTGAACGCCTTCTCGCAGGTTAGTAGGCTGCCGGCTTTCACTTTCATTGTCATTTCCATCAACTCACGGTGCCCGCCGTCCAGCGTAGCCTGTCCCACCAAGTCCTTGGGCGGTCGAGGAGCCTCTGCAGGCACAGACGGATACCTCAGCAGGGGTGCTTTGTTGAACGGAGCATCTGACGCGTGGCAGAACTCGAAGCGGATCACGAATCCTGTAGCAAAGATGATAACCTGTGTATGGGATTGACAATCAGCTCGGCATTCCCATTGCGTCGGTCAAGTCGAAGTCGAAGTCACGGTTGGCGGGGAGGGGAAGGGAAAGCGGAAGGGAAAGCGGAAGGGAAAGTACTCACGTCCACATCATCCAGAACTTCTCCCGACACGGTGACGATCCGCCCGGTGGCAGAGTTGGATGAGGGCGGCTCGACGGTGCGGATAGGTGTCACGTTGTTGATGTGCTCGCTCCATCCCTTTTCGTGCTCCGTGTCGTAGCGCGGCTTGCTTCTCAGAGAGCGGTAAACTCGGCGTGGTGCCAGGGGCGACTGTTCAACCCGAAGCATGCCGAGTTCTCGCACAATATCGGCGCCTGCCATGTCAGCCGGAACAATACTCATAAAGACAGCTCAGCTCAGCTCAGCTCAGCTCAGTATCACTCACTCGATGGCCCGGCACCCACCACCATTACGGTCTATTCGCATCTGGTTTTCAGCTTGTGTCCTTGGCCTCTTTTGTTTTGATATACAATCGGAGGATAACTTGTTGGAGGACAACCACAGTGGAGAGGATCTGGACTTGTCTTGTCACTTACCTTTCCAGCAAATACTTTCGCGTCTCTGTACCACCTCGAATGCAGGATTTGGCCCTTCCAGCGCCACAAGTTGTCTATATAGGGGATGAAGGGCCTGGAATCCGACCCGTTGGCCACCACAATATGGTCAAATCCCTCCTCAAACGTCGTTCCCACATCCGGCGACTTGCTCGTCACGGACGGCGTCCACTCCACCAGCCATCTTTGCCTGGCAGCATGGTCGTCGGGCGTGTGTCGCACCCGAGTGACCACACGGTTGAGTCGGATGTGGTTGGCGTAGGTGGCAGCGTGCTGTTGCTGGTATTGGTAGATGACCTGATAAGTCGGGTACTCGGCCGTGCCCTGTGGGTAGGGATGCGAGCGATAGGGCATGATATCCTTTTAATAAGCCCATCCCCATCGTAAGCAAGGATCAATAAATGAACGGGAAAGGACAGGACTGGTCTCGACTCAGCACTGGTGAAACTTACCCTGGGCGTGTTGGCCGTGACACCGGCATACATGGGAGTTGGAGCCGCTGCCGGCTTACCAGACCGCTCGTGGTCTGTCAGCGCAATGGCATGGCCGTCCTTATCGAATGAGATCTGGCATGGCGGCGGAGTCGGGTCAAAGTTCCTGTGTCCGTCAAGTCAACTCAAGCCGACCTAAGGCCCCATCACATCATATACCGCATCAGCACAAAGGATGATGCTGTGAGCTGTGAGCGGTGATGAGATGCTGCTCGTCGTCTCGTCATGAGAGGACCCGTCGCACTTACCACAGACCACCGACACTGTCGCGGGCCTCGTAGGCCACGACATCAAAGCCTTTCCGCTTGAATTGCTCAATGGCTCCTAGACCTCTAGAAGTTGGATTTCGTCAATCAGCGATAGGTTCCCGGTTCCCAAGCAAGCCTCGTGGTTCGAGCCAGGGTGAAGGTGAAGGGGACACTCACGCTGGGCCGCAGCCTATGATGAGAACCGAGGGTCGCACCTTGACCGTCATCGTTCGTGGTGGTGATGCTGGTGATGCTGGTGATGGTACCCAGAGTCAAGTCGGTCGGGTCAGGCTCGCAAATACTATATATAGTATGTATCAAGTATGTAATCTTCACCTCACCATACCAGCCTTACCTTGTGCCTTGATACCGAAGATATAGCTACCTATGTACAGTAGCACGCAGAGTCTTTCTGGAGGGCAAGCACAAGCACAAGCACAAGCACACGATGCGGATCCATCATTCGGGACAAAGACCCTCGCTTCCTCTTCCGTTGCCGTTGCCACCAGACTGAGCCCCAGAGATATTTCGCAATATGTTGCGTGAGCTCGGGAGCGCCGAAAGCACGCAATATCTGGCCTCGGATGACCGAGATGCGACGCGATGGCGACAACATTCTCTGGAGACATTTCTGATTTATCAATAATGGCAAGGCAAGCAAAAGACGTCATTTTAATCTTGTGAATTATTCCTGCAGGTACAGAGACTGAGACTGAGACAGAGGACGCAGACCCTGATATTTGTGAGATCCTGATCCTGATCCTGTCGCATTGTGTAGACCACGCCGACGAACACCAACACCATTGGTGGCTCCTTGAACTCCCCAATCCCAATCCCAGTCTCAATCCAAGATGGCCGTGCCACTCATCATCTCGCCGACATCGTCTCTCATCACTCAGCCCGACGCTGTGGTCCTCGACGCCTCGTGGCTCTATGAACCCGACCCGCCGACGCGCAACGCATACGAAGAGTTCCAAGCAGGGCCTCGCTTCCCCAACGCGCGGTTTTGGGACCTGGATGCCGTGTCCGAGCCTCACCCCGACGGCTATATGCTGATGCTCCCATCTCCCGAACGATTCGCCGCTTTCGCAGGGAAGCACGGCATTACGAGGGATTCACATGTCATCGTGTACGACAATGACGGCGTCTTTGCTGCTCCGCGGACAGCATGGACATTCAAGGTCAGTCCGCCTCCGCCTCCGCCTCCGCCTCCGCCTCCTGCAGGCAAGGCTGCAGTCTACAGTGTAGTCGGTGAAAAACGGAATCATGAGGAGTCGCAGTCAAGTGGCTGACCCGCCACCGACGTTGGAACAGGTTTACGGCCACGAGAAGGTATCCGTGATCAATGGTGGTCTGCCGCGGGCCAAAAAGGAGGGCGTCAAGCTCGAGACTGGGCCGCCCAAAGAATTCCAAGTGAGTAACCACTGAATATCTGTCCTGAGTGCCATTGCCATTGCCACTTCCATTCATTCTTGAGCGAGGCTCGGACTGAAGCTAAGCTTGGATCCATGTCCACAGGAAACCGAATATGCCGTGCCTACTTTGGACCGCGATGCTGTCGTCCGTACGTATCCTATCCTATCCTCATCCGATATCTGAGGACTGATCTCTGACGTACTGCACTGGACTGGACTGACGCCTGATGACCGGGGTAGAATTTGACGAGGTGTTGAAGCTAGCACAGCGACCGTCACCGTCCGCCGGCAGCACTCTGCTGATAGATGCGAGACCTGCACCCTCCTACCAGGCCGGCCACATACCCACCTCTCTCCTTCTTGACTTTCCTTCCTCCCTCCTCAAGGACCAGGCCAGCAATTTCACGTACCTGCGAGAACCCGAAGAGCTGAAGAAGCACATTGGGGAGCAGCTTGGGCAAGACAAGTTGGACCAGATCGTCTCTCAGAAAGCGACCGTCGTCAATAGTGAGTTCGGCCATTCCGGCCATCACATACCTGATGTTATCATTGAGCATAAGAGCTGACGAAGTGGTGTCCAGCCTGCGGTGGTGGCCTCTCGGCAGCGATCAACTGGCTGTCTCTCAAGTCCATTGGAGTGGATTCTCGACTCTATGACGAGGTGAGCATCCTGATCTACCTATCTACTCCCGTCTCTGTTCAGTAACTGACACATTTCTGTAGTCTTGGGGAGGTTATTCCGCCCGAAAGGATACTCCCAGAGTGACGGGTTCAGATCCTTTGTAGATACTAGAGCTCGGCCCGCTGATCATCTATGTATCATGTATCAAGACTCATCCACAGTCTGTGCCTCCCAGAGGCCAGTCACCACATTCTTTCCTTCCCTCTCTTCCACTTTGACGATGGTCGTCGCGCTCTGCTTGAGTTCCTTCCCATCTGCCTTCCCCTTGGTCACGTAGGCTGTCCATTGCCCAACCACCCCCGTAGAGCCCGAGTCGTTTGTCGTCACAATGTTCAGGTCTTTGATCTCGACGATAGATGCAAGGAAGGCAGTGCGAAATTGTGTGGTGATCACGGTGACGAATTCGGAACTCGTTAGGAGAGCGCCGTTGATCTTCACAGACAGATAACTTGAGCATAGGCTCTGACTAGAGACGCAAGACAAAGGAGACCACGTACACAAATGTTGGCGTCTGGCGCAAGTTCGGTGGCGAGCACCGACGCGGCGAGCGCATCGTCCGCCTGGAAGAGAGTGCGGGTGAAGAAGGTGTCGACATAGTCGGCGACAGTGGAGCGAGACATCTGCAAAGATACAAAGATACCCAAGGTTGCGGACGGATAGTGGTGGCGGTGGTAGTTGTGAGAGGCACTAATATAGGGTGATATTGTTCAACTTGAGTCCGTAGTCACTACAACGATAACTGCGCTCTCTCTGTAATGTCACCAAAGCTAGTGGACGGCCACCAGAGAGACAAAGGGCACTTATTGTATCATTTTATGATTGCATGGCGCGATAATGTACGCTGCCCGATACAATGCTATGCTGGTAACTGGTCAAATTCGGATGGCCGAAGTCAGCGGGACACGGACATGGTAGCGGTCCCAGTCTTCCCTAGATGGCCCGACCGACTCCCCTGGTCGCCCTGATACAAACCGCGACAGTACTAATGGAAGGTGTCGCAGAACATGAGTTGACACTCTGTAATGATGTGTGTAGTAGAAACACAAGTCAATGGGTATCCATGACGTTACCTATGCTGAATCTCTCCAGACATGATTTTGATTTTATCCCCACACCTTTACCATGTTCCTCCAGGTTGACACGATGGAAGGGGAGATGGGTGTCTCTAGATCCCTGGTAGGAAATGGGGAGACCGATGATGGAAGACGAGTCTGTTTTCACTCGATTGCACCTGCTGCAGCGACTGAGGATGCGACAAAGACAGGAGCGCAGTTGAACAGACCACCCTTTCTCCCTCCTGCTCACACAATTTCTGTGTAGTACTACCAACATCAAACTCCACAGCTTCAGCTTGCATTCTTGAAGGAAACTCTCCATATCTTCAAGTCTACTCTCCATATCTTCAGGTCTACAACCATGAATTTCGGCATCCCTAGCCCATCGGTGAGCCCCGAGCCTCCCGACGAAGTCGAGGTTCAGGATACATTTCAGCAAATCCGGAGAGACAGAAAGCGCTTGGCAGCTTTCATGGACCTTGAGAAAGAAATGCAACGACATGTCTTCACTCATCTATGGGAGGAATACTCCCGTCTGCGTGAGGTCGAAAAGACCTACGATACGTACCGCCGCTGGTGTCCTGCCGCCGACCGGGATCTCTACACCAGTACAACAGGACTGGAAGAATCAGATGGTAACAACAGTGAAGAAGGCGGTGGCAACTCCAACCTATACTATCGAGAGAGATGGAATTATCGCGACCAGGGCGCCAGGTATGCAGAAAGCTCAGGGGAGCCCAGCTCGAAAGCGTACCTTTTGCCTGTGCCGCGACTCGGAGGCACGAGATTCAAAGGCGCAGGATTCAGAGGCACAGGACTCAGAGGCGGTGGTGGGGACGTGGTTTGGAGTCAAACCCATCTCTCCATGGCCGTGCGGTCTGGGTCTGGGTCTGGGTCCGAGTCTGAGTGTGACTCTGAGAGGTGCGTTGAATTGTGCGATTGTGCTATAACGGCGAGCCAAGGCATGTGCATCTGTGTCTCATCTCCAGAAAAACCCAAGGGCCCAAGGTTCGGGCAGGCTATTTCTTCGCAGCTGCTGCTCTACCGGTTGAATACCGTATTTGGTATGCCGCCGAAGAATCCATTTACCGGATACAAGACATCTTGGTCGGTGGAACTGGAACTCTGCACAGACCCCTACACCGTGCTGCTGCTGGAGGATTATAGGGGAGGACCGATTGTACGCTTCGAAGGGTCGGAACAAGGAAGTGAGTCCGCAATAGAGCTCCTGAACTGGCTGATCAGCAACAATGTGAAACATGACTATGACGGTATTTTGGCGGGAACGGTGCCAGACCAGTCTCTCCAGGCTCAACTGGATCGTCGGAGGGTTCCGAGGGCTTCTCGAACTAGAGTCACAGCTGTGACTAAGGACCCGTGGGCATTGGGTGCAGCCATGGGAAATGGTGAATGAGTTTGAGGGGGGACTGTCGCTTGCAACAGTCAAGGAGGATGCGAGGAAATCACATCCCTGGCCACATTCTATCTCTCTAATAACGTGGCGGCGGTATCGACTAGGTTGCATTGTCTGTGCCGATATTCTCCAGTCTCGCGCCAGCAGGTATCCTCCGTAGTCATATAGCCTTCTCTTCCTTGCCCCAGCGCTCGATCAGAAACGGTTGGCCAGAGATTGCTGACCAATCCAGCAATCCATCTGTGACGGGTAGATTTGCCGGCTGCGAGACCAGCAGCCTCGCAACATCGTCGCTGTCGGTCCATCTAACCTCAAACGCCTGCGGGCCTCGAGTGGCGAGTGGGGGATTGAAACCTTGACATGACGGACTAGACTCGAGAGCCTTGAAGAGCGAGGTGATGCCCACGCCGTGGGTTGCAATCACGACAGTTCGGTCCTGCTGCTGAACTTGAGGAGCCTCTGCGCCCACGATACGGGCGAAGGACCTCTTCAGCCGTCGCACAAAATCGTCAAAGAGCTCCACGCCGGGCTGACCATCCGCACTCCTCGGGTTGCCCATGTCTATCGCGTCATACGAACATCCCTCCAACTCGCCGAGTCCCTGGCCCTTGAGATCCTCGTCCGCATGTACCTGGACACCCGGCCGGTCGGACAGAAGGGGTTCGATGGTCTGGACAATACGACGCAGTGGAGAATGGTAGACGCTGTCGATGTGCTGTCCACGCAGCTTGTCCGCCAGAACATGTGCTTCTCGAACGCCTTTCTCGGTCAGGTTGGTGTCTCGATGGCCTTGCATTAGACGATCAATATTGTCCTGGGTTTCGCCATGCCGGACAAACAGGAGGTGTAGTTTGCCACGCATGGACTGGTTAGAGGAGGACATGGTTTCAGATGCGCCTTCAAAAATATGGGAAATATCTCGTCTCTCGAGAAATAAGGAGGGAGGAATACTTCTCAAGCATGAATCCTTTTTCAGTGCTGCGAATGTCGCTGAAGCCGCAGACTTGCCTCGGAATTACTGTACCGAAGATCATACCCCGCATCATCACCCCATACTTTGTACACTGTACATACAGCTGCCTTCCTAATGTTCACAAGAGGACTGTCGGGTCGGAGTGCCTGGAGTTTGTGCCCCTTTGTCCTGCTATGTGAGGGGATGATGGGGCTATGAGGACCATGGGCGGGTGCGGCGACGGCCTGTACGGTGCTGTGAATATCGCAACTCAGGCACTCAGCCCTGTACAGAGTACACAGTACAGAGTATCTTCTTCTCGAAGCAGCTCACAGGCGTGGCCAACTGGTGACGCCTTCTCACACGCCAGTGCAGCCCACAGGTACATTGTCAGGAGGCATAAGGGCGCCCGTCATTGATTTCTTAAGGGATGTCAATAGGTAAATTTGGCCCCGGCCTGAGGTTGCCTAATTGACATAGCGGCGCGCACTAGAGAAAATAAAGTCTGCCGCTGCTTTAATGGAGAACTTATATTAGAGTAATTTGGTATCACTGAAACAATCAGGAGATAGTCCAGCATAATTGCTGGGGAATGAGTTATAGTAACGCAGCTTCACCCACCCCCCAATTGTCCTTTCGTCTACTCGGCCTCGTATAATTCTCGATCATGATATTGAGGGCTCCAGCAGTCCCCTAGACATAGAACTTGGTCTTGTCGTCCCGCAGCATCCTTTCTCCTTATGCATCAGTGAATTCACAACGAATCCCATCAGGATGGGACCCATCGAGTTGAACAAGCGACGTATCTTCTTTCTAGTCGCTGGCATCATATCCTTCTATATCCTTTTCCACGGCCTGTCATCGTTTGACCGCGACAGCCTCAAGGATGCCACTGCTCATATTCCCCTCCCGGGCTATCTGAGCCCGACTGAGCACAAACCTCCAATTGAGGCCGATCCAGACGACATATGGGATTTCAGTCCCGAACCCTCTCCTGCCGCGCACCCAGATATCGATCCGGCCAACCCTCCAACCACCGAGTCGAAGCCTGTTCAGCATTTCGATTTGCATCCTATTGCGCGGTTAATGCAAGAAGCCGATGACCGGTGGAGAACTTATGAGTCTGCAATTTCTACGAGCTTCAGGCAGACGGTGGAAAAATACAGGAGCCGATATGGCAGACACCCTCCTCCAGGCTTCAAGGACTGGTACAGGTTTGCGCGCAAGAGAAATGTCTTTAATGTCGACGATTTCGACCAGATCATGGACGACCTTCGACCATTCTGGGCCGTCAATGCCTCTGACATCCGCACCCACGCCGCGCACATGGCAGAGGACCCCAAATTCGGCGTTGCGGTCATCCATATCCGGGATCATAAGATCGTGCGGGCGGACAATCCCAGTTGGAGATCAGAGACCATGGAACAGGTCATCAACAAGTTCGTCGAGTTCCTGCCCGACATGGACATCCCCATGAATAGGCTGGATCAACCTCGAGTCATCGTGCCATGGGAAGATATGCAGGAGATGCTGCAGAAGGAGTACGATACTCGGGCAATGCCTCCCGAAGTGGCGGACAGTTTCTCCGAGGGCCAACCCAATCTGTTGGATCTCAGCATCAAAGACAAAGAACAGGACAATTCAACTCGGCTCGACGACGGCTGGTTCTTCCGCCCAGGCAAGCAGTATATGGATATAGCTGCGAAGGCATGCCCCCCCGAATCTCCCGCACGGTCAAACATGACCGTTGCAGAGGCGGACCAGTTATACAAGGAGTCCACAGTCGGGCTGGTGGCTAATTTCAATCTGTCATCGGATCTCTGCACTGTCGGACCAACCATTCAAAATCTCCATGGCTTGCTGTATTCGGCCAGCAGTATTATCGCGTCCCACAAGTTGGTGCCCATCTTTGGCGAATGCAAGGTCAATGTCAACAGTGACATCCTGTTCCCGGCCAACATGTACTATCGACACGATGATCGATACGACTACAATGCCTCGGACGATTTGGACTGGAGGGACAAGGACGACACTATAATCTGGCGCGGTGTCACTTCTGGAGGCGTTCAAACTGGGGACAATTGGCAGACCATGCATCGACAACGACTGGTCCAGCTTACCAACGGTACTTATGTCGCCAAGTCTGCAACAGAGGTCAAGGTGCTCACGGAAAAGCGAGACGATCCCGCCGCTGAGAACACGACTTATGAGCTCTATGACCGATTCCAGCCCTCGCAATTTGCAGACCAGCACTCCGACATTGGATTTGTCGAATCCTGGGGCTGCGTGCCGGATTGCTCGTTCTACAACAACGTCTTCTCCTGGAAGCCACAGGTCTCTCTCACGTCGCAGTTCAAGTCGAAGTACCTGATCGACGTGGACGGCCACTCTTTCTCTGGCCGCTGGCGTGCGTTTCTGCAGAGCAAAAGTCTCGGTTTCAAAGCAACAATCTTCCGCGAATGGCACGACAGTCGACTTTTGGCATGGAGACATTTTGTGCCCGTCGACAATCGATATGACGACCTATATGCCTTGCTTACCTACTTTATTGGTTATGGAGAGGCGAACAAGGATCATGCCGTCGAGGATCAAGAGCTCAACCCGCAGGTGTATATCGCGCCGCATGTCAAAGAGGCGCAGAAGCTGGCCAGACAAGGTCGGGAGTGGGCCAACAAAGTCCTCAGAAGAGAGGATATAGAGGTTTACATGTTTCGATTGCTTTTGGAATATGGCCGCATCATTGACGATGGTCGAGATTATATTGGATATTCAGGTGACGGCAGCGAGTTGGATAAATTCGATGCCGGCGACGAAAAAGATGGACTCTGGGGTATCGGCGGATGGAAAAGGTAAAGCCAGGTCTGACATTCTCGGGGCAAAGACTGGGGAGTTGCATCAACTGTGTTGATCGACCACCTTGACTTGGTTTCGCTGAGCTGGCTCTCCGCAGCACCCCAGATTCCCAGTGAGAAACAGTGAGCTTGAAAGCCACATCGATCGGCACCACAGCTTCGATCGTTGCTTGATCATACATTGGATACAATCCGAGTGGCCCAATGAAAGCCACAGTCCATCTTCAGTGCTGTACGGCATCGGGACCTCAAAAAAGGCTTCACTGGCATCGGCCATGTCCACCCGCTCCGATAACACCGGCTTCGAAGGGAAGACGAGTCCCACCCGCAGCGAGCAAGTGAACAGGTGATGACGGTCTCTCGCTGTGGTTGATGGGTGGTTCTGGCAGATGACTGCGTGGAATCCGGGCTTGACCATACTATACCATCGATTCGGGCATGGTTGGGCACATGACGGGTTCCAAAGACACCTCATCTCAGCTTTGAATTTGGTCACATTATACATAAAAAGGCCACGGCGCAGGGATGGGTGAGTTGGTCTATACAGAGTACATACATAAGGTGGTAGCTTATTGCAGATCCTACCCTGTGGTGCATGCGCTGCACACTGCACACTGCAGGCAGGATATTGACGGTTCATAAAACCTAGTCATTCATCTGTGTAATATCATATCATGATTGACATATCATATTTATCGTGTGTCTTAGACACAAGGTACCATCAACCACCTTAGCTGAGGCAATCAACTAGCTGTGGCGGACATGGCTCATGGCTCAGTTCTTGAGTTTCTTCTTCAGTCTCTTCTCCGCGCGGACGTCTTTCTTCAGCCGGGCATCCACGATCTTATATCTGCCCTTGACGCCACGAGGTCGACCGCTGAGGCCCTTGTTGTGGCCCTTGGCGACGACGACCTTGACCTTCTCCTTGGGGCGGCCCTTCTTGGCGGCGCGCGCCATCAACTTGCCGATGGTGACGGCCTTGTCCTTCTCGCTGAGGCCCTCGTCGTCCAACAACAGCGCCGACTTGCGGCGCAGCTTCTCTAGCCGGGCCGCGGCCCTCATCTTCTTGCGGCCCTTGGCCTCGCGCACCTTCTTGATCGGCCGGGCATTCAGGGCGCGCAGCTTCTCCTTGATGGCGGCCGCTCCCGCCGCGGTGATGGGCCGCTGAGGCTTCGAATGCTGGGTTTCGTCGTTCAAAAACCACTCCGGAAGCCCGTCCACGTCGCGGAACGAGTACTTGTTGAAACTGTCGTCGACCAGGTCGCCGGCCCTGGTGCGTCTCGTCGCTAGGTCCTGCGCAAGCGTCATGGCTTCTGCGGTGATGATGTCAATGTCTAATTGACCGTTGGGCAAGAGAGGGTCTTCAGGCCGAGAACCGGCGGCTGACGACGTCGGATCCGCCGAGTTCTCTGGTTCGGATTCAGAATCCGATGCATCGTCGGCTTGTTGCTGTCGGGCAGGAGGCTGTGGTTTTTTCAGAGCGGACTTCAGTGCCTTTGACTGACTCTCTCGAGGTACGTCTTTTGACGGCGCGCGTTTCCCTTGATCCGAGGACTCGTCTTCCAATGCTATGGCGCTGTCATTATCCTCTTCGATGCCGAGGTCCTGGAAGATGTCTTGGTCGAAAAACATGGCAGCCTGCGTGGAAAGACCTTCGCCTTTGGGGAGCTGCCGGACGGGAAAACCGCCCTCGACATCGGATTCTCCATCGGTTGCGTCGCCAGCCTGGTCCTCGTCTGAGAGTCCGCCCCATTCATCCGTCTCTTTTTCTTTTCGTGCCCTCTTCGCTCGTAGCTTTGCGTCCGCTTCCTCCCGTCGCTGCTGGTACGTTTCGTACAGCATGTCAAGTTCGCGTTCGAGCCTGTCCCCATCATCGTCCGAGTCTTCGTCCTCCAACTCGTCTTCTGAGTCTTCTGAGTCTTGGGCATCGACGTCGTCCATTTGCCCATCAGTGATCTTAGCTGGATCTTGAACCTTCTCGGCAGATTTGATAGTGAACATCGCCCCTTCTCCAGCTGGGCCTTGTTGCTCCAGCCCGATGTCATGTGGAGTAGTCATGTGCATCTGCATCCGTACAATCTCCTTCCGCTTTCTCTCGTTTTCTTTCCGACGAGATTTCCGCTTTTCTTTGGAGTCTTGGTCTTTCAATCTCTGCAGCTCTTCCTGGATTCTGAGTTCCTCGTCCATTGGCTCAACTTCCGCAACTTCCTCTCCTTCCTCTTTGGCTTCGGCCTCTTGCTCTTTCTTTGCCTTGCTCGACATGCCGAACTTGTCACGCACTTTCAAACGCCAGCGTAGCAATGTCCTGAACTCCTTTTTCCCTAGGACTTTCAAGTCCGCACAGCAATCCCTGACTTCTTGTGTCGTCTCAGGTAGTCGATCCACGGCTGCCAGAGCGAGATCACCATTCGGAGATTGTTCAAAGCTGAGTTTGTTGACCGTCCCCAGAATGGCAATGGGATCTGTTGTGTGGATGAAGTCGGAGACAGGAATTTCCTTGTGCTGTGTGTAATCCCCTGCTTCATAACCTTCTCGCTTTCTTTTCTTCTTTTCCGGATTAAACACTTTAGCTTCATTGTTAGGCGTAGGCTCCTGCACTTCGGCGAAGACATGCTTAGGATCCAGAAATTTGGGATCGAGTTTTTTCGGGGCTTTGAACCCTCTGCAAACGACGAAGATTTCCGCAGACACGTTTCTTGAGGAAGGGGGTTTTGTAGCCTCAACTGACGTGAACAGCTGTTTGAACACCCACAACAGCGCATTGTAATCTTTCGATCTGAACACTTTAGTCACGAATGTGCCACCTTCTTTCAAGAACTCCGTAGCCAATTTCATAGACTCCAGCACAAGCGCTGCTTGAGAAAAGGCATCTTGCACCCACGCAACACCAACATTCGGTGCTCCATCGTGCAGCACAGTATCCGCCTTCAAATGTTTGAGATGTGTTCGAATGGTTGCGCGGCATTTGTCTGTTGTAATATCACTCTGGAAGGAGATGACTCGCGGAATCGGTTTTATGGGCGCCAAATCCACCCCGATAATCAGACTCTGCGCAGGCATAGTCTCTGCTGCAACTTGACACCATGATCCGGGGGCGGCGCACAGATCCAACACCACCCTGCTCTTTTCCAAGAAGCCATATTTTTTGTTTAACTGGATTAACTTGAAGGCCGCTCGAGCTCGATATCCTTTCTCTTTGGCGAGTTTGTACCACTTATCTATCGACGAGTCAGTCAAAGTACGAGAGAGATGAGGGAGGGAACACCGATGGTGTCGGGCAGATCGTACCGAGTCTTCCCTTGCCGTGTTTCTTTTGGATGGCCATAATGGCGGTAAACTGGGGAGACAGACAATGAAGTCCAGTTTGACCGAATGGCAAATCCAAGTAACAGGGTCTGGGCTGGTCTGCTCGTGAACAGTGAAATACTAGGTTCGACTTCAACTTCTCCGACTTTTAGTCTTGAATTTGTCTGGGCGCAGGCAAAAAAATCACGTCGAAGTCAACCCCCAATCCGGAAAGAAGTCACGCCGCCTTGTACTCCGTCCTATAGCCGCTTTACTACACTACGTACTCCGTACTATAGTTATCACTCTACTCCCTACATAGCAAGGAGTACTGGCACCCATCTACCTGTCGATTGCTACCTAGTATCTTGCAATGATAAGATCTGTTTTCTAAGGTTATATCACTGGACTTGGTCAAGCCTACCACTCCCCTGTCGCGCTCCCCCCTCCCTTTCGTGACAGCAGCGACAGGAAACCGTGTGATCTGACTTGTGAATCAATGCAGCTTCTAATCCCACCACACTAGAAGCATTTCATCATGTGAATATGAACTCTCCAGTTCGCGAGATATGCCTCTGCCGGTCGCTATCAACTAGCAAACATCGCCGGCGGTGCATTCTCTGCTACAAGATAGCCTTGCGGACTCTCACTGCTAATCAAACAAGTGGGAAGACTCGATGTCTGTTGCTGACCAACGCGCTCCTGCTGCGTATCTTTGTTGGTGTCAATACTGTGATGGAATAGGTTTGCACCGAGTCCGTCCGTCCGTCCCAATCTTCGTTTGAAGGGAGATGGTAGCCAAACCTCCGACCAACGAGCAATGGGCATGACATGTGGCTTCTGGACCCAGATCCATAGATGCAAACATCACAGCCATCGCCACTACAGCACCCAACCTTGCGCGCTTAAGAGGAAATCAAGAAATATAATGGCGTGAAATTAGTAGACCGAATGTATTCTCAGGGCCGCTCTTGATGACATGCAGCTCATTCGAAAGCTTCCTGACGTCCTCTAGTTGGCAAACCGGGATACATATGTATATTACAGGTAATGGCTCTGACAATCTCAAGCCCTCAGCTTCAGGAGCGATTCGACCGTGTCTTTCACCGAATTCTCCAAAGATGTATACACAATTCCGAGTACCTCAGTCGATCGTTTCGTGCTGAATGTATACCGCTCGGCTGGGCCCGGGAGATCATCGTCCAAAGCTTCCAGGTTCGCAGGGAACAGCTCCCTAAACTCGGGGCCCAGTGTTGCTATGATCTCGGCGATTCTCTTGTTCGTATGGTACCCAGCCATCAAGAGAAACCGACTGCCGCCGGCTTCCGGGATTTCCAGGGCCCTGACGTGGGCGAGTGCCACGTCGCGGACGTCGACCCAGCTGTAGAAGCCGGTGGGGTCCAATCTGTCCTTCATCTTGCCTTGGATCATGTCCCAGATGCGCAGGTTGGACGTGTTCAAGCTGGCCAACTCGCCCGGCGAAAGATGTGGTGCAGCAGGACCGAAAACGAGGGATGGATTGATAGTGACCAGGTCGAAAGTCGGCTTCTCGTTCTCAATGAAGGCCCACGCAGCTCTTTCGGCGAGCGTCTTACGCCAGACAGGGTTAGCGAAGTTCATGCAGGAAAGCAATGATGTAAGGAAGAGAAGAAGGTTTAGCAGCTCAAGCTCACCTTGCTCCCTCGATACGCCTTGGTCTTGTCTTGAGCAGCTTCGTCCCAGGTGATTGGGTTCCAGCACGACTCATCGTAGAACGGCGGAGTGGTTTTAGATCCACCATTGACGGCTGCGAAGGACGATGTGAAGACCACCCGCTTCACTGAGGGAGCACTGTCCTTGATGGCTTGCAGGATGCTGGTTGTCCCCGTCACCGCCGGCTCGAGAAAGTCCTTGACCGGGTCTTGGACATTGTAGTGGAATGGAGATGCAGTGTGTAGCACAAAATCCAGGTCGGGGGTTGACTTGACGACCTAAACAACGCGGCAGACAAGCTGGTCAGTTGCTAATTACGAATGTGGCCATGGTATTGTGCTCCTGTTGAGCCAGCTGTCTAGCAACCGTGGACTGACCTCGTCAAAGGCTCCTTTTCGAGCCACATCCTCGACGATCTGGTAGCTCAGTTTCCCTCCGGAAGCAGAATGAGCGTTCAGCACTTTGGTGCCCTTGTCGTGACTTCGCACTGTAGTCACCACCTCGCAGCTGGGCAGCAGTGTTAGCCACAGGTTTGGAAGGCCGGTCCGCGGTCTCGCGCTCGGACGTAGACCGCCATAGATTGTACTCACCCGCGCTCCAGCAGCTGCTTGATACAGTATGCGGCGATGAACCCGCTCCCGCCTAGAGCTGCAGTCAGCTTCTGTTCTTGTATGGAGTCATTCGGCCATCTTAGCCGTTGGTGGCTGGCTGAATCTAACTGTAACTGACCTGTTACTAGGACTTTTGGCATTGTGTCTCCTGCTTTGGTGTCACTAATGAATCTTCTGTTGAGTTTCAAGTTGAATGAGAACGCAGAAATTCAGTTGACGACTTTATAGCTGCTCGATGGATTGCGACAGGTCTCCTCTGCTCGAGAGCTGACAATGCTGTCGTTGGCATCCACCCTTAAATACTCACATGTCCTGGGTTTAGGTGGATTAATACGGCTTTATCTCTTGTATCGTTCGTCATAAGTCCGCGACAGCATCACAGGCGGTATATCGTGTCAGTGGTCATCACAATACTCCATACACACAAACTCTGTTCAGTGCGAAAGATGCGTATGCGTACTTTGTAGGCTTATTAGGGGCGTTAAGGATGGCAGCGGATTTTCCGGGAATATGTATGCTCTAACCCCGATCCCTGATAACACTGGTGACACTATTGGGGCACTGACGTAGAGCGCATATTGACAATAATATTAAGTTAAGTTTAAACGATAACCTTAAGCCGACAGCTTTCGTGGCGATTCAACTAATTATATCAACAATTCCCTAAACTCGGATCGTAATGCTGGAGCGGAGGGGGCCTGGTCTATTATGATATAGATAAACTCACATCAAAGTCCCATACCAGTTGCCAGTCTTCCTCTCTCATACGTTCCCCCTTCTATATCAGCCGCAAATATCAGCAGATCTTCGGGTTTCGAGATCTGAAACTTTCCTCGCAATTCACCTGATGCTTCTCTGTTCGTCAGATCGACCAAGACCGTCGTGGCCTCACACCAAAGCAGTCTCTGCTTGAGGAATCGCAATGCAGCTGTGGTGTCCCTTGTCTTTGCAACGACATATCGACCCTTGATTAAAGCAGATGTCCGGTCGCATATAAAACCTAGCATTGTGCCTCGGACGCGAAACAGGAAATCGTCTGACGTAACTCTGTCGAAGGTAATGGCTGCGGCCTGGGCTGCGGATGCAAGAGTGAGATTCATCATCTCGTTGATGCTGATGCCACTAAAAACGTTCGAGGGACGCAAGGTAAAAGACCAGAGATCGGGATAGTGACCAGCTAAGCGTCGCGATGATGGTCGCGATATCATCTCTTCTTGCTCGACCTCGGCGATGAAATCCTGAAGTCGTGGCCCGTCAATGACAAAGACCCGAGTGCTGCTCCTAACGCTAACAGAGGGAGGGTTGTCATTGCGTACGTGGCTATCAGCGCGGATGCGAGTGGATTTGAGATACCACCGCGTATGGACCGTAAGGTTGATTGCGTAGCAGATGGCAGTGAGCCCGAGGTGCCATCAAGGACCGCCGAATGGCCTAGCTCCAGCATCGCGTACAGCGACTTCGCGAAGTCTATCGTCCTGGAGCCCAATTCAGCTTTGCAGTAGAACAACGTGTCGAAGAAAACGGTGATGTTGGACTTTGAAAGACGAATGAAATGTCCGTACTCGAACGGCATATTTAGAGTGTTGATGGGGGACGATGTCTGTGACATACCAACGTAAATTGAAGCTGTGGTATGAGACGCGGCAAGATTGGCTAAACCACCTCGCCACCTGAAGAGAACTTGGAGAAGGGCCAGTCTGCTCGTGGTAAACTCGCAGCCTAGAGTTATCTTCTAGTGTAGCGTAGGTAGAAACCAGGTATGCGTGAGTCTGTACAGACCGGCCTCGTGCAAAGTAGAATATACATAAGATTTTCGGTATAACTAGAGCCAAGGTCTGCCCAATATGGATAAACCGCCCACAATCCAGGGGCCAAGGAACAGTAGTGGTTCAAACGATATCATCCATGCTGGACTGACCTGGAAGAAGTCAGGGCTGAACGCGGCATCGCCGAGGCTGTATTGGAATGCAAATCATATAGAGTTCAGTGTTTGGGTCAAGATCAAATCCAGTCTGAATTAAGACATACAAATTAGGTCTTTCATGAATATTGTACAATCCGACGTCGCTCAGCCTCTCGCTCAGGGCCAGACAAGAGTTTGAGATGCTTTCCTAACAAGGCTTCAAGCGCGGTTCTCTCAATCACCACCCTGCCAGTCTCCAGCAGATCCTTCACATCGACATCCTCAATATCCTTGAGCAATCCATGCTCGCCGATTTCATGCATCTCTTCGAATATCTCGGGATCCTGTGACTCAAGGGTGCTGGTGACGAGTAGACTTCTGCCGTTGGCTTTGCCCCAGCTATTGGCTTCGAAGACATTGTTCAGGAATCTTGCTCCCGTATCTTCTGGCAAGGCAATTCGGTTGTCTAGAACCGTCAATTCACCTTTCCTATGTCGGTAGCTCAGCGCGATCTTGAATGCCTGGTAATAGACCTTGCGCTGGAGTTCGGTAGAAAAGTCTCGCGGCTTTGGCCCGAAAGCCACACCTCCACCTCGTCGTATGGGGGATTTCTTGTCTCGGACACGGGCTCTGCCTGTTCCTTTCTGTGCATATAGCTTGCGATTGCTGCCATGGACATCATATCGCCATTTCGTGCTGGCTGTGCCCTGTCTACTGGCGTCGGCCTCGAAGACCACCGCGCGATGGAGGATATCCCTTCGCATAGGGGCGTCGAGAAACTGTTGTTCGTACCACGCATATCTTGTCGGTTCAAGATCTGGCCAGGAATACAGGGTTTTCAGGATAGGAGAATCGAGAGTATAAATTGCAGTCGAGGAGGGTTGTGGTGCGGAGGACTGCTGAGGATCGGGATTCGTGGATCCGAGACCTGCTTCAATCTCTTTGGCAATCTCCATTACAGGTATCTGAGTTTGGGCGGCAAAATGACGACCAAGCCGAGGTGCGAGGCATTGCTAGAAACAGTCAGAAGGCGAGGCGCAACATTGATTCGAAGACATGCATACCGTCAATGGGTCTGCCACATTGAGTCGTCTCAGACTCCGTGCAAGCCCAAGGAGGCTCTGTGACGCGGATACGTGCGCCATCTCTGGTGTTCAGTGGCGCATGGGAGTCTCAACAAGTCGGCCGCTCTTGATCGTTGGACGATGTCTTCATCCGCAGTTCGGAACTTCAATTTACAGCGGACCGCGCCAAGACCACGTCACGTGGAGGGCTGCCTTAGGTATTCAGTGTGGCTGCAAGCCTTACCTGGCTTTCACCTGTAAAGCTTCTTTCTACTAAAGCAAAATACAATAGATATGTTCCCATTGCTTATTGCATGCTAGCATGTGTCCCTGAAATCTGGCTGCTGATCGCCCTGGTTTTTGGCCTGCTGCACCGCAGCCAGATCTTTCAGTTTCCTTTGCGATTCTCTTCCGCAGGTTCACGTCCGCACCGACATTTACTTAAGGTAGCCTTAGTTCTCATTCTCTCGCTACCGCCCCTCCTTCCACTTCTGCCCAGCGCCATCCAGAAGGCTCCAGACTCTTGAGATTTTGCCACCCTCCAGCTGGTAGAAGACGTGCTCGTAGAAGACCTCCTTGTTCGTTTGCGGCGGAGTTGTCTGAAGTGAGGAGTTCGAATTAACCGTATCACTGTTGTAGGAGAGCTTGATCCTTGCAGCAACTGTTCCATCTCCAGCTCGACCCTTCTCGCCTTTGGCACTCTCTGTCACCAGCGTTTCAACATCGAAATGGAGACCCGGAAACGAGGCCTGACTATCGATGATGATCTGTGCGTATTCATCCACTGACATTGGAGCAGAGTCATTGTGAACCACACCGTCATTGACAAATTTTGACAAGGCGCCTTGCTCACATCCAGCATTGATTTGGGCGATATAGGAGGTGTAAAGCTGTGCGAGATCCATCTTTAAAAGCTCAGAACTTCCTTTTAGGATATCTGTCTGAAGTGTTAGAGGTTATACAATTCCGCCAACCTTGAATATCTGGGATTTAAGGAAGCTTTAATAGATTGTGTACTCCGTAAATGGTGGATTTGTAATAGGATACGCGCGTGAAGATCGTCACTGCGTCTATTTGTTACTACAGCCTTGCCAGATATGCTCTTGCTGTATCAATACGTTGCCGTAATGGCCTGTGTGGGGTACGGAGACGTAAATCACCATATCTGCCAAAGCGCTTCCGTAATTGGAGTGCAACCACATCATCTTTCCGTCCCCTGTACGGACAAAGGCCGCGCCAACATTCTCAAAGGAAGTCTCTGGGCATACTGCCGGCGCATTACGAACATCAAGCTTCTTGATATGCTGAGTGGTCCTTGTAACGGTATATCATTGTACTCTCGCCCCATGCGACGACAAAGGACAGTACCCTCCAAGGCCTTACCCATAAGTCACCGCTGTCCATGACCTCGCCGAGGAATGGAGACCCTCTTCAACAGCCTGAGGATCTGTCCTCAATACCAAATCTCGACGTGTACAAGACAAGACTATCCGCGAGAGACGAATCACCCGAGACATCCAGCGCCAGCCTACCCATCCGCACCTCCAGCCCGCCCACCCAAGGCTCGCGCTCGAGTACACTGTCAGGTGTTCTCTCCCGCTCGAGCTCCTCTAACGGAAAGCTCTCGCTCTCGCTTGCGAGGTTCGGCGGATTGCAAGTCAACAGTCCCTTGGGCAATCCTTCGGATGGATATGACGATACAAGATCCTTGATCGTGCGTGCTTTTTCACCTACTGTCGCAGTTTACGCCGCGCAGGAAGTGGACGAATTGGCCGTCCGGAAGGGACTGAAACATGGATTCGTTGAATTGGTGAGGCCATTTGGCGAGAAAATCCCAGGCAAAGTGGTAGTACGCGATAGCACGGGGGCAAGCCGCAGCTGGGACGACTTCGGCGTCCATTTCACTACCCTTGACCAATTGACCGAAGATGGTTCATCATCGGCCGCAGAGGTCAACCATCTGGAAAAGCTGGAAGAGTTGATGGAGCAATATATTGGAGACGGCTATTATGACACAGCTGATACGCCCGGGCGAGGTGAAGTCTCTGAGTTGTACAAGTTGTTCTTGTCAAGGCTTCTCTGCTCTCGATCGATGAGTCCGCACGAATCTTTTCGACACCCAGTAGGTGCGATCATTGCCATAAGCTCCTCCACAAAACAGCCGATCGATACACTACGGAACCTCTATCAACAGACAGCGCAAGGTCCTCGGGCTTTGCCTACGTACGCCAACCCGGAATACCTCAGATATTACGTCCTTGTCCACGACGAGGATCACGATGATTTCAGCAAATCCTCAGCGCTGTTTGATCAGATGAAGCGACATTTTGGCCTTCATTGCCACCTTCTCAGATTGAGATCCGCATCCTGCACTCAGTCTGACGATGATGCTGAGGAGCTTCCTACCGGCGAGTGGCTCTCGCCGGAGGAGCAAATATCCGTCCTAAAGGAGACCGCTAATCTCATTGATCTCAACACTTCAACCTCGCCCTTCATCTTCTCATCTGATGCAGCAGCATTACGGACCTTCGTCCGCGAGCTCACGGCACAGTCCATAGTCTACCATATGGAGCAGCGAATCGCCCTGTGGAATGACCAAGTGGCTTCTCGCCGTCGGGGGATCTCTGGACGGTTCATGTCCCTTTCAAAACGCTGGACTGGGATTGGGGCCTCTTCTCGCGCTTCATCCTCGAGTGCTAACTTGGTTGGCTCGGGAGCGAGCGGCAACTATGACAGTCTGCAAGGAACATATCGTTGGGATGCGCCTGAAAGCCTCCTGCGTAAGTTGGCAGATTATGCGTTCATGTTGCGAGACTACAAGTTGGCGGCCTCAACCTACGAACTTGTTCGATCGGATTATGCAAACGACAAAGCATGGAAACATCTGGCTGGGGCGAACGAGATGTGCTGCATCGCGACCCTCTTAAATCCCTTGACCAGCAGTGGAAGCTCCAAGTTCAAAATCGAGAACTTCGACCTGATGCTCGAAACGGCAAGTTATTCATACCTAACTCGTTGTTCAGACCCTGCGTTAGCATTACGCACTCTCCTCCTGGGTGTCGAACTCCTAAAGGTGCGAGGAAGAGCGGCAAGTGAGGTAGCTGCGAAATGGGCGATCCGAAGCCTGGAACTTGGCCTGGTGGGCAGCATAGGGAACGTTCTTGTCAGCGAACGGGTGGCGTCCTGTTTCGCTAACCGGATCGGAATCGGCAACACCGGTTGGGGACTGCGGAAACGGAAAGCTGCGGTGTGGAGTGTCATGGCCGCCGATGAATGGATGAAATTGGGACGGGCAGAGATTGCTGCTCAACGGCTTGATGAAGCGCAGGAGTTTTACAGTGAAACCAATCACAGTGAAGCGATAAAACAGTTTAAAGAGCTGGCTGCATATCTGGAGCAATTGCGTCTCGCCGTCAGGATGAAGCTGGGAGAAGCGAGAAAACGAGGTTTCAGCGGCGCCACGCGACAGCTTGAACTCGACGGTGAGGTCGAGGATGAAACAGTAGAAGAGATGAACGCGCTGGAGAAACACGACAGCAGGGTAAACAGGCTGAGTCTGATGGGTGATGCCTCAGGAGCGGCCATCTCACTCGAAACTGTGGCACCCCTGAGTCCAGTCAGGCTGACAAGACCGGACCCATTGTCAAGAGAAGATGATGATTTTGAATGAACGAGCTGGCGAGCGAATGGTACGGTGCTCCGACATGTACAAACCTGGAATGATAGAGCAGACTTTACACGGAGCATTACTGCTGTACAATACCTACTAGGTACAAAGCGGCTCACACTTACCAGCGTCCGTACAGAGTACCGAAAGTACCAGATGCCTGCTAGTCACATGATGCCCTCGAGGCCACTTTACGCGTCAAGAACGCGCTAGTAGATCACGGTCTTGGCGCGAACTGCCGCCCTGCAGCAAGAGCGGCCCACCACCAAGCGAGACGAGGAAGGCTGTTCTGTGGTGTCTGTTCAGCCTGTGCCCATCCCGACCTGGCGTGATCACATTAGGGGAGCCAGGAGAGTCTACACCTCTCTCGACACCACCGACAGGCCGCCAGGATGCCGGAACAATACGAGTTTGCAGACAGCACAGATTGGCTTCCTACTCCCCTCGCCGCCCTTGCGCCACTTGAATCCTCGCTGCGCTGTCAAGTGTGCAAAGACTTCTTTACGACACCTATGATGACTTCATGTTCCCACACGTTTTGCAGTTTGTGTATACGGCGGTACTTGTCGCAAGAGGGCAGATGTCCGGCATGTCGAGAACCCGACCAGGAAGTCAAGCTGCGCCGGAACTGGGTTCTGGAAGAGTTGGTCGCTAATTTCACAGTCTCAAGGAAAAGACTACTTGACTTTGCGAGGAGTGGTATGGAGAGTCTGGAGGAGGATGCCACCGAAACACAGAGGCCGAAGAAGAGGCGGAAAGTGGAACAGAGCACACCCAACGGCACCGAGAGGCGAAGTACTCGCAGCCAGAGCAAGAAGATGCCCTCAAGCACCAATCAGCCAAGTCTACCATCCACACCCGAGGTTATTGAGGACAGTGAAGAAGGCAGTGTGTATGAAGATGTGGAAAGCCAGAGCGCACATTTCACAAACGGGACGAAAGAGCCCGACGATGGCTTAGTGGCGTGTCCTTGTTGTCATCGCAGAATGAAGGAAAACCTGATCAATTCTCACCTGGACAAGTGCATATCGGGCAACAGTCATACGCCGGTGGACGATACCTTCTCTCCCGCGCCCCAGATCGCCCCGCCTGGAACGATAGCATACGCCCAGGTGAAACGCTCGAAACAGAATGACCGCCTTCCCTTCATCAACTACTCTTTGCTTACTGACAATGCATTACGGAAGAAGTTACGCGACCTGGGAATCCCATCACACGGTTCCAAGGATCTAATGCGCAGGCGGCACACCGAATGGGTCAATCTATGGAATGCCAACTGTGATTCTACGAACCCTGTGACCAAACGACAGCTCCTTCAGGAGTTGAAAGTGTGGGAGGATACGCTGGGAAGGCAAAGCGAGAAAACAGGCACTTCGGGCTTTATGGCCAAAGATTTTGACAGCGGCAATTATGTGAAGAACCAGAAGAGCAACTTCGATGATCTTATCAGGCAAGCGAGGCAGAAAAGGGCCTTAGCCTCCAATATACCGGTACAGATTGTGAATGGCGAAACGCCTGAGCCGCCACAACCGGAGAACACGATATCGGATCACGAGCTGCGGCGCCCAGATCTCTTGCACCTGCAAAACGAAGCTTTACTATCCAAGCCAAAATCTGACGCGGACGAAATGACCGTTCTGCCGCCAACACGAGGGCTGCTGCCAACAACTCAGATGGAGACGAACAAGAAAATCGAGCAGCAGACCTATCCCGGGCCAACCAGCTCAATATCGACGCACCTGTCCTCCAAGAATATGGCTTCGCAATCATCTGCGGGAACAGCTTCAGATCAAGCCCCTTTGCAGTCATATATGGGGGACCTTCCAGAACCGAGTTTCAGTGCTTATGCCCCGTAGCTGGACTGTACTGTGCGATGCTCAGATACCCTCCCCTCCCTGTCCACTGCCTCAGTTAGCAAATGGACATATCCGGGCACAGTTCCTTATACCTTTTGTACAGTTCCTTATACCTTTTGTACAAAGAGTTTGAGTTTGAAGAGTCCGGTTCGAGTGCGTCTTGTAGCATGAGACAGCATGCATTCTCACGGGGGAGGAAGCATATATAGGTAGTAGCTTGTGGCCCGCACAAGATGCTCTAGGGAGGCTCGATGGCAACCCGACATAAGAATTCAAGCCATCTTGGTCATTATCTTCGTATCACGTTTGCCAGCATGTGTCTATGTCTCTTCCGCAACCTGCTGTGGCCGTGGCTCTGGCTGTCGCTCCTGCTCCTGATCTCGTTGTGACAGACCGTCGATATCCAGCTTGTGGAGCTTCTCGATACTCGAGGATAATGCTTGCTCCAACGCCGCATCGGACATTTGCACTTTCTCCTTTCCCTTCTCCCGTTCCTGTTCTCGAGCTTGCTCCGTCTGCTGCAGGCTTTCCAGCTCGGCAAGCCGTCTTCGTGTAATCTCGGCTTGTTGCGCCTCGAGTCTCTCCTTGTCCCTCCGCTCTTTCTCTTCCCGCTTGATCCTCTCCTCGCGCTCCAAGCTTTCCAGCTCCTCGTCGACCTCTGCCTCGTCCAAGACGGCTTGCCCACCAACAGGCTCGGCAAGCACGCCGCTGACTTCGTCGACCTTGCCCATCTCCTCGCGCAGCGAGTCCAGCACGTCCTCGACCTTGTCCACTCCGCCGACCTTCTTATTCAGGGATTTCAGCACTCCAGCGCTCGCCTCCATGGCCGCCAGAACTTCGACCTGGTCCGCCGCAGTCTCGATCTTTGTATACACTTCTTCCAGCTGGTGCAGGGTGTCGATGCGAGACTGCAGAGAGCGCTCGGCCAGTTTCTTCGACCGCAGCGCTGAAAGAGCAGAGGTCTTGTTTCCTGTTTTGACGGCCGATTGAGCGCTGCTTTGAAGCGTGGCAACTCGCGCGGTCAGGTTGGCGATTTGACTGGTTAGGTTTGAGATCAGGGTCTTGAGGGAAGCAATCGAACCGTCTTCGTGGGTGATTGGTTCTGGTAGCGATGCAGTTGGAGACCTGAATTTGATTGTGGTGTCGTCGTAGCTGAGCGCGTGCTTGTCACGGGCCAAGTAGCGAAGCAGAACGTTGATGTCCTGGTCGGAGAGTGGCGTTGGGCCTTGGACGAGCCCGTTCACTTCCTTGAGGAACAATTCCCGGCTCACGATTCTATCGGTGAGACTCTGTGAATGATCGTCTCTCAACGCCTGCGTCTTCTTCCACAGCTCCTCCAGCGCAGGGATAAGCACAAGATTGCCCTTTTTCAAGCGACCCCCTGGCGCCTCGTAGCTGGCGCTGCCCACGATCCCGACTTGGCGCAGACTCCAGCGCAGGACGGCCCAAGGGCTAGGAAGCCAGGAGCGATTGTAAATGCTCTTGTCGCTGGTGAGGAAATCGTGCATGTCGACCATCTTGCCGTGCCGGACGCAGTCGTCGAGCACGCACCCGAGCCCCGAAGGCCGGCCGTACTGCGGGCTGGCGAGCGCGTTGAGCAGGTCGTCTGACGTCTGGAGGATCAGGCGCTGTTCGAGGGGGAGTTGGCCGGCCAGGGCGGCGCGGGCGAGAGCGGATTCCCATGCCGTCACGTTGGCCGCGTAGCCTTCGGGGTTCGACGACTTTTGAACGGCGAGGTCGGAATATAGAGACGGTAGACGCGTTCTGGAGACACAGACAACGGGTTTTCGTCAGCATGCTGGCCAGATAAATGGAAGTAGCGCAGGCAATTTGAAATCTGTGTCGTGAAACGCAAGAAATCACTTCAGACATCGGACGAGATGGATGCAGACATGATAACACAGAGGGGACGGGATGGAGCGGCATACTTGCGGAACGCAGGCTCATGCTCGACAAGCCAGTCTAATAGGGGAGACATGGGCGACCGCGTGTACCAGTACCAGTACCGGTACCAGCGGATGGAAGGGTGTGGTGGGATCTCCAAGAACAGACAACCTGGTGCTGTGTGTCGATGCTGGAAGATCAGAGGGATTTCTAGGAAGGGTCTGTTTACGTCACGCAAGGCTGGGCTCACACAAGGCTGGGCTCAGACAAAGACCCTCCCAATCACCGAGGCGCAACATAGGAGTAAATCCAATGTTGGCATAATGATGCAGGTTTGAGGTGTATTATGAGGCAAGATCATCTATGGCTCGTTAAGGGTCATCTAAATGCTCTTTGTTCTAGTGTTGCAGACCCCTGAAACGGTCATATACAAATCTAGCCAACACGAAACCAACACATCCTACAACGCTATTATGGCTGTTTTATTCGTCCCTTGTCCTCGGATTACGCCACCTCATTCCAAAGACCCTCGACGATCGCCCAGTACCTTTTCTCGTCCAGCACAGCATGCGCCACGTGTCTGCTGGGGCCAAAGTCCTCGAGCTGCACTCTGTCCCGACCGATAATCTGCGTGGCCTCTTCAGCGTGTGATTCCACGTCGGCCGCCGGAATGAGCTTGTCCGCCTGAGAGTAGATGTAGACTCTCTTGACTGTGTCATGGGTGAACGCGCTAGCGGGATCGTTGAGCCGCCTACGTAGAGAAAGCGTGAAGTCTTCTTTGCCTGCGACGGTGCCAACAACTTTCCCAAGCCCCAGGTACGCCCAAACCGCTGCACTGCCGAGCGTATAGGCAGCAGGTGATTTGGGGAGATATTCACAGATGGCCGTGTGGTTTCGTATTGTGGATGGACAGCTTGGTGTGCTATCCAGAATCAACGCCGAGATAGGTGGGAGCTCGCCCGTCGAAATGCGGTACGCATCGGCAAACTGGCATGCCGTGTACGAGCCACCGTTTGAAAAAATATGCATCAGCACGCGGGGCTGGTTCGGCTTTCTGTTATAGACGAGGTGTCTCACGACGCCCACAGCCGGTGCCAAATTCGTCATCTGCTGCCCAACCGAGCGCCAAAAGAGGTCGCCTCCATCCTGGCGGAGCAAAAGGATCGACGAGACAGGAAACCGAGTCTGAATGGCCTTGGTGTACTTTCGGATGTTGCGCGATTTCGCGCCCATCCAAGAACAGACGACATATAGGTGCGGATAAGTTGCTGCGCTCGAATCCGCCGACACAGCCGGACTCGCATTCGTGTCTAGTACCGGTGGACTGTACATAAAAATCTGTGGACCCAGACGTTCAAACCCGGGGAGAAATGGATCAGGAGGGATATCCTCTTCGTCAGGCTGGAGATAGGGAGCTGGTCCTGCCAGCTCCATTCTGGGAGAGCCGGACGAAACAGTCCGTATCCAAGGACCTTCGATCGCGATAGGATAAGCAAGCGCTAGCGATTGTCCTAGAGACCGGGGTTTGTGTCAAGCAGAAACAAGTCCAGGCGAAGACAGTGAGGCGACTTGCGGATGCAGTCGTTCCTTGAATGGGAATATATATATATATATATATATATATATAGTAGTATAGGATAAGATGACTCTGTGTCACATTTACTGTTAGTAGTCAGTACCTTAGAATATATGCTTGAATGCAGGCAGTCGTGTACTTCCTCCTTATCTGCTGCCCAAAAGCAGCGCATCAAAGGCTAATTCTGAAGGACCGATTCTTGAATGGCGCGCTGACTGCAACAACTGAATGGAACAATATATTCTGACCTTTCAATATTTAAAGAGCGACGCCGTCTGCCCCCTTTTACTAGTCAGATTGCAAGTATGTCTCTGAGGATCAAGACGGAGAGCGAACGTCCTTGGCACTGCGTGAGAGCCTAGGTAGGCGCAAAGCCAAAGATACACCGCTAAATGAGAAAGAAACAAGAAAAAAAAAAGCTGGAGTGGACAAGGTGGTTGGACAAGATGAAGAGGACGTATGCCACCTATGCTTTGAGGCAGCTTGTCGGTAGCCTCTGCAGTACTCCGTACATGGTACGGCAGACCATCTGGTTGCGCTCCGCAGTACCGGCCAGAACGCAGGATTGGTGGGCTGTCGCTTTGACCTGGCGAGAAAGAAGCTGGCAGCCATGAGAATATACACCTTTTCCATGGGCCGTCTTTTACAGAGACGCGGAATATCGGACTGACACAGCTCGACCGCATGTAGAAGTGTTGGATCACAACGTCAGTAAGGAAGACTCAGCCTTGCTTACATAACTGCAGGATGAGACCGTGGTGACGGCACAAGGCGGCTGACGGCTTATATTTGGCGTCCCCAAGGTGCAAAAACACACTTTAAATATCGTGTCTGGGATTCGTAAAGACTTCTAGATTGACTCATAGACCAAATCGGGAATCATCTTGTTCTTTTTTTGCAGATACTGTTGCTTGAGAAAGTTGCTACCTACGAAACTCAAAGTGCAGATAAAGGCAAATACTGAGCCGTAGACTGGCGTACAGAGCAGTACATTGGATCGTGGTGCGGTGGTACTTTACGCGTGTCTCGGGGCCGCGTCCTCGGAGGCGCGTGTCACCTTCCACTTTCCACAGAGTAAGCGAACGCAGTGACCGGATCCTGCTTCATACCACCACAACCGTCGCCGCCGCCGCCGTATCCAATCCCTTGCGCTCCTGATAATATGGCCGACGACTTCAAGAAATACCTGGCCACGGAGATCCTCTCAGAACAACGTACCCTGTCCTACCGCAACGTCTCTCGCGCTCTGAGAGTCCACGTTAACGCTGCCAAGTGCATGCTGTACGATTTCTATGGGTTCCAGAATGAGAAGAGGCCTGGGTCAGTGTATGCTACGTATTTGGTGTCTGGGGTCAAGAAACCCCGTAAGACAGTTGGGGGCACCAACGGCACAACGGATGGACACAAGCATGGAGACTATGATGAAGATAAACCTATTCCCTCCAGTCCCCCTCCCTTCACGAGTTCCATGCTCGAACCTAGTCAGCAGAGTAGCCATGCTCCAGAAGAGTCAGAGACGCAGGTGCCTGTGCGCACGATCACGATAGTTCGCGAGGAAGATTTGGAAGGTATTACCTGATGAGCCTGGCCCAAATTGCAGTATGCTAATTCGTGGGTGACGATAGCGGTGAAGCAACAATACGAGACAGTAACTTCAATGCACATCTACAGCCTTTCTCCCACGCGCCTCCAAGATCTGGTCACATTGACGGATGTCAGTCGAGGCCTGTTCAGCGATAGGTTCACAAAAGAAGATCCGCTTCTTACCAACAAGATATATGGTATCATTCAAAATCCCAATGTTCGCCGGCGGAAGGGCAAGAAGCCTGTTTTCCCACAGGGACCGTCGCCGAAATTTCAACCAGTCAAAGACGACCCCAAGCCACCGAAGTCATCAGCCGTCACAACCGACACCACGGCAACCGCAAAACCAACAGAGTCATCACGCCCCAGCTCTCGCGGCAGTGCATCGACCACCGGATCAGGCCGACAGCCTGCACTGAAGCGTGACGCGTCCGACCTCTTCAAGGCGTTCGCCAAGCAAGGCCAACAAAAGTCTAAACCCAAGCCCACACCTTCGCAAGATGAAGACACACCAATGCCCGATGACGACGAAGGTGTGTCTGAAGACGAGGCGCTCTTTCTGGACACAGGGACACGTAAGGCCGCCACAACAAAGAAACGACCTAGCGACGTAAAGAAAGACCGAGATGACAAAGCGGCCAAGTTGCGCAAAATGATGGAATCCGACGACGAAGCGGAGCCAGCAGTCTCTAATGCCAAAAAAGCAGCCGGCGTCAACCAAGAGCCAGTGGCAGCGCAGAATGGGACCGTTGCCGCTGAGGATGACGAGGAAATCGCATGGTCCGACTCTGACACAGAGAAGCAGCAACAATCGGCACCGAAACAGAACGCGTCCACTGGAAACGTGGGCGACGAGCTGATGGCCACCCCCGCTGTGGCTTCGGCCTCGGCTGCAGGACCTAGACGGCGTCGTGGCAGGAGAAAGGTCATGAAGAAGCGCACGATGAAAGACGAGGACGGTTACCTGGTGACGAAGGAGGAAGCCGCCTGGGAGAGTTTCAGCGAGGACGAACCGGAGCCGGTACCAAAGAAGGAGGCGCCAAGGAGTAGTTTGGGCAGCGGCAAGACCCAAAGCAACAGTCAAAAGGGAGCTGGAGGGAAGCCGGGCGCGAAGAAGGGAGGGACCATCATGAGTTTCTTTGGTAAGAAGAGTTGACCACTCGACATGTCAGCCGGCATACCAGTTTGCATAGATAGAAGTACTAGGAAAGATAAGCATTGAGCGTCTCAGAAAAGCGTATGTCAAGCGGAACCGGCATGATAACATGCAAGGGTTTGTGGATGTCAATGACACCACAGGTATTAACGCTTCAACCAACTGAGTAGTCCATGAACAGTATGAAGCACGCCACGCTACGCCAACAGGGGGTCGGCCATCATTGGTATTTGACTCGGGTTGATGTTGCTGCGATGTGAACCATTATATATCCGTATAAGGTTCGCCCGACGCCGTGCACAGATCCAGTAACACCAATATATGGAATACATCCTGTTCCCAGTAACACCAATATATACAATACAGCCTGTTCCCCGATACACCACCGACTCATTCCTGTTCCGAGATACACTTTGTTCCCAGATACACCACCGACTCATACCAGTGAGTCGGCAAGGTCCACCAACAGCAATGGCGACCCTATATCAGACAATCCGTACACTGCTCATACCAATACTCGGCAAAGAGCACCGAAGAAGCAATCACGAAAGTATATCTTCAGGGCCAATGGTAGCAGAATATCGAATATCGCTAGTCAACCCAGCCCTCTCCCACTCGGTACGTCATCTTGCCGCTCCCCTCGTCGTTGAGGATCAAGTCGGGCTTCTTGTCAACGAGCCACAAGACGGTTTGCGCAAAGACGCTATTGGCCCACGCGAACCAGCTGCGTGTCATGCCTTCGCCGCCGGCCCGCACGCCGCGATGGACGTCGACGCTCTCGTTGATGAGACCTAGCAGGCTGACGTTCTTGACGCGGTCAAGGCACTGCAATATCTCGGTGTCCGAGGTGCTGGTCATGGCCTGCACGAGGACCGACATGGGCCAGGCGTTGCGCAGACCGATATGAGGCCCGCCAATGCCACGGAACTTGGAGCCGGACAGGAAGTACGGATTGCCGCGCTGCGAGAGGATCATGCGGCGGGTGTTCTGGTAGATGGGGTCCGAAGCGTCAACAAACCCAAGTAGTGGGAGGGATAGAAGTGACGGTACGTTGGCGTCGTCTATCAGCAGATGCGAGCCGTACCCATCGACTTCGTAAGCAAATACCTCCCCGAACTCCGGGTGCGTCGTGACGGCGTGCTTGTAGATGCCGGCTTTGATGGTATCCGCGCGGGTTTGGAGGTCTTCGGCCACAGTCAGCATCCACTTCGCTTCGTTGGGAGCCGACCACACACTCGAGGCTGCCTTGAGCATCGTCGAAGCGCGGGCCAACTCCACCGACATCATGGCGTTTGCAGGAATGAGAAATCCAAAGACGGTGGCGTCATCAGAAGGGCGGAATGCGGAGCGAATGAGTCCGGTTCCGCCGGCTAATGGATTTCCTGTGCCCTCGAGGCTAAGGGTTTCCGTGCCGAGTCGGGTCAATCGGCTAAAAGTGTATTCATTCCTTTCGTACCAGCCTGTGGCAGTATTGAACGTCGGTCGTGCCTGGGTGTCAAGAACGTTGAGAAGAGCCTCAAGAGCTTTGAACCAGCGATCCGTCAAGTACGTAGTCGATCCGGTCGATTTGAAATATTGGTTGGTGAGGGAAAGGAAGGCTGCCAAGCTGTCGAGCTCGTACTTGCATTCGAAGACCACGCCCTGTTCGTAGGCAGGGTGCACATAATCTTCTTGACCCGAATGCACCGGGGGGAGGTGGGATGGGTCTGGAGGTTGAAATGCATTGCAGTAAGGGGAAGAGATCACAAATTCCGCCTGGGTATTGATTGCGCCCAACAGTAAATTGGAGATGTCCGGAGCAGACCTGGCAAGAGGCTGATACTGTGCCAGCTGGTTGGTCGAGTCTCGCAACCACTCTGCGTTGATGTCGCCCGTGACGATGAATGACTGCGCACCTTGCCATTTGTTTTTATCTCTTGCCAGCCGCGACTTGGGCGCGTGCGTCTTTACCCCGTCGACATGCCATAGGACTGTGGTGTCCAGGGTGTTGGGGAAGGCATTGCGGAATATGTGTGCTAGGTCCGGATCTTTTATTCGAGGGTATAAATCTTCGATCACCTGTTCCACCGCAGGGGATGAGAACTTGCGACAGTGGGAATGTGGCCTTTGGTAAGGGAGTTGTAACGGCCCCGTGCTTAGAGGTTTACTAGGTACGCCATGGTCAGTAACTCTGCAAGAGTTGGGAGTCAGGTCGCCCGTACTGCTTCTGACGAGCATAGCTTGTATAGTCTGGACATAGGCCTGCAAGGACTCCCTGGTCTGAGGTCCTGCTGTCGTATACAGGCGGGCCGTGGACATCGCCGAAAGCAGCCTCAACACGGCCGATCTGTGAGCAAAGAGTGAGAATGAGGATGCAGATGTACTCAGGAACACGCATGGTAGAAGGACAGAGCCGGACGCTCAGCCCGACAAAGGATGGAGCACGGCCTCGGTCCCATGGAAGATTGAAGCGAGACGTGACGGGAAGCGGGGGGACGTGACGAGATGCCAATCAATCCAATGTTCCCCCGACACGAGGCTGTGTCTGACATCTGATGCGCAGGTTCCTCAGGCTTAGGGGCGCTTAGGCTGGTTTTATTGCTCCGCAGTATGGTTGATAGGGCGGAGCAGGAATTCGGCAGACGTATAGCAGTATCGAGTACGGATAGTCCGTACACTAGATCGCAGTAGAGTTGAAGTACGAGTACGGATACTCCGTCCACATATGGAAGTCGGTTTCATCGACTCTATCTGCTCTTCTCGGTTCGTCCCTACCATCTGAGATTCACCGGGAAAACAATCACTTCGACAGACTAACCAGCAACCATCTTCTATGCCTGCCCGTGCAATCAGAAGCTCTGCAAGGCCCTACGCCTCAGCTCTAGAGCTGTCTTGGCCGTCCTCGTATCAGGGCAATACAGCTCAAAGGCGTGTGGAACGCCTGGGAAAAGGTGAAACTCTACACTGATGTTCTCCGCTGCCAGCCGTTGAGCATAGGCGATGTCCTCGTCACGGAAGATATCCAACTCTCCCACGTAGATGAATGTAGGTGGTAAGCCGGCCAGGCTCTTCGCCCGCGCTGGAGCGGCATAGTAGGAGACATCTGCATTGAGATTGCCGGCCTTTTCTCCCAGCAAGGCCGTCCAGCCCGTGATGTTGTCGTCGTATGTCCACGACGCCAGTTGTGCAAGGGCTGGGTTTGGGGTCAGGTTGCGGTCGTCCAACATGGGATACGTGAGGATCTGCTTTGCGAGAGGTGGTTGCAGGTTTTGATCCCGTGCCATCAGTGCCACGCCGGCCGCTATCCCTCCTCCCGCGCTCTCTCCCAAGATCGCTATCCTCGTTGGGTCGATGTTGAGCTGCTTCGCATTTTGGCCGAGCCAGACAAGAGCGGCATAGCAGTCTTGGACCAGACTGGTGTCTTTGGCTTCAGGGGCCAGACGGTATTCGACACTGTACAGAGGGATGCCGGTTTGCTGTACCTCGATCGCCAGGGTCCTCTCGAATGATCCGACTGACCCGACAATCATCCCGCCGCCATGGACGTGAAGAATGGCCGGGCCGGGTGAGAGGGCATCAACGCTTTTCTTGGTGAAACCGTGAACGGAAATTTTGGCCCCGTCGTAGCTGTCAACCTGGAAAACGGCTGTTTCCACATCCGGAGAGTCTGGAATTAAACTCACGAACGCCGGCATTGCGGCGTCGAATCTAGCTCGCTTTGTCGCAACATCATGCACAGCAACTTTGGGAACGCTGGCCATCGCCGAGGCGATCGGCCCCCAGGCCGTTTGGAAATCAGGGTCAACGGAAAGAGGCATTTTGTGTGAACCAAGGACCAAGAAGGGTGGTGGTTAACAACGTGCGAGACAATGGCCGATTTCTACTATCACCCAATGTATTATGTAGCAAGATCTACAACGTTTTCTGCGCATCTCTCTTATATCCTAGGGGTGTAATACCAACCTCCGCCTATACCTAAAACGGTGATACGGGACGGCCGGAAGAGCTAGAATATAAAGTTCCTAGGTAGGTACCCAGAAACTATTATCCTAGACTCCCTCGATATAACGGTAGAAGAAAGCGCCTCGTACCTAGGTGGCAGGTGGAAGCAAGTCTCCGTGTTTGCATTTCTCTGGACGCGGTATCCCTACCTAGGTATGTACCTGTCAGTCTAATATCTACTCTACAACTTCGATCTAATCCCTTCTAGCCGGAACTTGACGTCTTTGAGTGCCTTGGTCATCGGTTTCCATTCATCAAACTGCGCCAGTAATTCTTGCGCTTCCTGCTGCAGCTCTTTCTTCACGTAATCTTCCTCTAAGATTCCTCGCATCGCAAAGGGTAAAATGTACGGGTTTGTCCCGCTGCTGCTTGTTGGTCTTCGGGACACTAGTGCGTCTTGAAGAGCATTCGTCTCCAAGGCAAACGAGATCGCAATGTCGTAAACTGCATCATCTTCGTAAATGCGTGAATGTCCTTCTCCGCCGTACAGACTGCCGGCCAATGGTGACGACAACTCTTTAATCAGCCCATGATCCGGGACACCAACATTGCGTAATTTCAATGCAAACCCAACGAGATGTGATAGGAAGTTTGGCGCGTGAATTCGAGAGTCTATGAAGACCGCTCTGTAGATATGCGGATGCGAGATGGGTGCAAAGATCGACGAGTCCATGGACACGAGCTGATCGTCTATACTGCCGACAAACGTCAGTTTGACCAGACCAGATCTCAGCACCTCTTCGATAGCAGCAAAGTAGTTCCTTGACACCTTGCTGTTTGGGTCAGAGAACTCGAAGAGCTCGCCAGCAGAGCCACTGATCCAACGTGACTTGTACTCCTGAAAGGGCCCCATATTGACTCCGGCCATGGCGCAGATTCCCACCCGTGCAGCACTGATACACCCGAACTGTAGCAACTTTGCCACCAGCATGATGGCTACCGGAACTCCTTGACTGTGGCATGCTATCATGACAAAATCAGATCGGCGGATTTCGTCGATCCAGTTGAGTAACAGCTTCCATAGTAGCTCCACCCTCTCAGCGATCCGACCCTCACCTTCGAGGGCGGCACTCTTGACTTCGCAGTCATAACCATGGCTTTGTGTCCACTTCTTGATACATTTGGCCGCCATGTCAGCAAACTTGATAGATGTCCCCGTCGGCTGGCCAAGAACGGTGCGAATGAGAGGCGCCGGGAAATAGCCATGCACACCAATGGCGAGAGCATTCTTTATCCGTGGGGGGTCTTTGACAAGGGAGAGATGTTTGAGCTCCGGCTCTTTCGTGTAGTAGAGTAATCTGGCAATCTGCTGCAAGATCGAAGGGGTCTCTTCCAGATGGAGAGTTTCTTTTATCGGTGGCAATAGCAGATTTGAATATTCCGTCTTTGACGGGGCTGGCGATGCTGTACGAGGTGTTCCGACCTCGACGGGTTCTCTTACGACCGCAGTAGCATTACGAGATTTGGCATTGGTGGTTGAGCTGTCCATAGATGCAGCGGTGTTCCTCTGGGGTTTAGTTGTTTTAGGCGTCTGTGGCGATTCCGTCAGTGCCTGCGGCGTCAAGGCAGATTTCTGAGCGACATCAATCTTCGATTGCTCTTCGTGAAGACGGGGTTCAACAACAGGTCTGGTCGAGTCATCCTGTAGAGATATTGATGCACGTCTGGGCTTTGTCTGTGATAAGGTATCTGACACGGCAATCTCTCCAACATGCGGCTCATTTTCCGCATTGGTTGATGAAGGTCTCTTCCTATCCCGGGACCAGAATACCCAGCCTGAGGACTTTGTGCCATCCTCTCGGAGTGGTGGAGGCGCTGAAATCTCCAGGGATGATGCCTGAGAAGCTGACTTCGACTGTGGCTTAGCAGGGGTGGGGATATCGAGGCATTGGGTTTGCCTCTTCGCCGATTGGGGACTTTCGGTTGCAGGAGACGCATGATCCCGCGAAGACTCTTCCTTTTTTGTTATCCCACCGAGTGCATCACCAGCCCACATATGATACCAACTCCGCTTGTTGTTGACGTTCAAGCAGTCTTTTGATTGCTCGTTCGTGACCGAGTGAGCCTCGGTATTTTCATTTGTTGAAGTGGGAGTGGGAGTAGCCACCGCCGTGTCCGATTGAGGCGATGACTGCTGTCCTTGTACACCTACCAAGCTAGATGTAGGGGCATCCTTTTTTGACAGCCAAGCTAGCCAGGTGCCCTGGGGATCCTGTGCTTGGCCGCTCGCGGCGTGAGGGTTCGCATCTTCTGTTGAAGGTTTCGAGGTAGGTTCTGACTGATCTGGCTGTTCAGGTCGTTGTTCTTCATTCTTCTGTAAGCTGCCCGTTATGCTTTCGCCGTTCGAATTGCCTGCAGCCTCTAATGGCGGTCTGCTTTTGGTAGACGGCGTAGCAGATTTGGATGTGGCATGTACTTTGGTGGTGGTGGCATTGATAGGGAGAGATCGGTTGGTACTAGACTTCCCCAGTGTCATTGCGAGGGAAGGCGAGCGTTCACTCCTGGCTTTGTCCTTGATAATCGTTACCGCCTCTTGAGCGGCGCTGCTTGCAGATGACACGCTCTCCCGAGCGACCTCTGCCAGAGGCGCAGCCTTACGAGGCCAGGTTCGAGTGATCCATGACTAGTCGACCCGTCAGTTATTGATGGCTGTATCTGTACAGGCTTCTTACTGGTTTATGGTCCTTCTGGGGCGATGTTGAAGTGTCTGGTGTCGGTGTGGCTGGCGGGGTGTCGGTGGGAAGAGGGATGTTCGTAGCCTGCGCTTGGGCTGCCTGGAGGTCTCCGGTCGGGTTCGTTTTCTGGCGTTTTAGTGGCCTTGTAGGCGCCATGAGCCCTCTGAGAGTAGTGCTGAGCGCGAAGAATGGATGGTATAACAGTCAAGCAAATGAAGGAGAGTGGCAGGCTAGCATCATTAGATCCAAGAACTCTTGTTTGGGATCCCAGATGGATGGATGGCCCGGAGGCTAGCACGGCCCTCAACACATCAGATACGTCACTTTCTCGCCGCCGACGCTGGCCAATAGCAATGGACCTTGCGAAACCTCGAATTATGCTCCACCAAAAAGTTGTTGCACTTCACAACAGAACGGCACACCGCAAGAAGGTCTCCTTTCCAGTGAACATTGTATCTAGAGAGTCTACACGGGTCGGTCAAAATGGGAAAGACAGGCAAAGTCAAGCAAAAGTCCACGGGTGGGTCCTTTGCAACTGCGTTAAGTTGTCTTCGACTCTGACAGTAGCACAGCAAATCCAAGATCTCGAGCCTCGAAGAGAGCCACTTCTCCGTCTATCGACGTGGACAAATCCCTGAAGGACACGCCTCGTGCCTCAGACGCCACACCCATCCTCTCGGCACATCCAAATGGCGGGGTTACTAAGCCCAAGAGGAAACAAAAGCAGTTGACGAGGGGCCAAAGAAAACGACATGAAAAGGAACTGGCAAGAGCACAAGCTGTCCAAGACCATTTAGCAAAGAAGGTGAACGATGCTACAGTAAAGCTCAAGAAGAGACGTGAGAGGAAAGGGGTGTGGGACGAAGTGAATAGCACCACCAAGTTTGAACAGACAAGAGCAATCCTCGACGAAGCCACGGACCAGCCCGAGGGGAGCGAGTGGGAAGACGAAGTCATGGAAGAGGTGGATATTGTTCAGCAAAGTGATTTGAAGATTATCGAAGGGTCATTTTTGCCCTCGAAGACACCTGCGAGCAAGTTGGTTGTGGTCGATCGAACAGTCTCTGCACATGCCACGGACGTGGAAGACGAGGCCGACAAGATTACCTGAGGATGCTCCGGCAGCGAGCACATCATCTCGGATCTATCTCTTCGGCCGCAAATGACTCAGCATCCGCTCGATCTCCACCAATTGTTGTCCGTTGGCCTTATCTCTGAGCGACTCGAGGGCGTTGGTGTCTTTCGCTCTCAACGCTTCCTCGCCAGCTTTGACGACCATGCCGCACTTAACCCACATCTCAATTCTTTCTGCTGGTTGCAGGCCGCCACATTTTGCAATGAAAGAAGAGGCAAGTCGCGTATTGCCTGCACCGAGGACTTCGTTGTAGAACGGCTGGAAGGCGATCAGTCAAGACACACTTCAAACTTGCAAGAACAACGACATACCTCCCAACCAATAGGCGATTTCTTGTTCTTCCCAATTTCCTCAACTTCACCCCAGAGGCGACCAGCTGTCAAAGCACGAAGGCGAACCCACCACCACGTCTTTTCCGGGACTTTGAATTCGCTTTGAACCTTGGCCGCCCGTTTGCTGTAACCGGATTTGATGAGGCGGAACATTGTTTCATTGATACCCAGACCGAGATAGCTGCCACTGCTGTCGGTTATATCCTTGTCAAACGCCTCCTGCATTTTGAGCAGTTGTGTAGCCTCGGTGAGAGCTCTGCCATGAAGAACGGCAGTTGGATCTTTGGTGTCTGTGAGCAATCGAACTGCTAGCTTGAGCTTGTCAATGACTGCTTGAACCTGTGGCTGTTGCATCGCCTCTTCCACCAATAGGTTTGAACCTTGTACTGGCCTGTCATCTTGATAGTACAAATCCTTCAGCAATTCCCGGTCCTCTATTCTTGCCGAGCTTTCCACCAGGGCTGCAGCAACGGGTTTGCTACTGATGGTCCGGAGAAAGGCTGCTAGGGGAAGTTTCTTCTTCAGCTCTAGAAGAACGAAAAAGATCAGATCTGGATCTCCTGACTCGATGGCTTTGTCGAGAGCGATCTCATCTTCTTCCATGTTGAGCAACAAAGGAACTTGCTTTCCTGCTCTTGGCTCGTGGTTTAATAAGCTCGTTGCGAGATGGCTTCGACCTTCGTTATAGGCCGCTCGGGCAATTGTTTCGAATGAGATGCCAGGCTTGCCGCGCAATCGTTCAACAACGATGTCTCGAATCGAATCATCATCGGCCGAGGATGCCTTGACTTTTTGGCTTGCCCAATGGACGTAGATCTTGTTCAAGGGCAAATGGAGGAATTCGGACAGTTTGATTGCCAAGAGGTATTCCCGTCGATCGACCAGCCGCGCAATCAGTCTCTCCGGTGTAAGCCTTAGGTACTGCTCATATGATATGTAAAGTCCTATACGGTAATCCCGAACCGCATTCAGGACCCTCAGGTCTTCGCACATGTCAACAAACTCGTCGCTACTGTAGAGGTCAAGCACTGATTTGCCAAATGAAGCAGCACGGAGCAACTGCTTCTGTAGGCTTTGGTTGAATTCATAACCCGCTGCCTGGATACAAGTCTCGACGGCTTCCGGGAGATTTGGTTTGATCCGTTGTATGTTCTCGTCCGCCTTCGGAGATTTCTTCTCCAGGAGCTCGATCGAGTCCAACAACACAGAGGCGGCGGAACTTGACCCCAGCTTGAAGACGTCTTCCAAAGGATCCGGTACCTTATGCAGGAATTCGCACGCTTCATTAGTAATGAGCCGGACACCGTCAATGTCTGGTACAACGTGGACTTGGTCGTCGTAGTAATACTTTACCGCGGCACCATTGGGCCCTACCATATGAATCTCATCCTCCCATGCTAGGAGAACCGAATCATTCCCACACCAATGGGTTTGGGTTGGCGTTGTTTTGGCCTTGGAGTCGTATTCGCTGTATTTGTTCTGGAAGTCACTCCCTACAACCCAAACCTTGCCGTCCTCTGTGAACAATGCCGCAAACCTCCCATTTGGGGATACGCTGACATGCTTGAACGGTCCGTCCGAAAGCCCTCTATCCTCAGCCTCGGTCGCATCGACGACAAAGATGGTCTTGTCGATAGCTAGCAAGACCTCGACAGACCTGGAAAGGGTATAGGCCGGCGGAATCAGTGACCAGGAGTGAACTTCACCATCAGGTGGCTGGGCGAGGAGCCTGGGCCTTGGCTCGTCGAACGATGAGACGGCAATCAAGGCATTGTTGGATAACAAAGCGACCAATCCATGGGACCAGAATCGACACGATTTGACACCAAATTCTTCAGCGCCGTGTCCGAGAGAGAATGGCTGAAAGTCGCCATGGAGCCCGAAGTAACAGTGCACTGTACCGTCCTCGGTGACGACCAGGAGCTTCTCATCATCTGACCAGCCGAGGCCTTTGATGGGCCCCTTTTCCCAGTTGATGTTGCTGATCAGTTTTCCCGACGATGAATAGATGTCGATAGTTGGCTTAGCCGACTGCCCTGTCCGATATCGAGCAATCTTTGCCGGGTCCCGCCATAATGCTACAAGCATTAGCTAACTTATACAACAATTCAGGACCACCATACCTAGAGCTCCGCCATAGGGAGCGCCGGCCACAAGATAGTTCTCGAGCTCAAGATCTGGATCGAAGATTGACTCGTAGAGCTGGATCTTTTGGTAGAATTGATCGCCAATTTTTTCCCAGCCCGCCCTGGGATTGTGGTTTGTCATGAGGACGGACTGTCCATCAGATACTGGTGCACGTGTACAGCGTAGAGATGAGTAAAGACAACATAGACGGAGGACATGAACTCGAAGCCCGGGTTGAGTGTCGTTGGGATGGAGGCTACTTTCGGCTAGTAGCTAGGACTAAAACAGCCAAATAAAGCAGCGTGATAGGTCGTCCAGATATGGCTAGACTTGGCATCTGGTTACCGCAGCCGACTTCATTCAAGTGCAACCATCAACCAACCATCAATCATCAACCATCAACCGCTCAAGTCTTTTGCCGACCTGCCCAGAGTCCGAGCTTGTCTACCACGAGCCTCTACTGCTGGAGATATGCCATCCCTTATCACCCCGGAGTCTTCGACAATCGAACGACGACCCTGATCATACAGCATTGGTCACCATGGAAGCCGCAAGCTTTGTGGACCGTGTGGAAGACATGACAGACCTTGAACTGGCAATGCTACTCAGTCTGATAGCGGAACATCATTGTCTGATTGAAGTAGATGATGATTTACTGAACGACCTTGCTTCAGAGTTGGCCTTGGTATGCGTTTCCATGGTCGTATGTTAGCTGTGACGGCACTGAATGGTCGCCTAGATTGCTCGAGACGTCTTCAGCCTTTCATACATCATCCTCGAGCGAGCAGATGTGCAGTCCATCGATGAGTTTGTTGCTGCTATTCTGGATGACAATAACGATGTCGAGGACCCAGCGGATGCTCTAGAGGATGACTCTAACCAGGCATGCTTCTCTAACCCAGGGATTTGCTTGTGATACTGATTAATCGACTACTAGATTGGCATGCTCCATTCCAGGGTCGATGGGCTTAGCTTTCGGGGAGCACCGTCAACCCAGAATGCTCAATTTCAATCTGATAGCCCGACAGTTGTCAACGTAATCATCGCGAAAGACTTCAACTTTGCACATGACGACGTACAGGTTCAAGCCTTGGAGGTGCGGGATCCTGACCGATGTTCCCGCTCTGTCTGACCCTATGTGTAGCTGATTCGAAAACGGAGGATATATAGTCGAACGACTGTACACGTTGCCCCGAAGGCCTTTCTGCTGCTTCCCATCGTTTCCACCTCGTCGAAGCATGTTCGGCTGAACGCTCACCTTGTAAGGCCATTATACGCTTGTTTTATCTTTACTGATGTTTGAAGAATGATCGCATCTTCATGTCACATTATCATGAAGCAGAGGACGGGTTCCCCAATCTTGAGGAGATGGATATTGCTCGTCATTCCGAAGACGAGTCTGCATACTCATATTCTCACTCTCCCAGTGTTCGACGTGAAGACATGATCGCAAGCCGACGAATCGAGTCAGAGGTACCGTTTCCTGGCCCCTAGACCCTGGTATGACTGCTGAACAGATCCTCAAGTTGATTGACCAGCTTCGGGTCCAAGGCAAGGCAGCCACGGTTACACCCGAGATTCGGAGATATCTCCAAGACGTCGTAGCCTTTCTTCGACTGGCAAGGGGTGTCGATGGAGGCGTCACACCTTACGCGACGACTCTGTTCCTTGCTCTGGCAAAGTTAGCTTCTAACCTGTTGAGCCGAAGCACATCTAGCTGATTATGTCCACAGGTATCTGGCACCCTTCCACGGCATAGACTACGTGACACCCGCTCTCATTACTTTGGCCGCGAAAAAGGTGTACCCGCATCGAATCATCATGGCATCTCCGACCCGAGAACGCAGTACACAGTACGGGACCAATGTGACGACAGCTCGAGACTTGTTAAGAGATCTCGATCCTCACACCGTGCTCCAGCATGTGCTCGATACAGTTGAATGCCCAGCTTGATACCGATTTCAGCATTTTGTAAGATGCAAAGGTCGGTACAATACACTGGTTATGTACAGTGAATTGATTGTTGACCGAGCCAAGTCTACGTATGGACTCATTCACTGCCTTCTAGTACGCTTTTCTTCGATCGCGCTCGGATCTTCTCTCTCGCCTACCATCTACTCCTATCATAGCTTCCCATCAGTACATCGACCGCCTTGATATTGGGCTTATACCTGTCCCATTCTCATCAAATATCTAATCCGAAGTGGCCGACATCGCAAGGATGTTGTCTTCGACCGATTCTCGCGACACTAAGCGTGAACTAAGTCCGGATCTTGATACGCCGGCAGAGCCTCTCCCGAAGCAACAGAAGAGATCCCTTGAGGCGCAAGAAACTAAAGGTACTTACCTGCTCCAACACAATTTGATCCCCAAATCCACTAACCTGTATTGCAGCAACGATCTCGTCTTCGACTAATATCCTCGACATCAAGCGTGGACCTATCCCGGACTTTAATGAGCCAGCAAATACTGTCCAGGTCCAGACACAACAAATAGGGTCTCAGAAGATACAAGAACGTGACACAGCCATTGTCCGACCTGCTCTGACAATACAGTGTTCCCAACCTGCCCAGTCAGTCAACAAGATTGGAAAACAACCGGCTACTGATCAACACCAAACCACCACCGTGCAGAAGCAAGGCTCGCACATCAAACAGGGGGAAGAAACCCAAGACAAGTCAGAGTCAAGCGACCATCCAGGGACGACAATGACGGGGACTACTCCGACCACTCTTCCCGTTCTGTCCCATTCTAGTGCTGCAGCCACGGCCGGGTCTTTATCCGATGAGGCTATAGCGACGCTTCCGGTTTTATCTAATGATCCATCAACTTTCCCACCATCACCCATGATTCTAGCGACTTGCCGAGTTACCTTCACTCCACGGCGGGCCATCAACCTGGTACGCAGTGCTTCAAACCTGCCACGACTTCTCCATTCAGACCATTCAGCAAGAATCAATTCAGTGATAGCCCATCTGCCCGCCGATAACTCGTATTTCGCAAACGTTCTGAGTGCCGCCGACTTTGCGTCTGTCGCTCCACATCACTGGCATTTGATCGCTCCTCGACTAAATGGTGTGTTGAACCCTCACATCAATTATTACCATGTCCATGGCCGTGTTCCAGGGGACGATACGCAGGTCCGGCGGCGCGCTACTGTACTAGGTCTATTTGTAAGCTTTACTCTCACTCTAAGGAGTATTCTATTTATTGTTATCAGTGTTTGCCTGTTTGCTTTCCTCTCTTGAAGGATCTGAACACTGCCGCCCATCATTAACTAACCCTGGGTCCATGAATAGATTCCTCAACTTGACAGCAGCCTGACCGTCAATCCGTATCCATGGATTCAGGCAGAAGGTCCCGCAAGCGCGACTTCCTTCATTGGTTTGATCCGAGGTATGTGTACTCCTTTTTATGTTTTACCTAGGATAAGTCGGCCCTATTCTTTATGGTCCTTTTCATTACGAACCAATACCCCGAAATGAAGCAGCCTTACATTGTGTTGACCGAGGAACGGATAGCCCTGCAGTACGAAAAGGAATCCCCAAGCTAACCTGTCCCAATTCCTTCCCAGAATACTTCCGCGCCCAACTCTTCTACTTTTACCAAATTCGGACGCTACGCAATGAACATGACCGGCAATTCGCCACTACATGGTGGTGGCGCCACGCGCCGGCGCGCGTAAGTACAATCGCTGTCACTCTACCGACCAGTAGTGCAGAGTTCGAGCGCTACGTCTGGACCTTGAGGGCACAGATCAGAGATCTGGCCGAGTCTGGATGCCCGGATCCAAGTTGGGTCGTTCCTCGGGTGTTTCGGGGGACATTTCGTGGACTGGATTGGTGGTCGCTGAACTGAACAAACCGGTACTGGTATCAAGGTGTCCGGCATGGGCAAGAATGGAGTGAAAGTATGCGGTTGGAAAGCCAGTCGTGACATGCAGTCAGCGACTGTCATGGCTCGTGGCCCCACAGCCGATATGGGCAAACCTCACAGTCTGTCGAAGTATCCTGCAACGTGACTTGTGCTTGCAGCGAGCGAAGCACGCAACCGAACAGGTGCTCTGGAGCATGGAATTCAACATCGTGTCGTCGAGAAGGCTATCTTACTGTACGGAGACGACTAGATCTGAACGGATTTGGACGGAAAGCCTGCGGAAATATGTTCGAGTATTATTGAAGGAAACGAAGACTCTTCCTCTTACTCTTCCTCTCCCTCTCTTCAGGGAGAATTAGATAGGAGAAAACCAGGCTGTACGACTAGCGATAATCAAAGATATCAAACCCTGTTTTTAACCCTGTTTTTGGCCACTATTATTATTTCACCGCCGGACCTAAGGTGAGCGAGCAGTCATCATTCATAGTTAATTTATAGGTTAGATACTAGGATATCTGCTGCTGGCATCTAGGCCTTAGGCCTCAGGATCCTACATACCCAGAGAACCACTGATGCACGACAATGCAATGGCAGGCGTCAACGACCTCGGTAATGCTCGAAAGAGCGTGGGGCGCGGTATCAAGCATTTGGTATTACAGTATCATCCGGGTGCTGGCATCTGCTCTTCCACCCTATGTGCCTTGTGCCTATCTGTCGGTATTAGTTTAGTCTCATAGGGCCCTAAGGCGTGCTTTTACCAGGAAGATAGGTGATAATGATCATCTTAATATATTGTGTGTTCAAACACGCCTGGGAAGCCACCAAGCCCCTAAGCCTCGACCTTTTGCCCCCATCAAATCACTAGCGATGAAGACCCTACTTATGCTCAAATAAACGCTCGTCAGGGCGTGGTTGAAGGCAAAGTCCTCGATAGTAAGGGACAGCCTTGTCGTCTCTATCATTTCCAGCAAAGGGATGACTCGATCAACTCTTCGCCTTTCGAAACGACACTCAGCACGCATGTGTAGCAATCCTCCTCTGCGGTGCATGGCCCCGGTCATCATGAGCCAGATGCACTTCCATTTGTGACTTCAGGAATTCCAGGCACTACCAAATGTCCAGCATCAGATCGGCCAGCGCTTCCATCAAAAACAAAGGGTCCCGCATTATTTCTCGGGGTAAGTGGTCCTTCTCCTGCAATGATGTGCTCAATATCCGGGGTCCGCGTCCTTGTGTTTTCCAGGTGTACATCCATCTCGTCCGAGTCCGTCTGGTCGGGCATCTCGATACTACCGTTCATGGTATGGAGGTTGGTCGAGATTGGTTTTGCAGCCTGTCTCCGTGCTAGAAGGCCGGAATTTCTAGGTGGTGCAGAAGTAGGGCTATCGTCCAAATCCTCATCTTGGCTTGATGCAACTACGGGAGGAGTGTCGAGGACAATATCTGTGGTGGTAAGGTCGACATCGATTGCATCAGTCGCAGCATTGGCATCGACCATCCTCGGTTCACCGTTGACCTGACCATCTGTGCGCGAGTCGGCATTACCATCGGTCTCGATCACCTCACCATCTGCATCCCCGGTGTTATTTTCTGCATCGTCTGTGTTCTCCATCCATTCATCGATATCAGATTGAGCGATGTCCACGTCGGCAGTCAGGTCGGTATATGCTCTGCAGTTCGGGCACTGAAACTGAGGATATGAGCTGTTTCTGCCTTCGAGTAAGGGACGAATGCATTTATAATGCCAGCAGTGTGCACATGGAGCCACGAATAATGCTTGACAAGGCTAGCAAAACGGTCAGCACAGGCGGCAGCATGGACATCAGGCACTTACCAGGACAGAGCCAAGGCAAATGGCACATTCGCCACTATTTGCATTTGCGGATGGCTGGTCTTTGGCGAGGCTTTGCAGTTGTTGGTGTCTGGTTTTGCTGCCATGTTCTGTTAGTTTGGAGGTATATTTGGTCTGGAGGGTAACGAACTTGAAGTTGTTGGGTTTCTTTTGCCAGGCCCGATTACACTCGATTCTGATCTTAACGCAACGGAATATCATCTCTTCGCCTCCTCGAAAATCGATTCCCAACTGCACAATATCTCCGTCTTTGATTGGAAAAAGTCTGGACTCGGTGTTCGGCTGGCTGAGCCTGATATGGTTGAGGAACGTCCCCGATGAACTGGCAACATCTCTGATCTGCCACTGGCCGTCCAAGAAGCTAAACTCACAGTGTTTTCGACTGACAACCTTGGATTTGAAGCCCACAGGGGCGTCTGAGGGCGTGATTGGGTTCGCTTCGGGAATGCCCTCTCTCTCGGAATAGCGGCCAACCCGAATGATAGAATGCTCGCTAGGCAACGTTCTTGAGATGGGGGAAAAGGTGAGAGATGGCCGGCCGTTTCTCATCTCCTGGTGAGCGAAGAAGCGTATGGTAGGTAGTTGATGCTTGGATTCTCCATCGGGGGCGTCCCCCTTGTTCCCCGAGGTCTTTTTCCCTGCGTTCGCCGGCCGTGAGACAGATTCCGCCCTCTCGGTTATTGCAATGTCGGCAGGCTGGGTGCCATGTGTATTCCTCCTGTGTCTTGCCATCTCGTCGGTGGCGCTCTGATCAATCGGCCCCGAGTCCGAGTCTGGCTGGACAACGGCCGGCAGTGCTGGATGATCTGCAGTTGGCGGGGATGAGGGCCTTGTATTTTCTTGTGAGGTGGCAACCATTCGAGTGTGGATGGCTAGCGGGGTTGTAGGCTCATTGGGACGTGATGCACTTCTTCGTCGGGTGGTGGTCGAAGGATCGGGTTGATGAGCGTGGTAGCTTTGAGATCTTTGGAAATAATGTCTCGGGGATCGCGAAGGTTCATTTGGGCTGGTCCCGCCAGACGAACGAGGGTGTGACAGAGCACGCAGGTAACTCAGACCTCGTCGGCGAGAGGTGGTCCTACTGAGGTCTGCACCCGTTTGCGAGGTGACAGGGGCAGGCGGCGAGATCATGGGATGACGTGGAGGTGGAGAGGTGGAAGACAGGGTGTATTTTGTTGTAGAGGACTCGGACTCGACGCTGAATGTCAGCAAGGGTCGTGGGGCCGCAATGGCAATTCGAGTAACCGCAACACGGCCTCGAGTCCCGCTCGTCAATTGTGTTGCTGCTACTCCTGAGCCACAGGTGTCAGTCGGATGGATTGTTCGTGTCTGGTCTGGGTCGGTCTCGTTTGGGTCAGGTCGCACGTCTGGGACAATGAACGCAGTGGTACGGTGCTGTTCCCTTCTATTGCCTGCGCCCCAAGGAGGAGCGGGCCAGAGCTTCAGAGATTATGGGTTGCAGGGGGCGGTGGCCTGCCGGCAAGGACAGGGCTCTGGGGCTTGAAGCAGGAATAAGGCAGGTAAGTAATGCTGCAGAATGGACAGTGCTGCAGGTAACGATGCAGGGTGGTTGCAGGCAACCTAGAGAGCCCGCAAGCCTAATATGGTGAAGTAAGGAGGTGTTGCTGGGGGCACGTTTCAACAATACTGTAAGGCGGATAACGACTCCGTAGGTCCCTGGTAATAATGATATACTCCGTACACAAGCAATCGAAGTCACACAGTCGTAGGGATGTAATGCCGGATGAGAATGAGAAACGAGAGACTTCGGCTCTAGAAGGCAGTCCGTCGCCTTCTATACCATGCTCTCTCGGTCTGCCTGATCGTCTGCATTGCGCGATGGAGGCTGCGGCCATCGATGTCATGGGGGCTTGGGGGGCTAAGGCCAGCCAGGAGGCAGACTACGCTACCCTGCGCCGCGCATTTCCTCGTCTTTTGGCCTCCAGGGCAGCAGTTCGCTCACAGCTGGCTCTGTACATCCCAAGGCGATCAGAGGATGCCTATCGCCTCTCATCCCATCCTCCATTGTTATTATCTGGTTCGCCCACAAGCCCATGGCCGACAGAACCGTGGGAAAAGCGCTTAGGAGACGGCTTACCTACCCTAGGCGTCGGCACCTGGTGGCGACCTGAGCCTCTAGGAGCCTATCATCTCCCCAGACTTCGAGGTCCACCGCAGCCGTAAACCTCTTGGACTTCGGGCCTAACTTTGGATCAGTCAACGCCCTCGAATCTTTCTTGTCCATCACCGTCCTCAACGAAACAGCTTGTCAGGTTCAATCGACTCGGCCATCATCGCTGTCAGCATGCGCTCTGCCGGTGTCAAAGCTTTGCGAAATGCAAGACTAGCTACGAAGCCCCCAAGGCCCTGGGCGAGGAACTATGCCACCGTCAAAGATCCTCTGCAAAAAGTACGTCCAGCCATGAGATAGTCAACCTGGTGTAGAACTGACTTCTCCTTCTGCACAGGACCCCGTGGAATTAGACCAAATTACCGAACTGCCGAACGGAGTTCGAATCGCTTCCGAATCACTACCTGGTCCTTTCTCCGGCGTTGGCGTCTACATTGACGCCGGTTCACGGTATGAGGATGAATCGCTTCGTGGAGCCAGTCATATCGTGGACCGGCTGGCCTTCAAATCAACAAAACAAAGATCAGCCGATCAGATGTTGGAGGCACTAGAAGCCATGGGAGGAAATATCCAGTGTGCATCGTCTAGAGAAGCCTTGATGTATCAGTCGGCGACCTTCAACTCCGCTGTCCCCGACACGGTAGCCTTGTTGGCTGAAACGATCCGCGATCCCCTAATCACAGACGAGGAGGTGCAACAACAATTGGAAACGGCCGAGTACGAGATACAAGAGATCTGGTCCAAACCCGACCTGATCATTCCAGAGCTGCTGCATATGGCTGCATACAAGGACAACACCCTGGGCAACCCTCTTCTTTGCCCACGGGAAAGGCTACCCTACATCACAAGAGGGCTTATTGGAAAATATCGGAATATTTTCTACAAGCCGGAGCGGATAGTGGTGGCATTCGCCGGCGTTGAGCATGAGAAGGCTGTCCGCCTAACAGAAAAGTATTTTGGAGATATGCCACGTGGGAACGAGGCCTCATTGTCACAAGTCGATGCGCAACCTCCTACGACCGAGTCGCATACTGCACATGCACAGTATGAATCACCATCGGCTCCGTCGGCTACAAGCAGATTCTTATCCAAGATTCCCGGATTCAACAATTTCTCGACATCAGCACCCCATCACGCAACCGTTTCTCCTCTCGATCCCTCGCTCCTTCAAGCTGCTCCCAATTCCACTCTCACACAGCCCTCTCGCTACACAGGCGGCTATCTCGCCCTCCCCCCTCTCCCTCCTCCTCAGAACAATCTTTCAATCCCGCTATCGCACGTTCATATCGCCTTCGAAGCCCTGCCAATATCATCGGAGGACATATACGCGCAAGCTACGCTGCAGACACTACTCGGGGGAGGAGGCTCTTTCTCCGCTGGCGGGCCGGGCAAGGGCATGTATTCACGGCTTTACACCAATGTTCTCAATCAACATGGGTGGGTGGAGAGCTGCGTCGCCTTCAACCATAGCTACACAGATAGTGGCTTGTTCGGCATTGCCGGGGCGTGTGAACCAGGCAGGGTCGGACACATGGTGGATGTGATGTGTCGCGAGCTGCAAGCACTGACCCTGGAATCTGGCTTCCCGAGTCTCCAACTTGCAGAAGTCAACCGCGCCAAAAACCAACTGCGGTTCAGTCTTCTCATGAACCTCGAGTCACGACTGGTAGAGCTGGAGGACCTTGGCAGACAAGTCCAAGTCCATGGCCGCAAGGTTGGTGTCAAAGAAATGTGCGCCAAAATTGATGCTTTGACTGTGGCAGATCTGCGGCGAGTAGCCAAAAAGATCCTGACCGGCCAAGTAGAGAACAATGGCCATGGAACTGGTGCACCCACCGTCGTCATTCAAGAGGGGGAAGATGCCTCGGGGAAGAAGGTGAAGCAAATACCCTGGGAAGATGTGCAGTCGAGGATAGCCAGATGGAAGCTGGGAAGGATGTAAGATGTCACCCGAGCTGAGGTGTATGATAGATGCCTCTTTGCAGTTGTATTATTATATATCTCCAGCATCAGGCTGGCTTCGGGCGGGCTTGGAGTCTTGCAGCCGGACAGTAACGACTCAAATACCACTCACATTGACCCATACGACGCTTCGACCATTAAAATTGCCCAGGGTATGGTCTGAGGTATTCCCTGCGTTGTAACTACTTTCCGGCGGGGGCGAGGCTGAACGAGGCTACGGCACGTGCTCGGCCGGTGATTGGCCAGGTGCACGGAGGTTTCATCCTCGCTCGCACAAGGCCAGTAGTTTGTTTCTTCATCTCCGAAGAATGATCAATGTCGTCTCACTTCCATGTATATCAAGGAGCAGTGGCCAATCACCTGTATCAGGCCATCTCCGGACGAGAAAATGAACTTGGCCGACTACGAGGGGCCTGACTGGGCTAGTGACACCTTTATCATGCAAGCACTGCCAACACATACATGGCTCGCGTACGGCCTTCTAAGCCTTCGCCATAACAGGCTGTCGGGCCAATCGATCCCTGTCGGGCACGCCAGTCTTGTCTGTTGCCTCGGCAATCCTCATGCAAGCTTTAGCCTTTGCGAAATGAACTCTGCGGCTCGATCTGCAAGAAACTGTGAACCATTCACTATGGAGCAAAGATAAACTGCTGACCAGCGTCACCAATTCGGGACACTTCTTTGCCATATTCCATCTCCCGTTGGAAGCAGCCCTGTCTACAAGTGAGAATTGCCCGGCCCCTGGGTCAGCCCGGCTGTGGCTCGCTAAATTTGTGACTACGCATGATCTTTGGTCCTAGTTGCAGCAGCCTTAGGCTCTATCTGGCCATGGCGTCAACGACTTGCACCACAGGGAGAGCGGTAGGCTCAACCATGGCGTTGCCATTGCTTACCTTCAGCCGCACGCTGCACTCGATATATCTCCAAGCCCAGAGCCATGTTTGGTCTTCGCTTTTGAGCTTCCATCACAGAATTTTACACCACCATGGCTGGTGATGACGCTAATAGTGAGCAGGACCCTGCTCCTGAAGAATCCCATGTCAAGAGTTCAGAGAGAACAGACACGGCTGGGTCCTCCAAGGCTACGGAAGCTTCCAAGGACCGTGCCACGGTCACCGACGGCACAGCACCATCCAAGCCAAACGTGCAACCCGCACGTCTCAAACCTAAGAGAACACCTGGTCCCGTTGACGCTGATGGAACTTCTCATAAAAAAGTAGAGCCCGCTCAACCCGCGCGCCAAACCGCCAGCGAGAAAGATGCAATTCTTCGCCTCCTATCATCTGGTACTGAGTCAGATATCCTGGTCGATATTGTTGCTATAAGAGACTATGACGATGACTCCTCTACCGCATGGACGTTCAACTTTGAGCGCTTCAGGGAGCAACTCCAACAGAAGCTTCCCGAGCTGCGCAAGGTTCCTGGGGAGGCCCACGAGAAACAGACATCTCGTGCAAGCGAAGAGGATCCCGCACGACTCGCAAAGGGCAAAAATGCTGCGGTGGACATAACTCAAGCCCACATTTCCGCCCAAGACAGTCCATCTGGACGAGAACCACATGATCCAAGCAAGCTGCATCCAAAGAATCTATCTAATCTCGGGGTCCTTCGAATGGGCCGGCGAAAGTCTCATGCGCAAGCAGATGAAAGACAGGTACAGGCTGACAAGGCCTCTTCCGTCACTCCCTTGAAAGAAGAAGGCGTCACTACGTCCGATATCCATAACGACCTGAACGTCAATTGGCTTGAAAATCGCGAAATGCTTCCTCAACAGATGCCCTGGGCAAGAATATTTACCTTTGAGTACCCCCGGCAACACAAAGAACGCAGTGCAAAACCTCAGCAGCTTCAAAGTCTTGTATCACGATTGAGTTCTCAACTACAGAATGTCCGACGAGGAGTACATGGGAGAAGACCGATTCTGTTTCTTACTCATGACTTTGGTTTTGTCCTCTTTCTCGAACTCTTATTCTCCAACCCTACCGACAGCGAGGGTGCCGCTCGTATGGAGATCCGAAAATTAACAGCGGCCGTATTCGTATTCTTGACGGCCGCAGACGGTAGCACCGGCAACATTAGCATCTCGAAATATATCAGGAGCCAGAGCATACACGAGCGAGTTCTTCCGGATAGTCTCCCATATGCGGAGACCAGGAAGATGGGCTATATCGACAAACACCTGAAGCAGGTTGAAGAGCTACGGAACCTCGTCCCGAAGAAGGCACCAAAGCCATTTGTCCAGGTGATGATCGATGATGGCAAGCATTTCAAAGACCCGACCGATAAGCGCTTTTTAGCCATCGTGGCTAGGCTGACGAAGGCGACTCAAACACGCCTAATCCTCCAGGCGACAGCAGATGGCAAGGAGGAGTTGCTGCGAAGCTACGAGGAGCGCGGCTGGGATCTGAACCTCTCAGATGGCACCGGGCGAAGCGCGCTTCATTTTGCGATAATCACCCGACGCATGGAAATGCTCTTCTTTCTGTTGAATTGCAAAGGCATAAAAGTCGACGCAAAGGATGTTAGAGGTCAGACTGCACTTCACTATGCGATCAGGATGCTTTCGAGGCCGCACGGGGCCATTGCACTGCTTGTCGATAACGGCGCCGATGCCACGACAAAGGATAACAACGGGATGGCAGTGACGGACATTGCAAGAGAGAAAGGCATCCGGCAGTCCCTGAAGACCTTTCGTGCGATCACCGGCCCGTCGAGTCATCCCGGCATGGTCCTCCAACTTCCAGACCTCAACACTCTCGACAAGATAAAACAACTGGCTGCCGAGGATTGCTTGATGGCTATGGCCGAGTTCTTCAATGTGGAGGAGGACGGCATTGAGACTGAAAAATTCATCATGCAAAGGCCGTCGGTGTTTCAGGCCCTCTACGGTATGTATCCAGATGATATCCTGGAAGTCGCTCGTCGGACGACGGAGATGAAGCAGAAGACTCCCGTGTGTAAATGGCTTCACCTTCCTGCCAACCACACTGGGTGGGTGGACGGCTTGTTTGCCCGGTTGGGATTGGCGAAGGAGTCGGTTCAGGTCGACCAACACTCTGGAAAGACGTATTGGAGCGATTATTTGAGGCCACAGTGCCGTACGTTCAAAGCGGTGCGACAGCCATTGCCATCCACAGCCGACGACAGGCCACAGCGGGGTCTGGGCCCTGCAGCCCAGGTAGCCCCTAATGCACGTGAGGTGCGCGGGACCCTCCTGTACATGCCTTTCCTGACGTCTGAAAGGCACTGCGATCAGAGAGTACTGTATGATACAGTTGTGAGCAATCGAAGTACCTGGGAGGAAGAAGTTTACTACATGCAAGGCCGACAATTTTTGCCTCCAGAGCCCCCTGAAATCACCATGGAGAATGGTTCTGACATCTCTGAAGACGCGGTTTCTGAAACGACACGGCTTCGCGGTGCCCAAAATGACGCCCTGATTCACGAACACGCCATGCCTGCATCAAAGCAAGCAGATAATTCTGATGCAGATTCCTCCGACGATGTGATCGCCATCACTCGGGACGACGAACCCGAGAACCGGCGGCTAGATCCTGAACGCGAGTTGTTCCATGCGTTCAGAGACAGTTTCACTAGTTTCGGGAGACCGCTGCACATCCGCAGGACTCTAGATCAGTCGCATTATCTCATGCTGGAAGATACCACCAAGCGTGACCGCGACCAGGTTGTGCTTCGGCGACAACAGGGGCGGCTGGGGTCCAAGGTTGCGCCTGTATCCGACTCCGCGGACGCCGATGCCGAAGATCTCAAGGATAAAGACCCGATGGTCATGGTTGATCAGTTATGGCTTTGGGTTATAGGCGACACAGTCATCTCAAGCTTTCCACGAAGCTGGCCACGGCCGGAGTGGGAGCACGAATGCGATGTATTGGACCGTCTGATTGGATACATCAACGCGACGCAGCAGAGGGGGCCCATCAAATCCAGCCATGATCTGGCGAAATTGATCATCAAACACTGTGTCGAAGTTTTCAACCATCCGCCACGCGAGGGTCATTACCACCCGCTCTCATTGCATGATGCGTTCGAGACATCTGTTGGCGTGATTGCAGACGATGAGATGACGCTATTCCGGCAGTTCGAGGAGCAGGTGTTCCTGCTGAAGGAATTCGAAGTACCCGAAGAGCAGGAGGAGGATCAAGACGGAACCACCGACACAACTTCAGGGTCATACTATTCCTCTTATTCCTACACTGACAGTGACTCGATTTATGGCGTGGCCACCAAAGAGAGGAAGGAGTTCTCGGAGACGAAAACGAAGACGGTGGACTCCTCAAAGACACTGCATGAGCTTCCGAAGCCGAAGCCGAAGCAGAAGGAGGCACAACAATCGGAAAATCGAATTCTTAACCGGTTGTTCGATATTCAGAGGGAGATTGCGCTGTTGGATGAAGCGAAGGACGTCCACGACGAACTTCGCATGATCCTAAGGATCGTGGGGGAACAGAAGCAGGTGATGGAAGACTGGTCGGAGATTCTAACGCCCACAGCCAGCCCTGAATCCAGGCGGACCGGGGAAAGAATGCGTAACAGACATCTGACAGGCGGATCGATCGGTAGCGACCACATGATGGAGAGCGCAGATGGGGCAAGCGTGTCGGCCAGACGCTTCTCGCCCACTGACGTGGCAGAGGAAGCATATGCCACCATCCACAGCAACCTCAAGGACTTTACACGCATGCTGGACCACGTCACTGCCGCCGAGCAAGGAATCAATCAACTGCTGAACCTCAAGCAGAAGGAGGCCAATGCCCTGGAGGCGCGGTTCTCGCGCAAAAGTGCTGACGCGGCCACGAAGCAGGGCAACACGATTCTTTTCTTCACCATCGTCACCATCATCTTCGGATCGCTGTCATTCATCACCTCCTTCTTCGCTCTGAACGTGACGGCATTCCCGCTGGACGCTTCCACCGGAGAACCAGTCTGGAGATTGCGAAAGGTCATCGGGCTCATCATCGGACTTTCACTTGGCTTGTCCATCCCGTTTATAGTCATTGCCCTCACCATCAACCCGACCATGGCCCTCGTGGTCAAGGGGGCCAGGAAGGTGCAACACCAGGTGTTACTGAAAGCACAGCTGTTTCTGTCAACTGTTGAGGTCCTTTCTTGGCTGTTTCGACACCGGCGGCTCCCGGTCGGGGATTCTCACCTTAGCGCCACGGAATATTTATCTTCCTCTTACATAACCGAGAGCTCAGACGATCGCCGTCGCCGCGGTTTGAGCACGGAAACGAGTCGTGGTTCAAGCCATCGCACCGATCACGACCAGACCCCGGATGAGAAGATTGGATGGGTAGCTATCGCCGGAAAGTCCATACGCCGACTGAGACCACGATTCAAATCAAAACGCAAGCCATCTGATGTTGCAAACGGTCGTGGTAGTGGTTCGGAACGGGGGAGCGTTACCTTCGTGGTGTAGCCCACCCAGGCGGCATGGGATGCTAGCACCTGGACAGAAGGTGGGCGGTGGGTATTCTCATGTGTCGAGGGCACGGGACGGCATTATGAATTCCCATGGTCCAAAGACAGAGTCTACGTCGGCGATCGGGGCGGTGGGTTGGACTTGGGAAGAGTGCGTACCGTACGGACATGGTCATGCGATGCCTATGCCTGCAAGGATACCCTGGCCTTTCTGGACCTCTACATTGCCCTCTGACTCTCACTTGACGCTGTTCATTCGTTGCTCTTCTAGCACGTCCTTTGTGGAATCCGCCACGATCTTCACCAGCTCCTTCACCTCTCGCTCATTGATGATGAATGGAGGAGCAAACACGATGGCGTCCACGGCCGGCGAGCACAGATAGACTGCTGCACCTTTGGAGAAGCAAGTGCGTGCGACGTCGGCGGCGATCCGACAGGTCGGCGAGGTGGCGAACTCGGCCGCCTTGAACAAGCCTAAGCCCCTGATCTCCTTCAGCATGGGCACCTGCTCGCGGAGCTCTCGGTCCAACAGCTCACCCATGCGGACGACATTGGCCAGCAGATTGTCATGGATGATGGTCTGCTGGGTAGCCAAGGCGGCGGCGCAACCGATCGAGTGGCCCTGGTAGGTATGGCCGCTGATGAAGGGATGGCTGGATTGCGACGATTGCATGACCTGGTGAACCTTGGACCCGACCAAGACGGCCGAGATGGGCTGGTATCCGGCGCCCAAGCCCTTGCCGATGGTTTGCAGGTCGGGCGCCACATTGCCGAGTGCCTGCCAGGCATGCAGGGTGCCGGGCCTGCCCATTCCGCACATGACCTCGTCGAAGATCAGCAGGGCCCCGTGTGTATCGCACAAGTCCCGCAGCCGGGCGAGATATCCTCGTGCAGCGTGCACTGCCCCCAGGGTTGCTCCGCTCATGGGCTCGATCAAGACCGCAGCCACGGAGGAGGGGCCGAGCGTGTCAAACATCTCCTCATACTCGGCCATCAGGCGATCCACGTACGCCTCCTCGTCCTCCTCCGCCTTGGCATCTCGGGTGAAGAAGCAAGGAGAGACGTGGTGGAAGGCCGAAGACAGCAGCGGTTCGAAGGCCTGTCGTCTGGGCGGGTTGAATCCGGCCGACAGGGCTCCGAGCGTGTTGCCATGGTATGCGTACTCCCGGCAGATGAAGTTGACGCGCCCAGCCTCGCCCCTGGAGACGTGATACTGTCTGGCCATTTTGATGGCTGATTCGACTGCTTCCGAGCCTGTATGTGGTGGTCAGCACTGATTTTACATTCGACTTGGTCCCATGTCTAACTGAGGGTGGTTGGTTGGGCTGGATGGTGGTTGGGCTGGGCTGGACGGTGGTGTGGCTGTGCTGGGCTGGGCTGGGTTGGGTTGGGTTGAGTTAGGTTGGGTTGGACTGGCTAGGTTTGGCTAGGCTGGACTGCCTCACCAGAACTCAGAAACATCACCTTGGTGAATGCTCCGGCACTTTGCTCGATCAAGAGCTGTGCCAGTTGTTCTGCCGGGTCGCTGGTGAAGAAGGAGGAATGGGCAAAGGCCAGTTTGCGCGCCTGTTGCACAATTGCCTCAATCACCACGGGATGGCCGTGCCCGAGACACGACACGGCGGCGCCGCTGCTGCCATCTAATGTTCGGGACCCATCAGAGTGCACAATGTACACGCCGCTCCCACTGGAAGCCGTGTCATACTCCTTGTTCAGGGAGCGATGAAAGATGGCGGTCGACTGTCCATTGACTGGCATGATCATTTTGGGGAGGGCGGAGGGGGTTGGTGGGAGAGAGAAGGGGGTAGGGCGTCTCAACCTGAGTCCTGATCCTGAGGCCTGATTCGCACCATGCAAGACACTGGACTCGACGCGATGGTATGTTGTTGAAGAGATACAGGAACTCGACGCGATGTTATGTTGTTGAAGAGACACTCTGTTTAATGGATGGTGTACTCTGTATCTGAGGTTCAGAAGATCCAGCGTTGACAGGAAGAAGGGGTGAGTATGTATGTACCTAAGGTATGTACCACCTATGTACGTATGTACGTATATATGGAGCAATCGAACTCTTCGAGATATGTATTCACTGCCAACCAGCGCTTGGGATTGGATTGGGATCGACTGCGCCCTACGACGAGGAGAGGAGAGGAGTCGACTCATGGCGGACACACCCATGGCCATATCCGAACCCATAAACCCTCTATCTCCTATCTCTCTCTGGTGTACAGTACAACCTCTGGACTGTACAGTACTGTAGAGGTAGACAGACAGATGCCACGTGAAGGGCGCAGGGCATATGGCCGGGCCTGAGCCCCTCAGGGATACGTACAGTAGTAAAGACCATCAGCCAGCCAGATAGCCAGCCAGCCACTAAGACTCGGCTACAGCCGAAGCTGAAGTCACCAATTCACCATAATGCAATGCAATGGCAGGTCTTGAAGTGATACTGATTACTGTGCTGGACTGGACTGGAATTACTAGACTGGACGGGACTAGACTGGACCGTGTGTCGATTCGGATGGATCCGAAGCTGGCTGCTTCCTACTGGCCGGGTCTGTCCAACCACGACCCCAGGGATCGGCGTCCAGTGGAGGCTGGGCTGGTACGTACTCGTACTGTCACACTCACTGACAAGGCGAAGAAGGGAATCCGGAATCCTCAGCCATGGCATGTCATGTCCACGGTCCCAGCCGAAAGACGGGACGCAGGGCGCAAGACGTAGGACGTAGGCTCAGGACGCGGGATCTAGGGCCAAAGCGAGGCACAGCTGACTTAAGTAGGTACTGTACCTACAGGAACTACGGTACAGTACTGTATACCTAATACATGTATCCCGGACTGTGTAAGGTAGTGGAGTACAAACATGTATCCCGGATATACGCTACAACCGAAGGGAACTGAGACCCATCAGATTAGGGTAAATACAAGATAGTTAGTGCCTAAGGTACCCTATGCATGTATAACTAACACGGTGGACGGAGAGGAAATTAGGGAACTGTTTACATGTACGGAACAGAGGAATCTAGGTAACTAACTGTGTGCTTGTGGATTGTTCTTGTCTACAGGACAGCCTTGCGTGGAACCTTGACGTCGACATCAACCTTGGACACATACATCTACATCGACATCGACATTGACTTCGATACCAACCTTGGACACCGACCGACATTGACATTGACATCGACATCGACATCAACCTTGGACATCAACTCCGGACACCGACATCGACATCGAGATCGAGATCGACACAATCAATTCAATCGATCTATCGTCTCCCTGCCTGGCTGTCTTTCTGCTGCCTGTCTCTACCCGTCTGTCTTTCTACCTGCCCGTCTCTTCCGCACCATGAGTTCCACCGTCACCATCACCGAGAGCACATCGGCATCTGCGTCGCAAACGCAAACACAAGAGCAAGGACAAACGCAAAAGCAAGAACAAACCCAATTCCAAGTCCAGCTGAGATCGGCCGACGACGGCGTCCTCAACTGGAACGTCCGCAAGGTCGAGGGCCTGCACCAGATCCCCGTGTTTAGCGACAAAGAAGCCGAGCGGACATGGGCCAAGCAGCACATGGCGGCCGCCTTTCGCACCTTTGCTCGCCTGGGCTGGGCGGACGGCGCGTCCGGCCACATCAGTCTGCGCGACCCGGTGAACCCGGACTGGTTCTGGATCAACCCGTACGCGAAACACTTTGCCCTCATCAAAGCGAGCGATTTGGTGCTGGTCGACCATCACGGCCGCCCGGTCCAGCCGACCCCGTACAAGGTCAACGCCGCCGGCTTCATCATTCATTCGTCGATTCATCGCGCGAGACCAGACATCCATGCCGCGTGTCATATGCATTCGCCGGCCGGACGGGCTTGGTCGGCGTTTGGTAGGGGGATCGAGATGCTTAACCAAGGTATGTGTTTGCATGTAGCATTGCATTCATCTTCCATCCATCATACATTCGTCTTCCTATCAATCTTCCATCGTCCATCATACATTCATCCATCTTCCTATCCATCTTCACATACATCCCCCATCCATCTTCCCATCCATTTTCCCACCCATCATATTCGTATCTCATTGACATCTCACCATTCACCACTCAGATTCTTGTATGTTTTACAAAAACCTGGCCGTCTACGAAGGATTCGGCGGCATCGTCCTGGCAGAAGAAGAAGGAGTCCGACTCGCAGAGGCCCTGGGCAAAAATTGCCTGAATCTGATCCTCCAAAACCACGGGTGAGTCTGTTTGGGTTTTGTTGGGACGTTGTTGACTTAGTCCTTCCCTTTCTAGCCTCTTGACCTGTGGCTCTACCGTCGACGAGGCTGCGGCCTACTTCATTGCTCTGGAACGGGCTTGTGCCAACCAGATCCTGGCCGAGTCTGCGGCGGCAAATGGCATTGCGAAGAAGTATGTCGGCGCCGAAGAGGCAGAGTATACGTGCAAGTGTACTTCCACCCCGGGCTGTGCGTATATGCAGTTTCAGCCTGAGTTCGACTTGACGGTGGAGTTGTCGAACGGGAAGGTGTTGGAATAGGAATAGTTTACCATCATCGGGTGTCTAGGTGTGGTAGTGGTAGTGGTAGTGGTAGCGGTAGTGGTAGTGGCAGAGGCAGAGGCAGAGACAGAGGCAGTGGTAGTGGTTGTTGTACTGGCAGTGGGTGGTAGTGGTAGTAGCAGTGGTAGTGGCAGTGGTCGTGACATCTACTGTTGAAGAGTAATGCACTAGTACTACTTACTATAAGCCGGGTACTGTCAAAAGTTGAAATGTTCCATGTTCTCTATCAATGAGGTATGGGGGGAGCCCAGACTATACACGTAGGTGTGCCTATACCTATACCAGCTTCTGGTCAAAGGGCGAGGCTTGTGCCTAGGTAAGTTTGACAGGTAAGGTATAGATGGACAATTGATTGATCGGTATGACCATATAAAACCAGAACCATTGATATTGTCGGAGGGCTTTTGCTTTTTCTTTTTTCTTCTCTTCTCTGGCTTTCTCTCTATCGACGAGACGACGACTCCTCCACTGATGACTAGACCACTGCCATGAGCCCTGAGTCCTACTTCTGACAACAACTCCTCCACTTATGTCCAGACCACTGCTACGAGTCCTAATTCTGTAACTGCAACCACTCCTACCAGTCCTACTTCTGTAGTTGCGACCACTCCTACAAGTCCTACTTCTGTAACTGCTGCACGGCATCCGCATTCACCGGCGAGATAGCCTTGCCCGTTTGCAAGAACGAGCGGATATTCTCCAGTGCTTCTCTGTACGCCCGCTGCCACGCCACGTCGGTCAAGCCGCCCATGTGTGGCTGGATGATGACACGGTCGTTCCCGATCCAATATGGACTTGAGAAAGTCAGCTCAGCTCAACTTCACGTCACGGGGGCTCCAATCGAATCGAACCGAATCCAATTCAACCACAAGAAACAGACAAATAGCCGCAGAGAGAACGAAGTTCACAAGAAACACACAAATGGCCGCAAAGAATGGAACTTTACAAAAACCAGACAAATGGCCGCAGAGAACGAATTTTACATGAAACAGACAAATAGGCAGAGAGAACGGAACTCACTTGATATCAGGCTCGTTATGGTGCACATCCAGCCCGGCCCTGGCCACCTTGCCGCTCTCCAAGGCAGCAATGAAGGCCTCCTCGTCGATGACGGGCCCGCGACACGTGTTGACAATGAAGACGCCGTCCTTCATCTTGGCAAATTCCGCGTGAGAGATCATCCCCTTAGTCTTGTCGGACAGCGGGAAGTGGAATGAGATGACGTCGGCGCTGGACAGCAGTTCATCCAGGGTGGAACAGTACGTGGCGCCATAGAGCGCTTCATCTTCGGCCGACATCCGGTTGCGCTGGTGGTAGATGATGTGCATGTTGAAGACCCGGGCTTTACGAGCGACATGCTGCAGAAAGAAGTATGATCATGTCAGCGATGGCGGTTGTGGTTGCGATTGCGATCCAACAGAATCCTTTGTCCAGCCCTTGACACACGCGTGTGCCCCTGCTGGGATGGAATGGAACAGAACAAGAACAAATTTGCTGCCGTCCTGGACATCATACAACATACAATAGACGACAGACGACAGACGACAGACGACAGACATCAGACGACATATGTCTATTATGCACATACCTTGCCAATGGCACCCATGCCCACAATCCCCAGCTTCAATCCCGTCGGGTCCCTGGTGGGAACCAACGGACCCGGAATGCCGCCTCTCCAGGCTCCCTTCTTCACACTGGTCTCCAAGCTCTGGATGTCTCGAAGAATGCCCAGCATCATCAGGATGGCCATGTCGGCCGTGGCCTCGTTGACCGCGTTGCGGCTGTTGCAGAAGACGATGCCGTTGCGTGACATCCAGTCCACGTCGAACTCGTTGTAGCCCGCGCTGGCCGACCCGATCACCTTGCAATGCGGCACCAGAGGTCCCAGCAGTTCCTCGTCGAAAGGCTCGTAGGGCAAGATGCCCATGAGAATCACCAGCGCGTCAAATGGGCCGTCGGCCGCCACTTTGGCTGCTAACCGCTGCACGGTGGTTTGTCTGTCGCCGGGAGTCAGGACCTAGATGGGATGAACGCCTCGTCAGTCAGAGTCAGAATGCATGGAACGCCTCATCACTTGGCCATCATCATCACTTAGAGTCAGTGGTGGTTAGGGTTAGGGTTAGGGTTGAGCCACTGGCTGACATACATGAAGGTCGAATTTCGACTCGAATTCTCCGAGATACTCTTCTCCCGCCCATGAAGGGTATGTGATGGAGAGCACTCGCGGTCGTGGTCGTGGAGCCACCATCTTGAACGTCAGTTCAAGTCCAAGTCCAAGTTGCTGCGAGGACGAGGGCCGGGATCAGGCACGGTCAGGGTTCAATCAATTCCTCCACACGGGTCACTGGCAACGGTCAATTGCTCATGTCAGCACAGCCGTCAAGGTGTTTCGATCTCAGTTATAAGTTCGACATATGCTGCATCTGCTCGAAGCCAGAACGGATCCCTACTGCACCAAGTACTTAGCACCTGGTACCTCCTATACAGTACACAGTGCATCCAATCACGGATGATGCCGGTCGTTTACAGAGTACAGAGTACAGTACATGACGGGAGACATCCGACCTCAGAAGCCAAGGTAACAGATCCAGTCCGGTCTCCCTGGTTTGGTCCCACGTACGTACGTGGAGCTGAGGCTGTTGAGGTTGAGTGAACAAGTTCCCAGCCCAGGTGCAGTATTGTACAGTAAGTACAGCAGTATCTCTATCTCCGCTCCCGCGTCCCCTCTTCTACAGATAAGACGGCGTCCACACACTGGCACTGGCAGCCAGAGTCGGCCCACTCCGCCCGGGAATAAGAAGACCGGCGGGGCAGACTAGGACTATTCCGACGTCCAGGGAAACCGCTTGGTCGACCTTGAATCGACTTTATCAAGAGCTGCCAGCCTGACTGCTGCCCGGAACGATCCATACTTGATTGTTACAACGTCTTTCAACATCTTACCTTGCTGTAACGAGTCCAGAGTCCAGAGTCCCCGAGAGATTCCCCTGTGCTGTGCGGGCTGTGCTGTGTGGCAGCAAGTGTGGCAGCAAGTCATGTCAGCCTCGCAGTCTCCTTCAGGCCACCCCGGTCGCCTAGGCTCTTCTGCACGCCGGGTCAGAGTGTCGCATGCCTGCATTGCGTGCCAGCAGAAGAAGCAAAAGGTGCTACACTCTCGTTCTTTCCCTGTCTCTCTCCATGTCCCTGTCCATGTCCCTGTCCATGTCTATTCCTCCGCCCAGGCTGACTTGACTGCCTCGACTGATCCTACTGACCCTACTGACTCTCCTACCGCCAGTGTGACGGACAGACACCCGCGTGTAGAAACTGCGTGCGAGCAAACAGAGGTCCGACCCTGACCTGACCCGACCCATGCGTGGAAACGTCGCTCACTTCAGGTCTACAGTCTGCGTCAGCCAGGATCCATCTACCAAACGCCGCCATCCTCGTGGCTACATTGAATTCCTGGAGCAGCACAACACCTCGCTCGAGAACCATGTCGCCTTCCTCGAACATACCATCCGCGAGTGCAATCCCGACCTAGATCTCGACAATCTGCCGCGCAACCGCAACCGCAACAGTGACAGCAACAGTAACAGCAGCCTTCGACATGAAGACGACACTCTCATTGCCACGTTAGTTCCCTCTCCCACTCTCGTTGCTCCCCCCCCCCTCTCTGGTCCTCAACCCTACCTCCTTAACCCTACTCCTCAGCCCTACTTCCTCGACTCCTTGTTGAGCAAATCTATTGACTGGCTGGCCTCTGCAGATCAACAGATGAGGCCGTGGATCCAACCCTAAGGCGCCCGCTGTCCAGTCCCCAGGAGGCGCCTCCATCTCTGGACAAAGACGGGGTTGCAGGTGTAGCAGCAGAACCAGACTCCTTAGCCCCCAACAGTGGCCCCGTGATCGACGACATGTCCAGCTTGGAACTGTTATGTCTGCGATCCGCCGGGGCCGATCCTCATTACTTCGGGGCGTCGTCGGCCTATTCATTCACCAAGATGTTCTCCGCCAGCCTGCGGGCAGTGCGCAAGCAGGCGCCCGGCTTGACCATGTCGGGGATCCGAGACCAAAGCTTTGAAAGCCGGCCTTGTGCCACGCCCGCGCCGCTGCCCAACCGAGCGCTGGTGAGTATGCTGACAAGCGCGTACTTCGACCAGGTGCATCCGCAGTTCCCCTTCCTCCATCGCCCATCGTATCTTCAGTGGGAGGAAGAGGTGATGGCGGCCTCGGAGGCTGGCATGACTCCGAATCCTGTCTACGCTTTTTTTGTTTACGCGGTGAGTTCTGTTCTATTCGTTCCATTTCGCTTACGTGGTGGTTCTGACTCTGACCATGTCAGCTATGTGCGGTAGGGGCCTTGACTGGACCCCTGGCGGGCGCGACTCTCCCCGAGGTACGTTGGGCATCCTAGTCTAGTCTTCATACTAGTGACTCGACGGAGTACTGGTACTGCCGATATCAACCCACTGACGCTGACCGATTGTTAGGGCTTATATGCAGCTGCCGAGGGCTTGTTTGAGAATGTGATGCAGCAGAACTCCCTCGAATCTATCCAGGCCATCCTGTGCTGTGCCATGTACTCGATCCGCTCTCCTATCGGGGTGTCCGTTTGGTATGGAATGATGCCACCTCGCTGCCCTCCACTGCACTGTTTATCACCGTGTGACTCTGACTGACATGGACTGTCCAGGATGCTCTCCGGTCTGGCTCTTCGGCAATGTCTCGAGCTCGGCCTCCACCGCAAGATCCGCTGGTCCAAGATGAAGTCGAATTCGTTGAAAGTGGAACTGCGCAAGCGAGTGTTCTGGTGTTCTTACAACCTTGACCGCGCCGTGGCAATCACGCTGGGACGGCCGGTGGGCATTGCGGATCACGATATTGATGTGGAGGTAAGATTTGGTCACGAGGTTGGGTCGGAGTCAAGACCGACACGCCCGGCTTCAAATCCACCTACTTTTGCTGAGGCTGAAACTGATGAACCACCACGAACAGCTCCCCTTAGACATTGACGACGAATACATCACCATGAACGGAGTGACGAAGCCGCCGCGAACGTCCAAGATGGAACCGGTGACGACCATCTCGACGGCCATCCACACGATCCGGCTACGGCAGATCTGGGCGCGGATCCAAAGCTCCGTCTATCCCCAAGTCGGGGCGGAGGCGACGATCCAATCGTCGGCCCTCTTTGAACGGTTCAAGCGCGAGCTCGCCGACTGGCTGGAGTCGGCGCCTGAACAACTGCCGTCGAATCGGGCGAACAACAACTCGTTCGGGTCGAAAGAGTGGTTTTCGCTCATGTACCACCATTCCATCCTTCTCCTCCACCGGCATCGGCTGGTACAGGACCGACAGGGGGACCAGTATCAGCAACAGCATCAACATCAACACCAGAATCAGCATCAGCATCAATACCGGCACCACCACCCCAACCACCCCACCCCGTCGTCCGTCTACATGGACTGCGCGCACTCAGCCCAGGCCATCTGCATGGTCTACCGACAGCTGTACGTCAGCCAGCGGCTCAACGACACCTGGGGCGCGCTGCATGTGCTGTTCCTGGGCGGCGTCACCTTTCTGCACTGCCTGTGGTCCAGCCGCGACGCCAGGCTGGCCTACCGGCAAGACAAGGTGTCGACCATCTGCACCTCGGCCCTGATCGTGTTGGCCATCATGGCCGAGCGCTGGTCCGCCGTCGAGGCCTACCGGGACGCCTTTGAGATGTTGTGCAGTGCCACCCAGACCATGTTGGCCGAGACCTCGTCCTCCTCCGCCTCCTGTCCGCCCACCATGCCGGTCATCTCGTCCACGGGCCATGGCCACGACCAATTCACTGATTATCTGTCGTACATGACTGAAGTGGGCATGTGTTCGTCGGTGGAGGAATTGTTGTCGAATATGGTGGAATGATGCGGTCATTTGTCCACGGCCACCACGACTATTCACCAACCACAGCCAATTCACCTATGATCCGTTAGCTGGTGACGAATGATTGAATGAGGATGATAGGAGATTTACCGTAGAATGATACCGGTTGAATGAAGAGGATAGAGGGTTTACTGCTGAATGATACCAGTTGAATGGAGATGATGGAGGACTATGTACTTGTCAAATATAGTTGAATGATACATAATAGATGATATATGATACATTACATGTTTCTGTAGATGCCAGTATAGAATAGAATGATTGATATTCGGATTAGCTATGGCTATGGCTATAGCTATGGCTTGGGATCTGAACTTGGTCGTCCATGGTCAATATCTCAAATCTAATATATATACATATACATACAGAGTCTATACTGCCTAGGGTTGCCTTACCTTATAGCCCTCATTATCATCATCATCAATCATCCACTTGGCTCAGTTTTGTCTAGACGTACTGTTTAATGTCGTAACCAAGCAGAACTGGAAATCAGACCAGACCACTCAAGGGCTCAGGCCTTGAACTCTCCATTCTCGAACTGGGTCTCTACTGCCGATGGTGATATATATTGTACTGACACTAACACAGCTACTGATACTGAGACTGATACTGATATAGATTCTGACAAAGACTGATTCTGATATAGACCAGACCAGACCAGACCATCCATCACATCCATCAGGTAACCGCCACCTATCGCTTATCTATATCTACGGATCACATCCGGTATGTACTGTACTGTACTGTATGTACCTTTTCCAGACAAGCCAAGTTGGCGGACTTGGCCGTCTGAGTTGATTACATATTCTTGACAGCGACACGGAGCCATACTACTTACAGCACTACTGGACAGTGGACACAGGCAGAGGCAAAGTAGATTGCACTCGGATCATTCCGAGCCCAGCAAGTATCCGTACTGTTTGTCCTCACTGGCCGTGGCTGCTGTAGCTACCTACTGTACCGGCTCTGTACCAATTCTACGGAGTACTGTGCTCTACTGGACCAACTCGACTGTCCCAGTTCGACTGGCAACTCTACTGTATGTACACTACGTACACTATGTACTAGCCCACCTGCCGGCCCAACACTGGATCTACTGTACTGGGACCAACGGAAGTGTTAACGTCGAAACTGATATCAATATCGATGTCGATATTGGTGTTAGTATCAATCACATCACGACCAAGCCGACAGCAGTAAACGCATCACATCACGACCAAGCCCACATCAGTAAACGCATTACATCGAACTCGGCAGTGCGGTACTTTCATCAAACATACATACATATCAACTGTGTGGCTGTATCAACAGATCAATACTGAACCCGACCCCGATTCCCGAATCACGGTCCACGACCATGTCGACGACTTCCACTATCACCACCGCCGCCAACATCGCCACGGCCACCAACACTACCGCCGCCACCACCGCCACTGCCACCGACGTCGATCTGATCGAGAAATTGCACGAGATTCCCTCCTTCAGCGACAAATACGCCCAGCGGCAATGGGCCAAAGAACACATGGCTGGCGCGTTTCGCATCTTCGCCAAACTCGGCTACAATGATGGGGCGGGCGGGCATATTTCGCTGCGAGATCCGGTGAAGCCGGATTGTTTTTGGATCAGTAAGTAGATCTTGTTGAATGATATATCTTCCCAGTTCTGGTTTCTTCTGGTTTGTTCTGTAGGTTTCTTCTTCTGGTTGTTCTGTTCTGGTTGTTCTGTTCTATATGCCTGTCAAAGGTTGAAATGTTGAAATGTTCCATGTTCTCTATCAAGGTCGCAGGGGCCACATGCTATGTAGTATAGTATGCCACTACCCCTTCTGCTTAAAGGATAAGGCTGGGAACACCCAAATTTGACACTACCCTCCTGTCCAGTCCACCTCTAACTTGTGTTCCCCCAGATCCGTACGCCGTTCATTTCGGCCTGATCAAAGCCAGTGATTTGATTATGGTGAATGAACACGGCCATCCCCTGACGCCGACCAAGCATAAAGTCAACAAGGCGGGATTCATGATCCACGCGGCTCTGCACAAGGCTCGTCCGGACGTCAATGCCGCATGCCACACGCACTCGCCCTACGGTCGAGCCTGGTCGGCGTTCGGGAAGCCGATCGAAATGCTGAACCAGGACGGCTGCTTCTTCTACAATGACCTGGCTGTCTACGAGGGCTTCGGCGGCGTCGTGCATGCCATGGAGGAAGGCGAGAATATCGCGAATGCGCTGGGCCCGCTGAAGAAGAATGTCATTCTGCAAAACCATGGGTATGTTGGGAGATTTCTGTTTCCTACAGCGACCACGATCCGATTGATTGCCTAACTGTACAAATCCGATTTGTTTATTACCTTGCCTGCGAAACAAGTGTCCAAATTTCCGTCTGGAGAGTGTTGAGTGCCTACATGCCATATGTTGTCTTGTTCAAACCAACCTCACCTCACCTCAGTCACTAACGTCCATCTCTGATATTCATCTCTGACATCCACCTCTGACATTCTTCTCTGACATCCATCTCCAGAATCCTGACCTGCGGCGGCACCGTCGGCGAAGCAGTCGCTTTCTTCATCGCCCTCGAGCGCGCGTGCCAGGCTCAGCTCCTGGCCGAAGCGGCCGCCGCAAACGGCGTGCAGAAGAAATATATCGGCGACAAGGAGGCTGCATATACCAAGGAACAGTCCGGCACTCCAGCCGTGTTGTATATGCAGTTCAAGCCTGAGTATGATATGATATTGAAGGAGAGCGGTGGGGATTTTCTTGACTGATAGACCTAAATATGCCTAGTAGGTTTTATACCTGCAGGTGTCAAGCTTAGGCACTAAGGCACTAACTTGGACATTCCCAGCCTTGTACTTTGACTAGAAGGCTGGTCTTGGTCAGGTCAAATTTGCTCCTCATCCTGTCCTGTCCTTTCTCGTACTGCAAATGCTCAAGTCTGTCTTGTCTCGTCTTTCTATTCCAGTGTCTGTGTCCATAGTAGCTAGCAGTCTATCACCCGCACGAGAAAATAAGTCTCTCGTCTGGCAGTCCTGCTCACCAATCCTTTAGCCCTTATACCTCACAAGTGAGCTGTTTTGATACCTCCTACTCCTCATTGCAACTTGCGAAGAAGCTGTTTTGACACCTCCTTCTCCTGTCAAAGGTTGAAATGTTCCCTGTTCTCTATTAAGGGGTCGCAGGGGTGCGTGTGTAGGCTATATAGTGTGTGTAGCATGCCTGAACCAGTCTTCTGGTTAAAGCACAAGGCTGGGAATATGTACTTAAGTTAGTGCCTAAATTTGACATCTCATCGCAACTCGCAAAGGAGCTGCTCCGACTCGCCTCCTTCTCCTCCTCCTCCTCCTCACATCTCAAAGTGCTAGGCTCTTACCACCACTCCCTCACAGCTTGCAAAGCAGTCCATTCGCACCGATCACCGATAAATGTTGTCTCGAAATCTCCTTGACCGACGCACATCTAAGAAAAGAAGCCAGAAATGAGCATGAGCACGAAGAGCGTGGGGCCGATGTCGTGAAACCGAGCCAACGACGACAACCACCTCACGGAAGGATCACTTACCCAGCTAGAGCCATGGCTAACCGGAGCTCGTCCTCCAGCGTCTTGACCGCCCATTCGACACCTTCTTGTCCGTTGTACTAAATTGAGGCGATCTGACATCAGCTCTGGCCCATCCGAACGAGTTAGGGGTATTTTTAGGGTTAGGGTTGACTTGTTTGCTGTTGTTGTTGTTATTGTTGTCGTTGTCGTTGTCACTGTGCCTTGTTGGCTGTGGTCAACTTACAGCAAGTCCCCATAGCGGCACCCGGCCCATGAAACAGCAATCGGCACCCAGGGCCAGCGCTTTGAAGATGTCGGTGCCACGTCGAATGCCGCCGTCGATGGCGATCTTGATCCGTCCTTTCGCCGCCGCCGCACACTCTGGTAGAGCTTCAATCGTGGCTGGAACCCCGTCCAGCTGCCGACCTCCGTGGTTCGACACGATCACGCCGTCAAGTCGGTGATGAATGGCTAGCTGTACGTCCTCGGCGCAATAGACTGGTAGTCACTGCATCAGACCTTGAATGACTTCAAGAACACGGGTTCGGGTTCGGATTCCGATTCCAATTTCGACTGGGGAGATTTGGCTGGGCTGGGCTAGGCTAGGCTTGTGACTTACTTCCTTTGAGCCAGATCTCCAGCTTGGTGTTGGCTTTGACCCATGGAATCACCGATGCCCACGAGTTGCTTGCGTCTCGACCTGAGTAGTTGTACGACCGGACCGGAGCAGAGGGTGTCTTGCCGTCTGATGGAGGGGAGAGGTTGGGAAGGGACAGGTGCTGGGGCAGTTCGAATTTCTTGCCTGATCTCTCGTTCGCGCGTCTTGCCAGTACTGGCGCATCTACTGTGATGAAGAGGGCCTGGAAGCCGGCAGCTGAGGTCAAGGTATGTCAGATGGAGATCTTGTCATCACTATCCTATACCTCTATACCAAACCAAAACCAAACCCAAACCCAAACCCAAAAATGTGACGAACAGACGACTAAGAGAAAGAGATAGAGGGACGTAAAGCACACCAAAAGGACGACGACTAAGGGAAAGGACGTACCACACCAAAAGATAAAAAGAAAGAAGGAAGCATGGAAATGGAAAGACAAAGAAGAGTGTAAAGAACATGATCAATACAACATTTCAAACCCCGAAACGGCTGCAGTACCAACAACATCTCCAACTCTAACGGCTGAGGCAAGACGTGTAATTGAGGCAAGACATGCAATTGAGGCAAAACATGCAATTGAGGCAAGACATGCAATTGAGGCAAGACATGCAATTGAGGCAAGACATGCAATTGGCAAGACTTACCTTCAGCCCTCTTGATCCAATTCAAGCTCACATTTCGATCTTTGACAATACTCAGCTGGAAAGCGTAGGGATTGTCGCCTCCTTCTCGCCTCACATCTTCCAAAGACGTGGTCGCGTAGGTCGAGAGGCCCATTGGAATGTTCGTCTTGGCCGCGGCTCGTGAAGTGGCCAGCTCGCCGTCCGGATGTGCCAGACAGTGCATGGCAGCCGGGGAGAAGCCGAAAGGAAGAGCTACCTGTGGCATATGTGTCAGTTTGATTGCCTTTCTTTTCCTTGCTTCGCCTCGTCTCCGCCCAGGGGAGGGGGGCTGGTCTAGCATAACCCAAGAAAAGAACCAAGATGCATCCATCCTCAGACACTGAAGGCGAGGTTGACGTTGAGACACTGAGGACTGGGGCTGAGGTTGAGGTGGAGGCTAAGTTCAAGTATAGACTCGGCAAATTATGGCTCAATAACAAACTGACTTACTTTCTTGCCCAGGATGGTGGTCGACGTGTCGATGTTCGACACATCGGACAGAATGCGCGGCCGGATCTTCAGTCGGTCGAATGCCTTTTCGTTTTCTCCGAGTCTACTTCGGCCTCAGCATCGCATTGCGGACCCCTACCACCCCTTGCCTTTGGACTGAGGCATGTGGTGGGTGATCGGATCAGGGTCATGGTCATACGTGATCATGTCCATAGCCCCTCCATTGTAATAATCTGAACGGGGGTGAGTAAGAGTAGAGTCCTGAGCTTGGGGGGATGGGGATGGAGACGGAGACGGAGAGGTAATCGCCAACAGCTGGTATTGTACTGGTGTGGATCCGCTGATGGTGATGGTGATGATGATGGTGATGGTGATAGTGATTGTGAGATGATTGTGATGGTGATGGTGATGGTGAGAGCCAGCATGGCAGCCATGGATATACTATATTGTACATACCTCGAACCGCCGGTGGCAGCTTGGCCGACGCAATCTCCTTCAATTCTGCGATCGTCATAGGAGCAGGAATAGGCTCTTCTGTCGTCGAGTCTATCTTCATCTTTACTACTGCCCTGGCGGTGTGTCTTGTGTCTGTCGGTGAGTGGTGGGATGGCCAGTGGTTCTGTATATGATATAGTAGGACAACAACTCAATGAGGCGAGGCTGAGCTGAGGTAGAAGAGCAAGACAGAAGGAACGACCTTGACCGTGTTAGGGGTATGGATGTGCACCAGAAGTCTCCATACAAGTATTGCAACGACAGGGCCCTCTGTGTGTTTAGTATAGTATCGTCGTGTCTCTGAAATCAATCATCAACCTTGAACACTAATACTCTCGAACCTAATCAAATTAAAGTAACGCATCTTGTCTTGTCTTGTCTGTGCTGTGGTAACCGGATATCTGGTATTCCTGGTCTGTCTTGTTCGAGTTCGAGCGTGATTGGAGTGGGAGTGGCGGATCTCGGGATCGGATCGGGGTATACAGTCCTACAACTAGTAGTACAGTGAAAGCACTTCCACTTCGGCTCAGTCCGATCAACGAAATATGGAGTAAGCTACAGTAGACGTGCGTTTTGATGTGTTCCCACCTTCTCCTTTTCACCCCCATTGATATTGGCGCTTGGATCTTTCCATCCTGTTGGTACAGTTTACCCCCTCCTCGTATGTATCCATCTATGATTATGATTGTGGATTAAATACTAAATACTAAATACTAAATACAGGATCTGTATCAGGGTCGCTCAGATCAGGTCGGATGAGGCAGCATCCGCGACCCTACCTGGCGTAGCGGGCCAGCCTTACTGTGGCCACTCGCTGGCCCTAAGGCCTCGACTTGACTTGACTTCGGAACGTTCCATGCACGTACATGGTGCTAGCCTCGAATGGGACAAACCGCATCAGCGCACACTGGAGATGGAGCTGATGCTGATGTTGCTGAGTGAGTGAGTGAGTGAGTGAGAGAGTGAGACAGTGAGTGGTTCGATTGTAATCGTGATATAACCGTGCACATTATTGTTGTCTATTCTACATGTAATTCACATGACTCGATTTAATCGGGCCGAGAAATACATTCTATATCCCATCTGTATCTGTAGTGGCTTGGAAATGTTTGATGTTCTGGGTGGACGTGTTTTCAGTCAGAATCGAGTCGTCCTGCCTTGCCTTGCCTTGCCTTGCACTCTTTGCAGACCACACCACACCACTCCACCAACCTGGGCTCAAGATAGAATAGATCTCGGTCATTGACATCCAATATGGAGATGGAGGCATTCCCATCCGTTAGCCCGGCTGTGGCCAAACCACGAGAGGTTCCTGTGGACTATGCCAGGCCCATCAAGGTCATCTGCATCGGTGCTGGCATGTCCGGCATTCTATGTGGAATCCGATTCCCTCAGAAAATCCCCAATCTCCAGCTAACCATCTACGAAAAGAATGACGAGGTTGGCGGTGTGTGGTACGAGAACAGGTATGTTTATGTTCATGTTTCGTGAGGTCCTGGATGGCATCATAGTAGTGATGTCTCTATCTGCTGACTTGTGACTTGCGATAGATATCCCGGTGTCACTTGTGGTAAGTCTCCCTCGAGTCGACAGATCCAGATCCGGCGCCCAAGGGGTTTGAGGTTTGAGATTGTGAGGACGTCGAGGTGGAAAGCGGCCAGTGCTGATACTGACACTGACGACGGTTCACCAATTCAGACGTGCCTTCTCATTGTTTTCAATACACCTTCGCCAACAATTCAAACTGGTCCAAGTTCTTCGCTCCTGGGGAGGAGATCGGCGACTATTTCCGCCAGGTGGCGGAAAAGTACGAGGTCAAGAAACACATTCGCTTTGGCCATCTCTTCAAATCGGCACGATGGCTGGACGAAAAGGCGCAATGGGAGGTCAAGTTGGTTAGAATGGCCGACGAGCTGGTATGGCATGGCCCTCCTTTTCCTCTCCACAGTCTACATTCGATGGTGTTCGCTTCTCTTCGGACTTTGGTCTTTGATACTGATTGTGGCACTGTCCTCTCACACAGGAGTTCACCGACTACTGTGACGTGTTTGTCAAAGCTACAGGCAATCTGAACAAGTGGACATGGCCCAAGCTGCCCGGGCTGGAAAAGTTCGAGGGAGAGTTGATCCATTCGGCACATTGGAAGAAATCATTCGATCCCACCGACAAACGCGTGGCAGTTATCGGCTACGGAGCTACAGCGGTGCAGCTGGTTCCAGCAATCCTCCCCCAGGTCAGGTATATGGATCACTACGTGCGAGGTCAAGCGTGGATCTCTCCTGCTGGCTACGTTGCCGCCGACTCCAGGAAGGCCAACAATCCGGATCTTCACAACTGTGAGTGTTGCCCTGGCGCTGGCTCTAGTCTTGAGAGACGGCTTTCCTAATGTGTGTGTATCTCCAGTCGACCACCCTCCGGAAGAAAGACAAAGATTTGCCAACAACCCCGACGAGTATCTCAGATACCGCCACCAAGTCGAGGACTATGTTAACCAGGCTCAGCTGATCCACTGGGTCGGATCGGACATGAACAAGACATTCTCCGCCGCCACGGAAGAATCAATGGCTCGCAGATTGGCTCGCAAGCCCGAGATCTTCAGACACCTGAGACCAACCTACCCAGTCGCTTGCCGCCGAGTCTCGCCGGGCCCAAGATACCTCGAGAGTCTGGTAGAAGACAAGCTCAACTTCATCCCCAAGGGCGTTAAACAGGTGACGGCGACCGGGATCGTGGACGACGATGGCACATTGCGGGAAGTGGACGCCATTATCTGCGCCACTGGGTTCGATACGTGAGTCGAGTCGGCATCATCCTTTCCTTTCCTTTCCCTCTGCTCTATCGTAACAATAAACATCAAATTGAGTCTGACTTCTGACTTGACGGAAAGGTCGTTGAGACTGGACGAGACGCCGATATATGGCCGGGAAGGAGTATCGCTCGACGACCTCTGGCAGTCCGAGCCGGGCGCGTACATGAGCATGTGTCCGCCGCAGATGCCCAACCTGTTTCTTTTCGTCGGCCCCAACGGCGCCCCAGGAGCTGGATCGACCATCCACATGAGTGAATGTGCCTGTGACTACATGGTCCAATGTATCCAGAAGATCCAAAGAGAGAATCTACGCTGGATGATGCCCAAGTGAGATGAAGATTCTATTTCCATCCCAGCACAGTCGCAACTGCAACTACAACTACAACTGCAAACCCAGACTAGATCACTCACTCACCCCTTTTGTTTCTAGGGAGAAATCCATCCGTGCTTTCATGAAGCAGGTCGATCGGTATTTTGCCAAAACCACGTTTGCGTTCACTGTAAGAGTTCCCTCCGGCGCCGCTACCATTCTGTCCAAAACCACAGTGTCAGCATCTGCGTCAGCTACAGCCACAGCCAAAGCTACAGTTACAGCTGAAGCCACTGACTGACCCTTTTCTTCCCTTCACAGTGTAATAACTGGGCCAAACGAACCAGCAATGGCAGGATGTTGGGCTACTGGCCCGGCTCGGCGGTCCATCAACGAGCCACATTGGCAGTGCCGCGTTTCGAGGATTTCGAATATTCCTCATTTGAGGACGACGAAGAGGACTCGTTGGCGTGGATGGGCAACGGCATGATCACGGCTCAGACCGAGAACAAGTCGACCACGGATTACCTGGACTATGTCGACATACCACCACCGCCGCCGCCGCCGCCATCAACATCAACATCAGCATCAACATCAGAACCAGCTCCTTCGTCATCTTCGGCGTCCAGTCAAGCCACAACTCCTTTTTCAATTGTGGAAGAAGTCTATGTAGCATGAGAAAAAGGGGTGAGAAGAAAGGGGCGAGGAGAGGAGAAGAGCGGGAGAGATTGGATTTGCCTTGCACATATTTGACTTGCATTTATACTGTTAGCATATCTTTCCAGGTTTGATTTTCTGTTGGTCGAACTTGTGCTGTAGCTTGCACAAGATATAAGATACAGTACATATGTTAGGCCTCAACCCCTACTGCTGTAGAGGACACCTCCAAGTAAGTGAGACACGCTCAACTCTACCGCTATAGAGAACGGACACTTCCAAGCAAGTGAGACAGCCTCCTCTCCTGCTATAGAGAACGGACACTTCCAAGTAAGTGAGTGTAAAGACTAATTACGAGTACAGAGAGGGGAGGACATCTATCTGACGGCACACATAGACGGTCTTGTCTTCAAGATAAGAGTATGGAATAAATAGTGGGGATGGTCCATGGTCCCCCGTTCCGCTTCTGCGGCCAAGGATACAGTACGGAGTACTTACTGTAATTACAGTACTACTAATAGGTACGTACGGTACTCTTGGTTGAAGTAGGGTCGGATACATCCCAGAGTGGATCTCGTCGCGCGGGTCACTGCGACAGTTCGTTATCTTTCTCCTCTCCTTCTACCTTCCACCTTGTACGTGCTGTCCCTGTCACCTACAGTAGTAGTTATTAAATAGCTGATAGCTAGTTCTTGTTGCTCGGGCTTAGGCTCAGGCTTAGGCTTAGGTTCAGGCTCACACTCGCAAAGTTGTAGAGTACAGTAAATGTGGGTCGCCATGCCTCTAGACATTCCGACAACCTCGTCTGTTTCGGGTCGCACACAAGAACTCGTTCTGTCTGGGGGTGTACATTGGACCAGATCCTAGTATCCTAGTATCTTAGTTGGTATCTTCAAGTATCCTAGTTGGTATCTTGACCCGACACTGACACACCCTCCTCCTCCTGCTCCTGCTCCTCGGTTCAAGCCGACTTAGGTTCTTATCATGAATGCGCCGCTTGACGCGTTTACAAGATAACCACCGTCGGGCTTGGTGTATATAAGATATTTGCATGCTTGACATGTACAGTATGTGCTGAAGATTGGGCCCTTTATCCACCAGCACCAGAACCACCAGCACCAGAACCACCAGCATCAGCACTTGCACTAGCAGCACCAGCACCACCACCACCAGTGGTCGCAAGATCCTTGTTGTACAACCAAAGTTCGGGAGCTGAACTTGAATTGGGATTGGGATTGGGACTGGGCATTTCTGTACGGGTTGGTATATACAGTACAAGCCACCTACAGACCAAAGAACCAGGACCAGGCCCGGTCAGACCATTCCAACATCTTGCGTGGAATCCGAGCCTTAGGTCTATTCCTTCAATTGGGACCCCTGATCCCTCTTTGCAGGCTGACGGCCAACATGTCTGACAGGCCAGCACCGTGGTCATTGGCGGAAGAGAACAGCAAACAAGCAATGAAGGAAAGCTACACCCAGGAGGGCGATGTCGAAACCACCAGTGTGCACGCCGGCGAGGTGGACGCTACGCATCGAGGAGTATTCGGGACGGCCGCCGCTGCAGGAGGCAAAGAGTATCGAGTTCTGGGCCGGTGGAAGGCCGGGCTGGTCTTCATCCATACCGAGGTCGGATTGGGCATCCTGAGTCTGCCGTCGGTGTTGAGGACGCTGGGCCTGATCCCGGGAATCATCGCCATCATCGGCGTCGGCCTGGTGGCCACGTACACGGCCTACGTGTACTTGCTGTACTGGCGCAGGTACCGGCACATCGACAACCTGCCGGACGCGATGCGAGTGCTGGGCGGCAAGGCGCTGGCCATCGTCGGCGGGATCGGCCTGCTACTCAACCTCAGCCTGGCCTGTTCGTCGGCCACGTTGACCATGAGCGTCGCCTTCAACACTCTGACCGCGCACAGCATGTGCACCGTGGCTTTTGCCGGCTTTGCCGCCCTCATCTGCTATGTGCTGTGCATGCCGCGGACGCTGAACTTTGTCGCCTACTTTTCAGGTACGTTTTACACAGCCACAAAGCTTCCCAAAGGGGGTCTGACCACCCTCGCCCCTGTCCACGGAGAAGGGACACTGCCGCTCCGTTGCTTCATGCCACATTCCTTTCCTATCTAGAGAAGAAAGAGTCCTGCCGACCAGTATTGACTGTTTGTGTGGTGTATAGGTCCCGCCACCCTCGGCATCATCGTGCCCATCTTCATCGTCATCATCTCTCTCGGGGTGGCGCGACCGCAAAACGCCCCGGTGGACTGGCACAAAGACATGCACCTGGTCGGCCACCCGTCGTTCCGCGACGGGTTCACGGCCATCCTGAGCATCTGCTATGCCTTCGGTGGGAGGCAGGCGTTCCTGACCATCATGGCCGAGATGGAGAATCCGTCCAAAGACTTCGTGCCGGCGCTGGTGATTCTGCAGAGCTTCGCCATGCCCATGTACGTCTTGACCGGCGCGGCCATCTACGGGCTCGCTGGCAAGTACGTGACGTCGCCGGCGCTCGGGTCGGCGCCACTGGTGCCGGCCAAAGTGGCGTACGGCCTCGCGCTGGTGACGCTGTTCAATACGGGCCTGCTGTACGGCCACGCCGGTGTCAAGTACCTGTACGTCTTTGTCATGCGCGACTGCCTCAAGGTGCCGGAGCAGATGACGCGCAACAACATCAAGACCTGGTCGATCTGGGTCGTCCTCGCCACCCTGTTCTGGGTCTGGGTCTTTGTGCTGGCCAACGCCATCCCCGTCTTCAACAACATCATCGGCGTCTCCTCCGCCCTGCTTGTCTCTTGGTTCTCCTTCGGTCTGCCTGGCATCTTCTGGCTGCATCTGAACTGGCACAATCAGTTCCGCGACTGGAAGATGACCGTCAAGTCGCTGCTGAACTGGCTGCTCGTTCTGTCAGGCGCGTTCCTCAATGTCGCGGGAATGTGGGCCTCAATTGACTCGTTGGTTAAACTGTTCAACAACCCGGAGAGCACGGTGCATGGTCCTTTCACCTGTGCCGACAACAGTTTGTTCTAGAAGCGCCTTCCCGACCAAATCAACCCCAAAGCTACTATCGGGGGAAAGAGGGGTGGAAGAGACTGGTTATATTTATATCATTTTATCTTTTTGGCCAAGTAACCTTGATCTAAGCTTGAGCGAGAGGGGAGAGACAGAGAGACAGAGACATACAGATAGAGTGAGGGAGCAAGAGAGACAGAGGGGAGCCATGCGTGTGCTGTACATACTTTAGTTGAGGTCAAGAGTCTCGCTCCTTCCAAGACGCTTGCTCTAATAAAGACCAGAGTTGCACAGTTTACACTACATTAGTTTTGCATATGGTCCAATACTGTGAGCGGTAATAAGAAGCACGCACCGGATTTGTTGTCCAATACGGAGGCATTTCCAATCCTGTTCTTTGACCTATGATGCTTGCGTATCTGTCCAGTGGAAGCTCTGCTCAGGCTCCTTCGATGGAGAACGAGGAACATTTCAGACTTGACATTTGTTTCCCTACAGATAGTCTAACAAACCAAGCCATCGAGCTGATAAGGAAAAGGTGCCAAAAGGAGAAAGGGGAAGAAAAGAGCCCTCTCACCCTTCTCTCTGCAATTGGATTTCGGTCCATGGTCATCAAGTAAAGACTTTAGTTGTTGGTGCTGTATTTCCGACTCTACTTTCACCACAGTCCGCACAACCCCTGCTCTGACTTACCCAAGACAGGGTCATTCTCCGGCTTCTCGACCGACCAGATCTTGTCGTACTGGCCAGCGTTCTCGCCACCCTTCATGGAATCCCAGTAGCCGTTGTTGGCGGGGTAAGCGCCGATCATGGTGAAACCGGAGAGCTGGACGTCGTCGAGCGCCGCTCTCGGATCGTGCGCGGCAATATGATGCCCGTCACCTGGAGTGAGCAGGGTAAACTCGGCGTCAGGTTTTGCATTGTACGTCTTGTGCGCAGTACCCGCGGGCAGTAGGAACACGTCACCGGCGCGAGCCTCGATCTCGACACCGCCTGGCTCCCTGGCCGACCCGGTCGTGCTCTCAATCAAGTCCGTGGAGGTGTCACCCACGCCGAAGCGGATGGTTGCCGTGCCCGACAGCACGGCCATGCATTCGTGCACACTGGAGTGGTAGTGCGATCGCTGTGTCGCGCCGTAGCGGTAGATCCACTGCACGTTCCAGCCGTGGCGCTCAAACAGGTCGTAGACGGCGCTCGCTGTCAGAGGTTGAGGCAGAGGCACCCCGGTATAGTGCAGAAGCGGGCGAGGCGAGTTCGGCATCAACGCCGTCGGCGGTAACTGGTATTGCTTGACTTGGACCATGGTTGCCTGGATGGCTGGTTGGAACCGCTGGCTTTGTTTCTATGTTGTGGTGACTTGGCTCTGGTCTTCTCTTTCGAGGTTGAGGGCGTGACGGGGTGGATGAAAGGGATTGGACGGGAATGTACTGTGTGGTGCGGATAGTGGGATGAAGATGACTGATGGCTGCTGCGCTTGGAGACTGGTGTTCACCAAGTTCGAATACGGAGTAGTCGGTCGGATTGGAGGGTCTGTACGTGTACTCGACAGTCTCACGCTCACATGTGCGATGCAGAGCAGATGTCGAACTTTATATCGATGCAGTACAGCAGTGATCGAGGATGGAGAGGCACAGAATAGGCCATGATACAGTACATCTTGTTTGTTGGTGGGGTGGCACAGTACAATTCTCCGTACACTCCAGGAGGAGGATGACGATGGCGGGGATCTCCCTCGGCTTAGGAGGCTGCAGGTTCGGCTGAACCCGACTCCCCTGGAACAACCTTGGCTTGGTTTTAGGATGCCTGGTTCGTACCTACAGTAGGCTCCTTAAGCGCAACAAGTACCTAGCAGTTCCCGGGCATATCACCCCGTTCACCCATAAGAAACATCTGGGTCCCTGTACTGTACCGCTGCCCTGGTACACGAATCTTCCCCCGCGTTGACTATTGTGTCCGCCACTACAGTCTTTTCTGGACTACAGTACCAGTCTCTGCGGTTGCTATCTGTACAGTATGAGACACCTGTTAGGCACCTATCATGCAATCAGGGTTCAATGGCTGGCCTTAGGGCCTAAGAGCCGTGGACTCGTCGACGCCGCGTAATGTCAACGAAGCACCCTGGTACAATTTAGTGCGAACTCTCGAACACTGTGTGGAGGATGACGCCTGCGCCCTACCACACCCCTACCACACCCCCACTAACCACCACTACCGAGAACTTACTGTACTACCAGCTTCCAAGCTTCTGATGAAATAATTAATTCAGACCACCTTGGTGCCACCAAGACTGTAGCAGTAGTTACGTCGTAGTATTGCACTGCCACCCACCAACGGCCAAATCTGAGACAGTGTCGTGGCCACCTCTTCATCGCCATTGTAACTGCGCCTGTCCTTCTTTCTCCCTGTCCTATTTCACTCGTTTCAGCCGCAGGTTGCGCAATTCAAGCCCGCAGAACGATTGATGTCTTCTGCAACCCTTCCTTGCATCTCGCGATAAGTCCTATATTGACCTTCGGAAGACATTGCCCCGATGAATCGACTGTCGCTGCAGCCCGCTGCTCGACACATTCGCCATGCCACCAACCTGGCCCAAGGACAGTGACCAGAACAAGGACAAGCAAGAGCTGGACTCATGCGCCGACTGCGGTCGCGGAGAACACGATGCAGAGCAATGCGCCCACAGTTCGGGTTCGGCCACACTGCCTTCCTCCAGTGGTCCATCCAGGCTACGGTTTTCCGTCGACGTTCCAGCCACCGACGAGGACGCTGTACAGCCAAAAGAGCCCAGGTTCTCTGCTGCGCGAAAGCCCCATGGTATCCTCAAGGCTTCATCCTACGGTCGAGACCGAGGCTACTCGTTAAGGCGAGCCCTATTTGCCCAGAACATTCAAAGGCAGAACTCGGACAGTGAAACCTCATTCGAGTTGGACCCGGCAAACCACTTTTCAGACAAGAGCCATGATGTGACTACTGACCAGAAGCAACCTGGGCCACAGTTTACAACCATTGCCGTTGAAGAGACTCGAGAGGAAGACGAAGCGCACCCCGGACGAGTGCGGCTGTCGGACCCGGCTCTCGAATTACCCTTGTACCAACGCTGGCTGTCGAAACAACATTCACGGCGGACACTGTTGCAGAGGCTGAGGAAGGAATATGTCCAGCTCCGGGATAAGATAGTCCGCTCCAACACAATTCCTCCCAGTGTCGATGGAAGACATATCCACGTGAATGTTCTGCCAGGTGCGGACCCAATCGACGAAAGAACTGCCAAACCCTTCGTTACCAACATCATTCGCTCGTGTCGTTATACCCCATGGAATTTCGTTCCCCGTCAACTCGTTGCTCAGTTCGGCAAGCTGGCCAATTTCTATTTCCTCTGCGTCTCCATCCTTCAAATGATCCCCGGCCTCAGCACCACCGGCACCTATACCACCATCATACCGCTACTCATTTTCGTGGCCATCTCCATGGCCAAGGAAGGCTACGACGATATTAGAAGGCATGGTCTGGACAAAGAGGAGAACGCACGGCTCGCTACGGTCCTCACCTCTGCATCGTCCCAGAGCAGCCCCATCAGCCTCGATTGGCAAGAAAAGAAATGGGCGGACATTCGGGTAGGAGATGTCGTCCAGCTGCAACGGGATGCCGGCATTCCAGCCGACCTCGTACTCTTGTATGTCGACGAGCCTACCGGCACTGCGTACGTTGAGACGAAGAGTCTCGATGGGGAGACCAGCTTGAAACCCAAGAAGCCAGTGTCCGATCTGAGTGTAGCATGTCAGTCACCGGACTCCATAGCAAATCTCGAAGCCGAATTTGTCGTCGAAGATCCCAACCTGGACCTCTACAAGTTTGAAGGCAGAGTGACCATCAATGGTAAGACACTGCCCTTGACCAACACGGAGGTTCTGTATCGCGGTAGTGTCCTGCGGAATACTCCTTCTGCAACTGGCCTCGTGATCTACTCGGGCGAGGAATGCAAGATACGCATGAATGCCAACAAAAGCCCACGAGTGAAGGCCCCCGCTTTGCAGGCCAAGGTCAATAAGGTGGTGGTACTGGTCGCTTCCCTGGTGTTCTTCATGGCCATCATCCTCACCATCGCTTACCAAATCTGGCGTCGAACTACCGAGGAGAAGTCGTGGTATCTGCAGTCGGCAAGAGTTCCCTTCGGCCACATCCTAACCTCGTTCATTATCATGCTGAACACTATGCTCCCACTGAGCTTGTACGTCTCGCTCGAAATCATTAAGGTTGCGCAGATGTTCTTGATGAACGACGTTGATATGTACGACCCTGAGTCCGATACCCCGATGGAACCGCATACCTCTACCATCAACGAGGAGCTGGGCCAGGTCAGCTACATCTTTTCGGACAAGACGGGCACCCTCACCAACAACTCGATGAAGTTCCGTAAAATCAGTGTCGCGGGTACTGCTTGGCTTCATGATGTCGATCTTCAAGAGGAGGCTGAGAATGAGGCTGGCCAGATCAAGTTGAGGCACCAAAAACGAGGCGGCAAAGAGAAGGATGTCGTTTCGAGCAAGCACCACCGACAATCAACCTCCAGACTTGCACGAAAGTCAGCAGCATCTACCGGAGCCGTCGTTGAACAGTCTTTTGTTTCTGACGAGGGCACTGACGAAACACAGTGGCGAGCTCCAAACGGCCTAGACTTGAGCTTGGAGACAGGCAATACACAGGAGCTGCTCCACGAGATTTATCGTCGTCCTCATACAATATTTGCGCGCAAAGCTCGATTTTTCCTCCTTTCCCTGGCCCTTTGCCATACTTGCATTCCAGAGAAGGATGACGATGGCAACATCACATATCAAGCTGCCTCTCCTGATGAGCTGGCTTTGGTGACGGGCGCGCAGGACCTTGGGTATATTGTAACTGACCGGCACGCAAACACAGTGACCGTCAAGTCGTTCTGCCACGGAGACGAAGTTGACCCCATCTACGAGACCTATGAGGTCTTGGATGTGATTGAGTTTTCCAGCAGCAGAAAGCGAATGTCCATCATTGTCCGCTTTCCCGACCACAGAATATGTTTAATCAGCAAAGGCGCAGACAGTACGGTTCGTAAGCAACTCCGCCTCGCAGATCTGGCGTCTTCCAAAGTGCAAGCTGTTGAAACGCGGGCAAGCCAGAGGAAGAGTCTCGAGGCACAGGAAATCCTTAGAAGAAGAAGCACACAATTGAGCCGCAAATCAACTTCGGTCTACGGTCTCGAAACAGCCTCTCCCCGACCGAGCAATGTGTCAACACCAGAAAGTATCGGACACTGGCTGAAGGAACGGGAGCATCCTGTCGGGATGTCTACAGAACGCAAGAGCCTGCAGTTCTACACTCCTCGCCCATCGGCTCAATTTGGGCCCCGCGGATCGGAGGATGTTGCGAGAAGGTCGCAGCAGTCACATCAGTCTACTCCACGTGCGTCCATGCAGGCTGGTGAAGAGGAGGCCCTCGTCGAGGAAAGCCTGGTGGTGAACGACGATGCCATCTTCGAACGCTGTTTCCAGCACATTGATGACTTTGCCACCGAAGGCTTGCGCACATTGCTTTATGGGTACCGATTCCTCGCCGAGGAGGAGTACAAGATCTGGAGAAGTGACTATGTGTCTGCAAGCACCAGCATCGTCGATCGGCAGCGAAAAATCGAGCGCGCGGCCGAATTGATAGAGAATACGCTGGAACTTCTGGGTGCGACAGCCATCGAAGATAAACTCCAAAAAGGCGTTCCCGACACCATTGATCGATTTCGTCGTGCTGGAATCAAAATGTGGATGCTCACTGGCGACAAGCGTGAGACGGCAATCAACATTGGACATTCCTGTCGGCTGATCAAAGATTATTCGAAAGTCATTGTGCTCGACCACGAGCTGGGAGACTTACACAGTCGCATGGCTTCTGCCTTTACGCAAATCGATAGTCAGCAGACGGTTCACGCGGTGCTGGTAGTCGATGGCCAAACGTTGACTATAATCGACGCGGACCAGGCCTCGCATGCATTGTTCACGGATGTGGCGATCCGGGCCGACTCTGTCATCTGTTGTCGAGCCTCCCCGAGCCAGAAAGCGTCCCTCGTAAAGACCATACGAACGAAGGTGAAGGGTTCTGTCACTCTGGCGGTCGGTGATGGCGCCAACGATATCGCCATGATCCAAGAGGCGCACGTGGGCATTGGAATCGCTGGAAAAGAAGGCCTCCAGGCAGCCAGGACTTCAGACTACTCGATCGCTCAATTTCGGTTCTTGTTGAAGTTGGTCCTGGTCCATGGAAGATGGAACTACGTCCGCATCTGCAAGTACACCTTGGGGACCTTTTGGAAAGAGATGCTGTTTTATCTGGTACAAGCCATCTACCAACGATGGAATGGCTATACAGGAACCAGTTTGTATGAATCGTGGAGCTTGTCCATGTTCAACACGCTGTTCACCAGTCTGCCAGTGATCTTTATGGGGGTGTTTGAAAAGGATCTTGCAGCCTCGACTCTTTTGGCCGTCCCCGAATTATACAACATCGGGCCGCTCAACCTAGGCTTCAACTTCAAATTGTACCTATGGTGGGCGACGCTCGGTGCCTGTGAAGCCGTGATTGTCTATTTCATCATGTATGGGATTTACGGGCAGGCGCTGTTCACGCGCGACCAAGACCTGTACGCGATGGGATCGTTGGCGTTCAGCGGGTGCGTCATCATCATTTCACTGAAGCTGCAATTTATTGAACTGCACAACAAGTCAGTAGCGGCCGCGGTGGCCATTTTCCTGTCGGTAGGCGGGTGGTGGTTGTGGAATCTTTTCCTGTCCTGCATATATCCAGATGATGTGGTATATAGCGTCAAGCATGCGCTCCTGGATGGATTTGGTCGCAACCTACTGTGGTGGATCACGTTACTCCTGATCATCGTCGCGGTGTGTCTACTGGAGGTCACACTCAAGGCTATTGGTGCTGTGCTGTGGCCAACTGACGTGGATCACTTCCAACGGTTGGAGCAGGATCGCGACGTGCGAAAGAGATTTGAGGAGGCTGCGGCAGATCTCCTGCAGCAAGGATGGGACCGAGGCACGAAGAAATCGAGCCTCGAACTGGCAAGAGAGGCCGCGGAAGAGGCTGACAGAGAAGCCCATGTTCAAGAGTTGTTAGAAAAACCACGGGACACGGGCCAGCGGAGGCCGTGGGTCAAGAGGACACAGTCGGGTGTGAGCACTAATACCACCAATAAAGGGGCCGGAGTCCAACAGAGTGAAGAGAGTCAAGAAATGGGAGAGATTCCGAGAAGGTCTATGGACATTGGTGAGTTGTTCAGCAAGGGGTTTGGAGCCGTCCGCAAAGGACCCGATTTACGATAAGTATGACAGATACCCTGGGTGGATGTTTTGGATTTTATCAGTGGGCACGAAGAAACGAGGACGCGGACATGAAGGACCTTGAGAAAGTATTTGGGACATATATACTATATAGCCAAAAAGCGTATGCACGGCGACATGGGAAGACTATTTCCTGTTCCTTTCACCAATGCTGTTCCTTGGTCTTTTCTACGCCCAACATAGTATGTCTAGTTCACTTTCGCCTACTCTTTACGCGTGTACGTAGTCAATATATACACGAAAAATTCAAATCAGCAGCCAGTCTCGTCCAAGTCAGGAGCAGGCGTACCGCGAGCACCACGAGGGCTGACATACTCCGTACTCCGTACATGAACGGATATTATCCATGCGTGGATACTAAACCACTTTCAGATGGGCCTCCAAGTGAGACAAGCGGGAGAAAGTCAGGAGAGGGATAAAAGGGGTGATCAGCACGTGCTCTCCACCCATGGCTTGCCCTCATCTCAGGCGATTTGCGCGAGTCAGTCGATATAGGTCATATTGGATTAGACAGGTCCTAGGTATGGAAACTGGATGGCCGGAACATTTGTTCTGTCACGACGGAGAAATCATGCGGGCAGTAAGGAACTGGGTGAAGAGTAGCTGCGACCCGACCACCTAGAACGACGCAGGTGTAGGTGCAGCGGGCGGTGTACGGCAGTGATACACGAATAGGGCCCCCCGCGACAGGTAAAGTATCACAATGATCTTTGCAGTTTCACACCATCGCTACTATCGTAGTATGTCGTGCCTTCTTTTGAATGGTCACAGTGTATTTCCACGGGTCTCTGTCCCTGTGTCTCCGACTGATGGTGTCACCCGCAGAGACAGTATAGCACGGATGCTGCGTCGCGTCGGTGTCGCTGAAGCACATTTCTCGGGCTCTAAAGACACCCTGTCCGGCGAAGTGTTCGGTCGATCGAAATCCGATGAGGTCAGCGGAGGCTCAACATCCCCAGCTCGGGTTTAGAGAGCAAAGCGCCTTAGCACATCCATGTTAGTGGCTCGTCTTATATGACAGGCCGTCAAACTGGCATGTGGCTGTCACGGAAAACGAGAAGAAAACAAGAAGCTCGGATGCGGTGTCGCTGACAGCTAGATGACAGGTTCAGATCATTTCCGGGAGATGAACGCACACGCGTGAAGTGAAGCCTCGTCGAGGAAGTCTCGAGGCTGAACCACAGACAGGATGCATACCGAGTCGAGAGCTGCCGTGGTGCTGGCGAGAGACTACCTGAGCGAGTCTGTCGGTACAGCATGCATCGTTGGGAAGATCTCACCACGCCATTATTTTCATCCCTGACCAGGCACCTGCAGGCTTCGGTGGCTCGCAACACAGACTCGCGTGTTTTTCGAGGTTCCACCCTTGCCAAGACAAAACCCCCGATCGGCTCTGGCGCGAGACCGAATAGAGTTTCAGGGCGCTCAGCTCCCTCCAATGACAGTGGCTCGGGACCTGGTGTACCTGGCGTTTTGCCTGATGCGGGCTAGCGGCTGCGTCAGGGGGAAATCAAGCCACATCAATTGGGATTGTGCACAACAACTCCACGCTCTAAACCTCGTCCTCTGCTGCGCTTCAACGCCTGTCGCCTGCAACTTCCACCGCCTTTCTCAAGCTTGGGTTCGACCAGTTGCCGCTAATTGAGCACCGAACAGAAGCTCCCTTCAGCCCGTCCGAGACCGCACACCTGTCACCAGCAAAGCCCCCAGCAAGCCGGTCGCTGACACGCGAAGCGCAAGGCCCGCCTCCTGGTGCCTCCCCACCAGAAACCTCGAACTTCTCCATCCCGATCTGCCCTCTCCCACTGCTTTCCTACGTACAGTGAACTGAACACCACCTACGCAAAAGGCCCGTGATGTGCGGCGCCACTTCTCCTATCTGTCCCTATCGATGGCTCGCTCTCCCGCCTCAGAGCCGGGGCTATGGGTTGCCTCGTGCCCATTGCTGCCCAGACTGTCGTTTCAACGCCATTATGACAAAGTGAATTGCTCTGAGAGCTGGCATTAGCCAACAGCACAGCTACCGACGACAGCCGAGCTGTGATCCGTACACGTACAGAGTAGGAAACGCCAGCCTCACTTGCCGACGACGCACGTATCGGTCTTTTTACAACCCAGTGGCCGGCTCCGTCGTGGGCATCGCATAATTGCACTGTAGCGCCATCCATGCACGACATGCATAGCCGGCCAAGGCCCCGGCCTGTTTGGATCCTCAGGGGAACGGCCCATCGTCCAACAGCCTTTCAGCATGTGCAACGCGTGAGGTGTTTTCCCCCGGCCTAGGTCAGCTGCAGCTCAGCCGAGCGGGAAAATGAAGCAGACAACACACCGTGAGACAATTATTATAGCACAATGAGCCTGTGTCTTCTACATCTGACTGGCTACGGGGTGACACTGAGGCCATCTGAGACTAACAGAGATACGAGCCGTGTGGAAAGTCGTTCAACTATGTTTGCAGGATGACGGTGCCTAGAATCATGATTTGACGCCTTCTTTTCGAGGGGCAAATCAGAACCGGCGTCATGCTGTCTTGCATTGATTAGATGCTCTCTCCAGACTGTCCAATCGTGCTGCCCCCACGGCTGCTATACTGACGCGGTAAACCGATGAGCATTGTGTAGTGAGCGTAATTGGTGCCATCGTACTTGCGCACTGACTCTATGGTAGTAGTGAAGAGACAGAAGCTAGGGGAAGGACTACATCAGACGAGCTCTCCGAAGTCGAGTTCGAGAACCGTCTCATGATGAAGAATCGAGTGGTTCTTGGTTGGCTCCAATGCCACGCTTCCAAGCGGCTGCAATGTGGCCAGGGCACACGAGTCTGATACAAAGCTGCTGGCGGACGGAGTGCAGAGACTCACGACCGTAAGTGTGGCTTTAGCTGCAGGTAAGCGTCCCTTCGTGTCTCGGACGCGTGCCATCACCTAGAGTAGGGTTACAGTTTGGTAGCTATCTTTCTCTAATTAGTACGCTGCGCAAAAGACAAATCCCATGGCGCTTGTGTATCCGTACAGTGAAAGTCTCCTGAACGACGGTGAACATGCAGCAGGGTTTCCTCCAGCTAACCGCTTTTGGGTGCTAAATGTGGCCATCCCCTTGCTACGTGTATGCGTATTATGAAGCGTCTGGCCCTACCGCCTACGCCTCCAGGGCCGGAAGATTGTCCACAACGGTCGACCCATCCTTTCAGGTTGTTTTTTTTTTTCTTTGGGACACGCGCGGCGGGTTCGACAGACAGCATCAGGTCATGTTGTGACATGGGGGTGTTTTGACTTGCTACTCCTGGAGGGCGTTCGGCGCGTCAGAGACCAGGGCTCAGGAGACGACGAGACCTGAATGGCCAGGTCCCAGCGCGGCCGGGAGGTTGGTGGTCGGTGCGAACAAGGTTCACCGTGTTGCTTGTGGCCAGCGGACTAGACTGCTGGTGGACTAGCTGGGTAACACGGGAGTGGAGGTCTCCAACGCTTCGAGCGCCGTCGAATTCAGCCTGTGAGGTCGAATGACGCCCACGGTGCTAGGTGTCAGGCCCTGAGGCCCCTAAGCCTGTTCCTTGGACCTCGCAGCGCCGAACCGCCTAAACCATCCCTGGATCGACCTCCACTGGAGCTTGGACCATAGAGCCTTTCACCCTTCAAGGGCCCCGGGTCCGTTAGGCTGCTTCTGGTGCAGTGCGATGCTGCTGTACCTGCATCAGCTCGCCGCTAACCTGCCCAGTCTCGGGGGGCCTCTTTCCACTGGGCAGGTCTCCAGAAGCCTGAAGGGCCAGACGCCCGCCAGTCAGCACAGGCGATTCACCCGCTCGCTCCACCGCCAGTCGGTTAGTTGGCTGCCGCTCACCTCCTGCTCGCAGGCCTCCCTTATTGTCTCGCAGCTTTCCACTCTGTTCCTCTTTTCTTCCCCCATCCTCACTGCCGCCTACCTTTTGGTGTCTCTGTTCACGCATCTCAACTACGTTCTTTCTTTTACTCGTCTTGTTTCTCGCCGTCTTGCCTCGAGCGTGCCTTTCACTCCTTCAAGGCCCTCGACCACATTCATTAGGCTTATTTGTTTTTCAATTCACCCCAATACGGTCGTTACCAGTTCACCCCTTTCGAACACGAGCCCGCACCCGAGCCATCGAACAAGGATTCCTACAGTCATTTCATATCGTGCTGCTCGGATCAGTTATCGAAATACCCTTTTACCTCCTTGACGATCAGGCCCTTGGCTACCGCCATCGCTTCCGAGCATTACATTCATTAAACCAGCCAGAGAACCCACCACCTCGCCTTTGGGCACCCACACCGACGCGATGGACAACATGTCTTCAGATCCGAACGATATGTCTCCAGAATCGACATCTTCCTCCCCATCACCCACTGCTGCGCAAACCACTCCAGGCACTTCGACCAGCTCGACCGCCGGCAGCAGTCAAGGTCCCAACTCGGCCGCTCGCCGGCCGCCCCGGAAGAGTACTCTGACGCAGCAGCAGAAGAATCAGAAGAGACAAAGGGCGACACAAGATCAATTGGTGACTTTGGAATTGGAATTTGCCAAAAATCCCACTCCCACTGCTGCTACTCGAGAACGGATTGCTCAGGAGATCAACATGACCGAACGGTCGGTCCAAATTTGGTTCCAGAACAGGTGGGTGCTTCCGGCAGCAAGCATGTCTGTAAAGTCGTGACTAACCCTGAGCACAGCCGTCGTCGAGCCAAGATAAAGATGATTGCAAAGAAGAGCTTGGAGACCGGTGAAGATTGTGACAACATCCCCGAGTCTCTCCGGCAGCTGCTGGCCATGCAGGCCATGGAAACTGGCAGGCCATTCCCTCGACAGCTACTCGGTCGTCCTGGTGGGCACATGGCCCACTATGGAAATGGTGGCATGTTGATGAATGGTGACCCTACGGGCCCAGGTAAAACAGGTATGGAAGCTTGGTTTTGACGCCCTCGGCTGTATCTGACTAACACGCAATCAGTCATTCAACATCTCACCTGTCGCTCTTTGAGCATCGGTACCTGGCGACGCGTCGGCCAGAACGCCATGGATCTGGTCATCTTCTACTCCCCCGACAAAGCCTGCATCACATACTACATCAACAACGACTCGGCAGGCTACAAGATCGAATATCCCTTCGCCTGTATCAAGAGCATTCATTTGGAGCCCGGTGACACGGCTCCACCTGCAAACGGATCTCCGGCGCGGCTGGGTGGGCTGGTCATTGAGTTGAACCGGCCACCCAACTTCTTCATGGACTCGTCCGGCTCTGGAGGCTTCTACCAATGCGGCGACTTTACCGAGGACCAACAGGCATCTCAGATTTTGACGCACCATTTGGGAGGCCATCCAAAGGTGCTGAGCGGGCAACTCGCCAAACTGGTCTCTCTCGACTCTTTCCAGAACAGATTCAACCCCTTTGACATGAGTGCGATGCCCGCATCGGCACCCGTCTCGCCCACGATGGGCATTGTCCGACCGGCCTCTCAGCCTTCGGTTCAATTTGCCCGCCCGCATCCTCCTCACGTGGGCATGTTCCAAGAACAATTTGGCATCCACCAACACCTCCATCCTTCTCGTATGCACCCAGGACATAAGCGTCAACGTAGTCGGTCGGTTCCCATCGCGCTTGACTTTTCTATGCTTCATGGGCCAATGCCCACCTTTCACGTCCAGCAACCGTCGCCTCAACTTGGACCCGACCAGCACCATCTGTTCCAGCCCATGCCACAGCAACCGGCCCAGACTCCTCTGGGGCCGACTTTGCAGATTGATACTTCTGCAGGGTACGGCATGGACTTCCGTCAAATGCCCATGTCGGCGACGGCCACCTCACCTTCGGAATTCGCCAGTCCGGGATTCTTCCCTTCCAACCCCGCCCAAGCCCCGATGCCAGGTTCGGAATTTGGCACTCCCCAACAATTCAACGTACCGTTCCTCTCTCCCTCTCCCATGGTCGATCACCATATGATGCATAACCAAATGTCTCCGCTATCTCACATGGGACACCCGGATCCGGTGATTGCCGACCACTCGCCACCGTTGTCGACGATGCATCGAAGTGCGTCGGCTGACATGTTCGGCATGGGCCATGATCACACTGGCATGATGGACGAGACTTTGATGTTGGGAGAGATCTACTCGAAACACAATCTCAACATGCCGATGCCCAGTCCCGGGTACGACGAGAGCGGACTAGCCATGATGGGCGACATGTCCGAATTCCACACTCCACGGGAACACATGGACATGCCCATGACCCCGTTCGGGACGATTGATCCCCACAACCTGCAAGCTGGCCTACACTAAAACTCGACGACCACCTCCTCCTGTAACAGTTTGAACGACCTTTATGCCTCTCTAGAAGCCTGACTCTGCAACAAACCAATGTTTTGCACAAATTGGAATCTCATTCAATTCCAGCTCTGTCCGGACGGTGCTCATCATCTTTGGCCCACTTGTTACATTTTTTTGTTTTTTGTTAGTATATGCCGGCCATGGCTGCCTGCACTTGATAGCGTGGATAGCTATCAATTCTGTTCTCGCTTTCCTGTCAATGTCATGGGTTGTGTGCTGTCTGTTTAGTCACGTGGTTATGTATCAGAAACGACTTTTTTTTCTGCCTTGTTGGGCCTTGATTATTTGTTGCCCGGTTTTGTCTCATGGGAAGGGGGTTTCAGGGGAGGGTGACAAAAGTATTGCAGACGGAATCCCAGGGGAATTGCGGTGAACCTGGTGTCCCAAAGATTCTGAGGTGAACCTGGTGTCCCAAATTTTCCTCGGTTGTTGAACAGAGTTTGATAAAGCATACACCTGACAAGCTGTGTTGGACCAGGAAGCATTGGGTGGAATTAATCTCTGCAGGCGCGAGCAATCATCCGTCGAAATCGTTGGGTAGAGTGGTGGATGGTGGCAGAAGGCGAGTTAAGCTTTCGGGGTGTACTGCATCATGAGAGCCTCTGATGGTGTGTGTGTGTGTGTGTGTCTCATGAGCAGAGTGTCATGGTCATCTCCCTTCTCTCCCAATCTGGGGATGTTGTGAAGCAGCGGTTGGAAAGATGGAAGACGGTGCAGAGTTGAGAGTTGAGAGTTGGGGGGTCAAGGCTGGTTATAATTCAAAGCCCACCAGCATCCAATTTGCATCGCATATTACAGATTACAGATTTAGCTAGGCCAAATAGTCGGGTTTGATGAGGAAATTCGTTGGCAAGATTGCATTGTACATGTTTTGACGGGGGGAATGAATGTTTCAATCTTGTTGTAATTGATGCATTTGGGCTGATGGCTGGTTTCGGGGGGCAACTAAGGCCCAAGCCAGCCTGGAGGAGCCTTTAGGGGCGTTTAGGGTGGGCGAGGGCCTGGGTGAAATTGGGTGAAATTGGGTGCAATCTTGCCGCGCCCACCAGCCTCGTAATAGAGAGGGGGGAGAGGGGGATTGAGAGGGTGAAATTAGGGCTAAGAGATGAGGGCTTAGGGCGAGGGGCACCTGAGGGGGCATCCCTACTGTAAGTCGAGGGGTCAGGAGGCTTAAGCCACGTTTCCCTGGTGAGCTCTATATTGTATTGTGCACAGTGCGCTGGTGTCTGGTGTCTGTCTGTACGGAGTACCTATCTATCTAGAAGCAGTCACAGCTAGTGTTTGATTGAACGTATGTCCATTCAATCAACATTATCAGCCATAGTCAATATAGCATAGGTATAGGTAGTTGAATAACAACTGTCTGTCTCCAAGGCCACGGTGAGCAGACCAGACCACACTACTCGTACAGTGCGTACTGTATACAATAATTTCCAACCAATCTCAATAATCTCCATCTCATCAATCTCATCTCCATCTCCATCTTAAATCTCATCCCATCTCCATCTAGATCTCAACGCTCAGATTGCATTGGATTGGATTTCCGATTTCCAAATTGAGATCGAAACCGAGCGAAACCAACCTAGAGTAGAGCAGCAAGAACTAACCAACCTATAGTACGAGTACCTTACAAACGAGCAGGGACCACGTTATCACCATATCATATCCCATCCGATCACTGTGCTGCGATCTTCTAGCACACTGCCTCTCTCTCTCTCTCTCTCTCTCTCTCTCTCTCTCTCACACACAATTCTGGTGATCCGACGCACCTGTCAATCTTTATTTGGGGTGTTCGTGAATGAATGAACATCAGGTCCCGACAACCTCATTCATGTTCACGGTCATGACAGTGGGTTGAGCCTCTTCTCATTGCACGTTGAGACAGGTGGTAGGTGGGTGGGAATCTGGTGCTGGAGGTTTGATCTCATCTCAGGTTTGATTTGGCGATTTACCTTGTACAACAGACATGTGAAGTGTTGGGCAGAAGACAAAGTCTGCTTACTGTAGGTACATAGGTACCTAGGTGAGGTAGGTGGTAGCTACCCAGGCAGCAGTGCAGCTGTGACAATGACGCAGTTCTGTTTTTCACTCTTCTTCACTCTGTTCTTCGCTCTGTTCTTCGCTCTGTTCCTCGCTCTGTTCTTCACTCTGTTCTTCAGTCTATTCTCACTGTTCTTCACGGTAGGCACAATGATCGACCGCAGTGAAGAGCCGCATATGTCTAGTTGCCTAATCGGTGAGTGTCACCGCGAGTGTTGATATTATTCTCGATTCTATAACTTACTGACTTCTGTTTTGAATGTCCTTTCTTACTCCCATCTTGCTCTTCCATCTTGTCTCTTATCTCTTGTTACTCCCCATCTTGCTCTGTCTCTTGTCTCAACCCACCTTGGTCTCGCCCATCAGTCGATTGAGCTTGAAATCTACGAGATCGAACCAATATAATGGACTCCCTTGAGCACTGTCGCGATACACGCGATACACGCACACCCATCAACCCCCAGCCTGAGCCACTCTCCAGCTCTGCCAGAAGCCCAACTTCACTCTCCAACCACCTCACAAGTGAAGACAAACCTGAAGAAAACAACTCGTCCTTGGATAACGATGCAACTCCTCGTCCAGTCTCCCCCGCGCATTCAACCACTCCTGACGACCCTCCTGATGACCCTCATGACGATCCTCCTGTTGTGTCCTCCATCCTCAAAGAGATCATAACCTGTATCGATTCTTTCGACCGCCCCTTCTGGAAGGAATATCACCTCGACGCATCCTACGTGGATTTGCCCTACCAGCGCCTCGAAGAGTTTGCCGATCGGGAGTGGAAGAAATTTCGGTAGGCTTGAGAAATCAAAGGCATCTCAACCTTGGACTCCTACTAACACCGAGATGCAGGTGTGGCTATTTCTCGGAGACTCAGACCTTTATTTGCGCAATGTCCTCTTGGGCACAGGGGGTCTGTAGTAGCTTGTTCTCTCGATCCATGAGATTTAAAATACGTGATCTGTGCTCTTCGCCGGAAGAGAAAGAGTTTCTAGACAAAATCATCGGTAGACGCGAAAGCGGCCGACCGCAACGACAAAGGGTTCCACCAACAGGATGTCTACTTCACGCATCTCCGCTTTCCAGGATACGGTCTTATTTTAGAGGTCGCATATTCGCAGAAGCGCGAGCGTCTGCCAGATTTGGCCCACTTCTACTTCTTCAAGAGTCGAAGAGACATACAAGTGGTTGTTGGGATTGATTTTGACGCCAATAAATCGAAGAAAGCTACTCTGCAGACATGGAGATGCGACGGCAGCAATCTGAGAACCCACATTCAGGTTAGTGTATTGCATGCTTGCCCCTGAACAACTACTTACCGTGAGATAGGATCTACGAGACGAAGAAGGCACTCTTGTTCCAGGCCCCCCGCTGCGATTGTCCATTTTGGATCTAGCACCTGCGAACCTTGTCCCCCTCTCGATGCACGACAAGATGGTGGAAGTTTCGGTACAAGATTTCAACGAAATTCTCCAGGAGGCTGATGAGTACCAAGCTAATGCTAAGGTGCCCAACATAAACCCGATAAACTGTGCTAACAACTGATTCGGCTCCTGTGGTTGAGTGAGGGCTTGTGTTGGTATTTCAGACGACACCCACCCATGTACGAGTATGACATGACACCCCTGTACGAGTATGACATGACCCCTGTACGAGTATGATATGATATGAGTTTGTCGACGGTACAAGATAGCCAGAATGCAGCGCGTCTGCGTTTGCGACAAAAAGAATACCACAATTACATAGCAGTTGATTCTCCCACACGTGTTAAGAGTAATGGAAAAAACCCCCCAAATCTTCAGTCTACCCAGTAAAGTAAACATGTTTCTAAAGTGCCGAACCCTGATTATACAGTAAGTATTCTACGGCCTCGGTAACAAAGAGTAAACATGCCATGCCATGATTTGATACGGCCCCGATAACTCTAAGAGTAAACATGCCATCCCATGCCATACAATCAAATATAATCAAATACAATCCAATCCAATCTTGAACGATGGCTTGAAATTCAAGTCAATTTAAGTCAAGTCATGTCAAGTCCAAGTTATAGTTATAGTCTAAGTTATAGTCCAAGTCTGTCAAACGAAGGTTGAAATATTCTATGTTCTCTATTAACTATCAAAGGGTAGTAGAGATATAATAGGCTATATAGTATAGTATAGTATAGTATAGTATAGTATACCTAAACTAGCCTTCTGGTTGAAGCACAAGGCTGGGAATGCGAATGCGCCTAAGTTTAATAAAGTTAAGTCCAAGTCATAGTCCAAGTCATAAATGGCCCACCCCCCAAATACCCAACGGATCCTCTCCTCCTGCAGTTATAGTTGCAGTCGCTGTTGCAGTGTTGCTCTCGCTCTCGCTCTCGCTCTTGGCCCGCCCACGCTGTAGTCTCTTGACGCGGCGTGCGAGCAACCCTAGAGCCAAAGGCCCCGCCATCGTGCACAGTAGTATGGCCCACGTGACGATCAGGTAGATGTCCGAGTCCGAGTCTAAGTCTAAGTTGGTGCTGGTGGAGGACCTGGATGAGGATGATGATGAGGCTGTGGATGAGGAGGACGTGGATGAAGTGGACAAGGCTGTGGACATGGACGTGGACCTGGTGTCGAATATACCATTGCTGGCTGCCAGAGCTGAAGTCAGAAAGCCAATCTCGCCCCGAGCCACCATGGCGCTACCGAGTAGGGATGCCGGGTACAGTGACTTGGGCTGGCGAGGGCGAGGGATTGAGAGGTGTAGATGTTTCTTTTGCTCATTGGTCGCTGGTGGTGATGATGGTGGTGGTTGTGGTGACGTTGATAGTGGTGGTGATGATGTTGCTACCGTTCCTGCTGTTGGTGGTAACGTTGATGGTGGTGGTGATGATGTCGCTGCCGTTCCTACTGCTGCTAGTGATGGTGATAATACTGGTGATGACGATGATGTCGCTGCCGTCCCTGCTACTGAACTATTCGACCCCCCCATCCTGACAAGCCATACTCCACAAAAGAGCTTGCCGACAGCCATCAAGGCTGCGTAAACAAAGCCGCGCCAGACGATGGAGCCTCGGAACATTTTGCCGATAGGGATGGAGAAGCCGATGGATGCCTAGACGATAGATAGGACGTGCCATTAGTATTAGGCAAACCAGACCAAAAGTGACACTGATCTAGGGAAAGAAACAGAATCACAAATCTATCGATATTGTTTCTTTGCCAGGGAGGAGACGAGAGTTCTGGTATTGGAAAGGATTGAATTGGGAAAGACGGCGTGTACAAAGGGAACATATGATATGGAATAAATAGAACAGATAGGTTAGACGACAGGGCAGACGATAGGGCAGAGGGCAGAAGTTAGAGGATCGAGGGCAGATGACAGGGTAGACGACAGGGCAGAGGGTAGACGACAGGGCGAACCACAGAGCGAACCACAGCGGACGACAGAACAGAGGGCAGAAGTTAAAGGGCAGAAGTTAAAGGGCAGAAGTTAAAGGGCAGAAGTTAAAGGGCAGAAGTTAAAGGGCAGAAGTTAAAGGGCAGATGTTAAAGGGCAGAAGTTAAAGGGCAGATGTTAGAGGGTAGATGCTAGAGGGCTGAGGTAGAGGGCAGAGGTAGAGGGCAGAGGTAGAGGGTAGAGAGCACAGGGCAGAAGTTAGAGGCCAGAGGTAGAGGCCAGAGGTAGAGCTTACAAAAAAAAACGGTTTCAGAATCCGTTCTGTGGCAGGGCCATAATACGTCTTGTACATGCTCAAGCTGCGGCTTTCCATTTCTGGCGTTGACGTTTCCGTATCATCGCCGATTGTGCCTTTTTCCGGAGGAGGTGTTGGTGGATATGATGAACGCGCAGGAGTGATTTGGTCTGTAGAAGTGATCTCGTAGGCAGAAGTGATTTGTTCCGTAGAAGTGATCTCATCCTCGTGTGTTCGTTGGGCCGATGCTTGGTCAATTCCACTGTCATCCTTGTTCTTCAGTGACATGCCAGGACGAGAGGACTGGGCCGGCATAGGTCTCGTATTTCCATCAATGACAACAGACGCATTTGAAGATCCACGGGTCGAATTGGCCGTTCTGGTCGACGCAATCCTATCGTCGAGCCAAGCGACACAGGCTCCGGCGAGATATGCGGCAAAGAGAGGAGACGTGCCCGCATAGCTGGCAGCGCAGACCAGAGCGACGAGCAGAGCGGTGGCGAGAAGAAAATACACAGCCGATGCTGACACCAAGCTATCTGCACCAGTCGACACTTTCCGCATGTTGATCCGCACATTGGAACGTCGATATCTCAAGATGGGTCGGACCAAGAGCCTGCAAGCTAGTGGCAGGATGACTGCGAACCCAACAGAAACCAAAACAGGGCGGACGACCGTAGTGGCCTGGACGGATGTGTGGCCCGATGCAGGTCCAGATCTAGATCCTGGTCCCAGATTAGAGATGACCTGGACCATGACCAGGCCGACGACGTCATCGAGCATTGCTGCACTGGTCAACACGGTACCCAGCCGACTGCCGGTCAGGCCAGTGGCTTTCAATATGCTGAAGGTGGTGCCCAGGCTCGTCGAGCATAGCGCCGCCCCGGCGGCAAACGACTGCAAGTGGTTGGCATGGGCAAGGGCCCCGAGCGAGAAGGAAAACGCTATGGGCAGGACGATGCCGGTCAAAGCGACGCAGATGGACAGGACGAGTGTTGCTTGGATGGATCTGGCCGACGTCGCGAGACCGCCTTCGAAGACAATGGCAATCAAGCCCAGGTAGCCCAGCTGCGTGGCCACTTGTTCAAACTGGCGCGAGAGCATTTTCGCTCCAGGGGCTCCCCACGCCATGCCGATGAGCACTTGACCCACGAGGCCACAGTAGACGACATGGTCGAGCACTGAATGGACGACGTTCAATGCTAGCAGGAAGGAAGCCTGCGCCAGGATGGCCACGATGCCGGGCTCTTCATATGGGAGGGCGGCGTCGGCCATGGTTTGCGGTCGCGGTTGCGGTCGGTTCAGGATTCGCACGAGACTCCATGAGGAGACTTGAGGTTGAGGTGGGAGGTGCCTTGCCGGTGGGAAGTGGGAGGTGGGATTGGGATTGGATTGTGGTAAGTCGAGTTCTCTCGACGGAGTAGTGTAAGAGGAGCAGTTGAGTGGTAGTAGTGATATCAGACTTAGTGGCACCAAATGGATGCCGGACACTAAGTCCTTAGCGCTCACTGTATTCGGAAGGTCTGCCGATCACGTGCTGATGGCCCAGTGTGCATCCCAGTGGCCACAGGTCTCTGGCTCTCTCTACCTGAGTATATAATCTCTCTGCCAACTAATCACCATCTCTTCACGACGTCTCTTCTCCATCTCTTCATCTTCATCTTCATCTTCATCTGAATCCTTGAGCCCGATCTCGACCCCTTTAGACGAGGTTGACTCTTCCCGTGTACCTTTCTTAGGCTCAATGCGTGTGACCCCTTCACCTTTAGCCTCTATCGCACCGGCTGGTTCTGGGTCTTCCCCCACGATTGATCTGACTCTCGCCCGTCTTTCTCGTCGGATGTCATCGGAAAGACGCACTAGTTGAGCGACGTCCTCCTGTTGCTGCTGTCAGTGTCTGAGCCCGGGTTCTATGGGGGCCACTTACGTATCGCAGGTAGTCAGTGACATAGTAGAAATCTTCCGTTTCCTCGCATTCAAAGCCCATTTGTACAATTGCTTCTTTCTCCACCATATCCTTTGTGATTTCCGTCCAAAGTCCCTTTGGGCTCTCATAGCTGGGCCCGTTGTCTCTCTGCCATGTTATCTCACCGCTAGCTGACCCTACACCATCCATTCTTTGACCGCCAGACGCACGAGGAACATTATCGACGGATGTCCGGTCTCGGTCGATGACGTCAGGCTCGTCTTCATTGACATAGCGCCTAAGCCGTTGAGGCCGAGCCGGAGGAGGAGGAGGAGGAAGAGAAGGAGGAGACAAAGGCGTAGAGTCTTTGTATCTGGATATGACCTTCACCTCCGGGAGGTTTATAGGATCTTCCTTGTCGTAATTTCCTGGCAATTGAGTAGGAGCATCCGTCCGCTCTCGGTTCTCCCACCCAACGACGGATTCTTGCGTAGACAGAGGAGCGTTGATTCTCGGAGCCAGATACGGACTTCGGGGACGAGACGGAGAAGGGGGATGGAGAATATAGGTGACCTCTTCATCTCCGCTTTGATCTCCGCCTTGATCTCCGCCTTCACCTTTGTTCCCTCGGACAACCATCAGAACAGATTCGCCACTAGAGCTTCGGCCCGGAGATCTTGTTGCTCTGCGATATCTGTGATATCTGCGCCGAGTGGGAGCTTCGTCTCCAGATTCCTTCTCCTCGAACCACCTGAAATCTTCCCCTTCGTCGTCGTCGTCGTCGTGTTCTTCTTCTCGCGATGAAGTGGGGGGATATAACACGCAATATTCATCCTTGTCCTCGATCCCGCCTTCTCGCATAAATGGAGTTATACTGTGGATTGGACGCGGAGTCGGGGCGGGAGCCTGAGGTGAAATATCAAGGCTCTTTGTCCTCCTGACGATGACTTCTTCCGTACCACGCCGATGATATTCAGGTCTGAGAACGTCTCTTGGGTGGCGTATAGGCTTCGGGAAGAAAGGCTTCGGGAAGAATTTGGCTTCTGCCGCTTCAATCTCTTCTCTGGCAGCTCGTTCCTCTTCCGCTTCAATCTCTTCTCTGCGGATGCGTCGTCGTTCCTCTCTGGCAGCTCGTTCCTCTTCCGCAAAACGATGAAAGTCTCCAGGGCTGCATTATTCTTGTCATTGAGTATAGGTTGTGGAAGTGGATTACTAAGGTCCTCGCCTTCTGTCCCCTCTGCCCTCTTGGCGGTGATGATTTCTTCCTCCTCGCCCTCACTTCGGCTGGGTGGCAGGGGCGGCGTAACAATCTTTTCCGCGAGGTCTTCACGCTCTTCGAGGTCGGAGTCTAATAGAAAATCTCGTCGCGGAGACACTTGTCGCGGAGACGAAAGAGAACTCTCGCTCTCAGTTGGGGCCGGAAGGATATTAGTCCATTTGTCAGGTATCGGTCCTTCTGGTGATATTCTCTGCCTGAGTAGGCGTGCTTGTGCTGTTGGACTTTGTGCAGGAAATGCCATATCAAAATCATCGTCTTCTCGTATTGGACTTGGAGGATCTTCCAGCCAGCTTAGATCATCAGCGAGGGCTTCCTGCGGAGATGGAGGAGTACTGTCAAAAGTCCGTTCGACAAAAGGCATGACGGGAGAAGGTGGCATAAAATCATCATCGTCTTCTCGAATTGGACTTGGAGGATCTATTAGCGAGTCTCGATCCTCGTCCTCAACGAGAGCTTCCCGCGGAGACTGAGGAGTGCTGTCGAAGGTCAGGGCGACTGAATGGGCGAGCGACACGTCCATTTGGTCTTCATCCGTCACCCCCGTGGCATTTTGGTCGGATTTGCCATCCTGGGCTTCATCTTCAGTCTCAGCACCCACAGAGCGGGGCATGGCAAACAGGGCAATTCGAATAAGATGGTTGGCGACATGTTGTTGTGCTTTCCCAAATGCGTCAAATGTGTCCTGACAAAAGGGGCATGTCCGACCAGGTGCCAGAGATACATTGTCCATCGCAGCAGAAGCGGCAGCGGTGTTGGCGTGGAAGGGCTCGGAAATACCATGCTCGTGGCCTTGGTCTGTTCTTTTCTGGTGTACATATCCATGGGCCTGGTTCTCGTGATTGGCCCAGTCGGTAAAGCTGTCGTAGAGTTGACTGGCATCTGGACACCTCTCATAAGTGCATACATAAGGACGAAGATCCTTCAGGATATGAGCACTGCATATTGTATCAGTGATCAATGATCAGTATACATTCCTATCCTAAACTGACGGGGTGGGGTCTGCACTCACGTCCATGCCTTTTTGTGCAGTAGTCGCTTCGAGCACATGGTGAAGCAGTAGGGACACTCGAACTCCTTCAAATCCTCTTGGGCCAGGTACTTCGCCAGGACCGGTGGGATTTCTATGACCTCTTTGCTTTGAGTCGGCCCCGGGAGCATGATACTCACGGTGGAGAATCGGATCTTGTATCATCGATGTTGATCTTGCTGTAATCCCGGTGAGTTGCTGTGGTCGGTTTGGAGCGTGCAGACGTCGAGGGCGGCATCACGGCGACACCTTCACCCAGCTGGACTTGCCGCATCATCCTCTCCTTCACGGTTTCGGCATGTCGGACCTGATTGAGTTTATGATGCCTCCAGTACGCGAATAGCCGGCGTCGTTTGTTGTTTGCTTCTGCCAAGCGTTTCACCAAGTATGAATTGTATTTGTCGATTTGTTTGCCTTTGTCGTCTGGCTTAGAGGGATAGGGATACGATCGTAAGAGATCGTGGATGTGCTGCTCATCTATGTGCTGGGTTTGGAACGACTCGAAGAGGCCGACGCCTGACTCTGAGTCCACCTGCTCGTATTGATAGCCCCTGGAAAAGCCGGTTCGTGTTGCCGGATCTCGGACTTTCATGGCGAGTTTGAATAGCCTGTCAATCGAGTCGACCACGGACTTGAACGCCGCTTGGGCAAGAGTCTCGTCGTCAAAGCCGTCCCAAGAGTCATCATCGGAATCATCATCGTCGTCGTCGTCGTCGTCGGATTTCACATTGTCCACGTCTTCTGTTGGGTGGCTTCCATTTTCTAGAGAGCCGGCTCGCTTGAAGATGTCATCGTTGACTTCCAACAATAAATGGTTAGTGGAAAACAGATCAATCTGATAGATGGCGAGGCCGAGAGGATACTTACTACCGGCCAAAGCATGCAGAAGGTCAACCAGCAATTTTCTCGCATACTCGTACAGATTTCGAGCATCTCGAAACCGATAATCCAGAGAGGCATGGCCCCGCTGGTGAAGGCCGAGGTGGACAGCCCACAGGTTGAATCGGTCCTGTTCATTGTCCACTCTCTCGTAGTCCAGACCCTTGTGATCTTCCATGCCCGGCCAGTCTCTTGTCACCTTCTCGAAGAGTTGGACGACCTTGAAGCCGACCTCAGCAAGAGTTTCCGGAGACCCATCATCGGTTGTCGCAGACATATCTGTCAGCCTCAGCCTCAGCCCCGCGCCAGGGTGTCGTTTCCTCCGCTCACCAGAAAGGGCGGTCAGGTTAATACAGGAGTGAAGGCGTCCAGAGTCTGGCCGCCATGCCTATATTGAGTTCATCGTTGAAGAGTAAGCCTGACCGCAGATCTAGAGAACAGGCATCAGCCCGAAGGATGACTCTTTCTAAAACCTGATGAGTGCGACGTTGCGAAGTCTTGCACCCAATCAAAATTCCCAGTTAAGCGACTGAGACGTGGCAAGCGTCAGTTTCAGCCGGATACCCCGCGATGCTCACTTTCAACCTCGTGGATATGAGATGCTGAACATAATCCGGCCTCGACCATTCAAGCCTCATCCATCAGCTGAATGATGTGGAAATGAGCGGGTTAGAAATTGTTGGCCTTGTTCTGGGTGCCGTGCCGATCATTCTTTCCATCCTGGAGACATCCAAGTCACTCAATCGAAAGAAGATTGCGTTCCAGAAGAAGCAATTCTACATCGATCGTATGATCAATGCTCTATCATGGCAGAAGACGCTGATCGAAGGAGACCTGGAGATCCTGTTCCGGAGTATCGGGCTGGAGGATCAGGACTTGCGCACAATCGGGTCAAACCCCTACGAGGCTCTGTTGAAGCAACCGGACATTCAGGAAGGAGTCCAGGTCTTGATGGGTCCTCGGTATGACTCCTATGTGCAAGTTCTGTCAGACTGTGAGCGGGCACTGCTCGCTATCCTGAGGTCAGTCAAAGGCTTGCAAGGCGGCGCTTGGGTAGGTGAATGTGGCAGAAGACAACCGACAGCGTTCATTACTTACTTCGATCCAGGTTGATAATGGCAAACTGGCCGACATGATGCAGGCCAACAGTCCACTGAAGCAGGGCGACCGGGCATTTTTGAAACGCCTGAAATTCAGTATGCACAAGGAAGAGCTTGAATCAACCATCCGCGACCTCGACCGGACTTCGCAGCTCCTGACTCGTCTTCGAGAGACCAGCCAGGAAGCGAACCAGGTCATCCTGCAAATCCCATCCATGAAGACATCGAAGATGATCGCACTCTTTCAACAGGTCCGTAAAAGGGCATATTCGCTGTACGGGGCCATGATGAGGAGCTGGGCGAAACCGTGTCATGAGACCCACATCGCCAGGCTATATCTCGACAATCGAATGGACTACCTGGGAGACGGCATGAACCGGAAGGGGACAGGCAGGAATCCAGCCATCGAATTCACCGTGACGCTGGAGGGCAGAGGATCTCAGGGCCAATCGACGCGCCATACCTGTTCGATCGAGACCATGGGCGCTGAGGACGGTGACGGTGACGTGGAGAATTCCGGAAAGACCTTGGTAGTCTCGTTTGCAATTCCATCGTCCTCAGCGGTCAAATCGCCCGTGACCAAAAACATCGATGACATCTGTCATCTCATTGTGGAATCCGCGATCCAGAGCCAAGCACTCAAGATATACCTTCGCCATGACGGGGTCTTGTGCTATCGATGTGCGCCTGGCGGAGGGATGCAAACGATAACCACTCCCACCACCATCAACGACGAGCTCATTAGCTTACAGGAGATCTTGCACCTGCCAAAGGCCAGGCTGTCGTTGAGGCAGCGCGTGAGGCTGTCCGCCGTAGTAGCATCTTCGGCGATGCAGCTTCATGCCACTCCCTGGTGCGCGGCTCTGAGAAAGGAGTGCTTTTCATTCCTCGAACACAATGACTCTGGCCGTACTTGGGTCGATCTCGACCATCCATTCGTGACCTGCCTATTCAAGAACCCCGGTCAGACAACAAGGAAGTCGGGTGAGGCTGAATTGCTGGACCTGGGCATTTTGATCATTGAACTGTGGGAGAACGAGTCGATTGAGGCGTTTGCTGCCCAGATGCACCTTCAACTTCTGGACACATACGATTGTCGACAGAGTATCGCCAGATGTTGGCTGAAGGAAAAGCGAGACGACATGTTGCCTCCCGTGTTTGGTGCAGCTCGGCGGTGTGTCGAATGTCGCTTCGACACTTTGTCCGTCGATTGGGACGACCGAAAAGTGAACTTGAGCATCTTTGAGGGAGTGGTGAAGCCGCTGTGGGAGAGTTGTCGAGAGTGATGAAAGACGCACTTGTCTTTAATTGTTACCTGTGCCAGAGGAATCGTCCGTTTACATTCTTACCGTGACGCGGGGGTGGGAGTCATAGGTAATCGACTTCCGGCGACCGATGAGCGGGATCACATCAGGCTCTTTCTGCTTCCGGATGACGTAGGGGAGTGCGATGGTCGTCCGACTCTCGATAGCATGCTCATCGGCGATAATGGCCTCTGCAAGACAGCCCTTGCTGTCTCCGGTCTGGCCGCAAACGTGTAGGCATACCTAGACAGACTCTGTAAGAGATTGTGTGTGAAGTTGAACTAGGTACCTGTAGGTATGTAACTCTCGCCGAGTTTCTCCGGATCTGGTTTAGCGCGATCACGGTCAATTCTGGCCAATGCTCCACTGTATTCGGATATCTTACGCAGTACTGTGGAGTATTACCCAGCCCACGCACCTACCACGCGTTCCACTGTGGCCTTTCCTCCTCGATGGCCGTGTCATGACTTTCCACTTTCCCGTTGCACCCTTGGATGCCCTCAACGGCTATTGACCCAATCGGGGATATGATGGCGCTGCACTTCCGATGGAGATTCACGGAGCTCCGTGAAATCAAAGCCTGCTAATCAAATCATGGGAGGCTCCGGCTGAGTGGCCCGAGTCCTGTGAGGGAGGCATCTGCACCTTCGTGCTCAACAAGAATACGGAAACAATGGACGAGGCCTGCTCGCTTCTACAGCCGAGTGTTACTTACTGTACAGGCTGAAGCTACGAACGATACACGTCCTGAATATCAGATGACAAATTTCTCGCCCACCAAGCTCTCGCTCAACTCCCACAGCTTCTCGACGCTACTTTGGTCCTGTGCATGCTCAACCACCTCTGTGAGATGACAGTCCTTCAGATACCCACCACTCGCGTCTCTGATGGTCGGGTCAAACGCCGCGACGAGGGTGGTGGCCGACCCCTGCTCCAAACTCTTGGGCTGGTCCATTTGGCCGAATTTCCTTCCCGTGTTTCGTTCCGTGACTTCATTGATGGTGCCGAAGATGCTCAAGTCAAGCCCGTCCCCGAGATGGGTCTCAAAGATGACGCCCGGGTGGACGGCGAACGAGGTGACGCCGCGCTTGGCCAGGCCCTTGGTGAAGAGGATGTTGGCTGTCTTGGACTGGCCGTAGCCAGACAAAGGATCGTAGGTCTTGCCGTCGTCGAAGTTGATGTCGTCTGCTCGGAACGGGCAGACCAGGTAGCCGTTCGATGTCAGGTTGACGACGCGCGCAGTCTTGCCGGCGGCCTTGATCAACGGAAATAGTCGCTGCGTGAACACAAAGTGTCCGAGATGATTGGTGGCGAACTGCGATTCCACGCCAATCTCGGTCTTGGAGTATGGCACAGCCATGATTCCGGCGTTGTTGATCAGCACATCGATCTTCTGGACATGCCGGCCCACCTCGGCCGCCGCGCTGCGGACCGACTCGAGGTCGTCGAGGAAGATTGGCACGAAGGCAACTTTGGTCGAGGGACTGAGCTCGGCGATCCGGTCGATCACGGGTTGCACTTTGGAGGCCTGGCGCGCGAGGAGGACGAGGGTCGCTGGCTTTGCGGCGGCAATGTCAAGAGCTGTTTGGGACCCAAGACCGCCGGCGCTGGCTCCGGTGATGACGACTGAAACTCGGGGATTAGCAAACACCGATCGATTCCTGTGAACGAGGAGGGCTGCAAGGAAGGAAGAGGCAGGATCACCTGTCTTGCCAGCGATGTACTCTTTCCACGTCTCGACCACTTCGGCGCCAGTGGTCTCTCGTGAGAAGGTCACCATGGTGCGTGGCAGGAGTACTTGTAGTTTGCGAGGTATGACTTTTTCTAATGGCTTCAACGTACACAGCTGCTGTTCTGTGCAGTCAACTAGTTATGCTTGGATGAGACGGGGTGGGTAGAGCGAGACAACAATTGCCAGCTTATATCCCATTCCAAGGACCATAAGTCCGAGTCGGATGGTCTGGCTGAGTAATGCCAGGAAGATCAAGAGCAAGTGGGCCACCCCACGACTAACGCAATTCGGTCAAAACAGCGAGCCGCATCGGGCCTATTTGATAATTAATTAGTCTGCCATATATGTGTAGGACTGGGTCAAGGACAGTCCTAGTACCTCGCAAGAAGCACCCCACAGAGGCTAAGTTGGGAGGCTTGCCGATGTCGTGTCTGGCGTGTCCCTTGGGAAGAGAGGGATTATTTGCCGCCAATTGGTCATCCCAGGCAGCCAGGTCTTCTTGCTGGATGGCTTCAAATCCTCGGCGACGCGGTGTAGTTACCCAGCACTCTGCAGAGCATCTGAACCGACTGTCAAGCGGTGGAAGCTGATACTAATCAGCCTTGCTTAACAATCGACCTTAGTGATGCGTCTTGCAAAGATTCTGCCACCGTCTCGAGTGCGCTCTTCAGGTACTGTCTCTGAGTGCCTTGAGCGGCCTCTGTGCTGAGGGCCACCTTTAATGGCCAAGCTAGAAGGGCGGCCATCATGGGCACAATCTTAGCGTCAGAGAGGGTCAGACGTTTCTCAGTCGTGAGCTCCTCGAATCCTTTCCTGGCCGCGATGGAGAAATCCCCAAAGAACGGAACACTGCCACGCAGCTCTCTGACTGACAAGTCGACCCTCTGCCGACATAGATGGAGCTGCTCGGTGAGAATTAAAGCGTGAGATGGCGAGCTGCACTGCCGCAGTAGGTGTGAAAGACTTCTGGTTCGTATGCTGTTGACGGCGATCCGTACAGCTCGGTGCGTGTTCCAGATGGCAGCGTGGGCATGGCTTTGGTATCTATGGACCGCATCTCCATAGGGGCGAACGGTCGGCGATGAAGCCGGAGCCAGGGTGGGGTGGATGGGTAGCCGCACCACTTTCCACTCATCACCGTCTGCATTTGCGTTGGCGTCTGCGTCGGGCCACGCAGCAAGCGCGTCATCGAGGGCCTTTGCCTCTTCTGAGAGCTTCTCCAGTTGTTGGGCGTCAAGTGAGTGTTTCGGGTCCTCGTTGATAAAAAGGCCGGCTGATTTTGAACGGAGGCCGAGGCATGCGACCTGCACCAGAAGTCGGTCGAGTCCGAGTACCTTATCCTCCCCGTACACGGCGCCGTCACAAAGGAAGTCGGGGACTTCGGTGGCGAGGAAGATGCATGTCTTGATCTGCCATGGGGTCGGGGTCAACAAACTAGTAGATAATTTGTAGAATTGAATTGGTTTGCATCTTTGACTCACGATTGACCATCGGACTGCCCTTTGGATTGACGAATCTCGAGCATCCCCCTCTGTCTGGTATGATAGCCGGAGGAGTGTAATTGCTCCTTGGTGATGGTGTTGCTGGGGGTTCTCAAACATCGTATCCTGGGCAGGAGTGAGTAAAAACCAAAGGCTCTCATCTTGGCTATGCGACATTAGATGTCTCTCATAAACACACCTCGTAGGTAGCTAGTAGCATCGTCGTGATAAGGAGGGCATCCAGACCTCCTTCTTGCAGCTCTTGGATCTCTTGTTGCAACTTGGCGATACTCTGTGCATAATAGGCTGTAGCTAGGTCGAGTGCTTTCTGAAGCCTCTTCTCGCGTCCAAATACAGCATGTGATAAAGCGTGAATTGCTAGATGTAAGCCCGAGCCTGGCTGAGTGAGTGTCCATTGCGGGAGAACGAAAGCCGTGTACTCGTGCCCTAGGGCGCGAAAGGTATCGGTCTCCGGTTGTAACAGATAGTTTCGTACGTAGAAGGAAAAGGCTATGACGTCTACTGGGATAGATATGGAGGGTTCGAGGTTTGGAGGGGTTTCAGGTGCAGTTGTCACGGTCGCCGTCGCTGTCACCGTCGTTGGGTTCGGTCTTCTGGGCTGGCCTTGAGCAAAGGCATTCTCGTTCTTGAACCGGAGACCATGGTGATTGTTTGGGTCCCAAATACAGTCTCGAGATGCCAATGCACATCGACCACAGACTGGCTGTACAATGTCACACTGGAGGAACAGTCTTGAATCAGCAGAGTTGGTACATGGGTGGGATCTGGGACTTGGAAACACCGACTTTGACCCGCCGCTTCCTGCATGTTTGACAGCCGTGACGTGGCAAGGCCATTTCCTTCTTTCTACACATACCAGCCTTGAATGGGCCCTGGGATATACCCGATGTGTGGTGTGTGCGTGCAAAGATGGTCAAGGCATGCAGCAACGTGGAACGTGAAATGGGTCAATCAGACGAGGTCCTGATGTACCTTAGGGTTAGGGTTAGGGTTAGGGTTAGTAGGCATAGTACTAAGGTAGTCCCTAGGTCCCTTAGACTTGGCAATATCGTGTCTTAATTGGCTACCACTACCACTACCACCAACACTTTCTTCACCATTGCCTTGTCAGGATAGGTCGAACAATACACGAGACAACACACTGATAGAGCCACACTGATAGAGCCTCTTCTGAAGCAGACCTCTTCGACACCTTTTCCTACCTCGCCTACACTGCGATCGATGATGACATGTATCTAGAAGCAGATTTTCGGATCGATACTGCTTCGTGGCGTTTAGAACCAAGGTGTGCCGAGTGCGGTAGGCACGTCTGAGGTCGAAGGAAGATACAAGACACCGGTACTGTGCCATCAGCCATCACCAGCTGGGAAAGAGACGCAACGGACGAGGAGATGGAGATGATGGAAATGCTGTATGATGCCCGTCGCCTTGCGCTAACGATCCGAACAGGACATTCAGAAAGCCCTCACACGTACACAATTCCTCTTGCAGTCAAGTCACCTGGACTACAGCTTAAATTAACAATGGGACATTACGACATGATGGGACCAAGGTATCGAAGCATCGAGGTATTCTGTCTCTCAGACACCTGCTAAAGCTAGGTACTATAGTACTGTAGATGAACCTGGAACAGATATCCGCTCTACATTTCTGTATATCTATCAGCGCAATCGCTCAAGATTTATGTATCTCCGATAGGTCAAGGGATGGCTTCATAGCAATTACTGCAAGCTGTATGTACATCTAAGACTAAGTAGTAGTGGGCATCAGAGTACCTGTGTTTTGCATGGGAGATGGTATGAAGCAAGACACTATAATGCTTCACTTGACTTGACTTCACTTCACTTTACAGCCCTCAAATCCAGATCCCACAGGGTCACCTGACCATGCAAGGTGAATGCTTCATTTATTCGCACCCTTATATGCGAAGTTGCAGAAAGGTGATCTCAACCAACGTGCGACGGTTACCCAGCATCCTAACAGCAAAGATAACAACACCGCCACCACCAAACAGGGTTCGAATCCCATAAGCGACCAATTCACGACCAAAAATAAGCACGACCATAAATAAACTCGACCATAAATAATACAACCAGAAATATCGGTCAAAAAACCAAGGGGATCAAACTCCAAGGTTTTCACTCACTCATTAACCCCTATACAACTGGGCTTATGAGACGTGTTTTTTGCCGGTTTAGTCGCCTGAATGGAGTGCTGGGTATACATTTAAACTTGGAGGCGTTCCCCAGCCTTGCATCTATCACTAGCCCTTTAAGTCCGGTCCGGTCGTTATCGGGCGCGGCTGCCTCGGAGATATTGTGGACAAGTCCACCGGCTTAAGCACAGATAGCGATAGCACCCAGGCCGTTAGTGGTTGGTCTTATGTACTTGTAGATAAGAGATAAACCGTTCAATGTTCTCTGACTGCTACAGCAATCACTCACTAACTACTTGATCGTTTTCATTCCTCCTTTGTGGCGGATGATGATATGATTCCATCAAGACTTAGAGCTCCGACGGTCGACGCCTACTAGTAGCATATTTAGTTTTATTTCTCCTGATTCCGATCCCGATTCGATGCCGCCTTCTCCTGATACGGATATGGACATGACCATGACAACCCGGAATCTCGAGGCTCCCGTACACGTCAAACGGAGGCGGACCGGCTGCTTCACCTGTCGGCGGAGGAAGAAGAAATGTGACGAGACGAAACCACAGTGTACGTTGCATACATGGCCTTCTCATTCTCAATCTAGGCACGATGGTTGTCTGGTGTCGTTGTCGTCATTAACGCCCTCTTCTCTGTGCATAGGCCGGGCGTGTCTCCGAACCGGCTACGTGTGTGAAGGGTTCCCGTCGGCTGTTGTATACACGGAACGAAGATCTTCGGCACAGAGTCCAAGTCCAAGTTATCACCGAGCCACGAATCCAAATCCAGATCATGATCAAGGCCCAGCACCATCGAACACTACCGATAAAAGTAGACTTACAAATACACCAAACACTGCCAATCCAGGCACTACTGCTACTACCACTACCACTACCACCACTACCAGTGCCGGTGCCAGTACTACTACACCGCGCGCAGTCCGACACTCTCCCAGACAGATAGAAGATGTCTTTGTCAGAGATATGATGACGGCCGACATGACCTTTGACTATGAGGCTAATCCAATCGCCACGCCTCAAATATCGCCCACGAGCTGGGAAATATCGCAGATGCTGGGAGAAGAAGACTTCGACCATTCTTTCTTCTCTCTGCCACTGGACGTATCGACCGTGTCTCTTGCGCTCACCGACGAAGCGCCCATGCCTGCGTCTATGTCGATACCCACGCAAATACAAGCACAAACACAAACACAGACACAAACAAAAGCAGTGCAAAAGCAGTCATCACCACCACCGACCATCCCAAGAGGGCTTCCTTTTCTGATCGAGGGATTGGATTCGCCAGTGCGGCAAAGACTATTCAAGCACTTTACCGACACGACCTCGTGGGTGCTGACCACTTCGACCACGGAAAACAACCCGTTCCTCAACAAGATCGTGCCTCGAAGTCTGCACGACCCGATGATTCGCGAGGCCCTTCTCTGCATCTCGGCATCACACCTGACGAAACTACAAGACAACCAGGACGTTGACATGGAGGCCGAGAAGCGACGGACATTGGAGGCGGCCGAGCAGGAGCAGGTGGCACGGCTGGAGCTGCTCAAGACGGCCAAACATCCGCATCCGACAGGAACGTCGCCGAAGCGGCCGGATCTGGATTTGGAGGCCATGCTGATTGCCGCGCTTCTCTTGTGTCTCTACGAGGTGTCCGAGGGCACCGGGGACATTTGCTGGCGGATTCGACTGGACACGGCTCGACATCTAATCAAGTGGGTGTTTTGTTTTGTCTTGTGTCCCTGTCCCTGTCCCTGTCCATTCTTACCTTTTGTCCCCTTTTTCCTTTTCGGATCTTCCTCTTTCCTCTCTTTCTCTTTCCTCTCGTCCCTTCTCTCCCACCGCACCGGCCGACTTTCTGTTAGCCGCTCCTTCCACTAGCAAACCCTTGGATTGAAATCTTCCATTCGACGCCAATAATCAAAATCAATGCACTAACTAGCCATATCTCCCCACTCCAGTTCCGACGTACAAAGCCTAAACGAACTCGCCATCGACCAATTCCTCCTCGAGTTCTTCTGGTACCACGACGTGCTGGCGCGGGTGACGGACCCAGGTCCGACGAGGCAGCCACTAGATGCTGGATGGGACGACCTCTTCTCCAGCCTGACTCTGACCTCGTCGAGCGGCCGGACTCCCGCGCCGGAAAGCCACACGATCGGGGCGTACGACGGGCTCCTGCACATGGTGGCCAAGCTGTCGGCGTTGCAGCAGAAGATCCACGACGCCGACGGCGCGCTCGACGGCATGCTCATCGCCGAGGCCATCGAGCTGTGGTCGGAGCTCGACCGGTGGCAGCCCAACATCCCCACGGGCCACGACGACCCCAAGCAGGAGCGGCTGGTGTGTTCGGCCTACATCTCGGCGCTGTTCGTGTGGCTGTTCGCCCTGGTCTACCCGACCGACATCACCAACCCGCGCGTGCAGCAGGTGGTGCGCGACGGCCTGGCCCACCTCGGCCAGATCAACTATCTGCGCAACATGGCCGTGCTGCTCTTCCCGGTCTTCGTCCTCGGCTTTGCCTGTGTCGATCGCGACACGCGCGCCCAGATCGAGTCCCATTTCCAACAGCTGATTGCTTTCAGCGGCTTTGGGAACGTGCGTTTGGCTCGCGACGTCGTGCGCCAGTGGTGGTTCGACTACGATAGCGGCAACGGCCATTCTTGGAGTTGGAGACAGCGCATGGAGTTGTACGGCACGACTTTGCCGTTGACATGACTTGGACCCTAAGCAGGACCATAGATTGAAATGTTCGTTGTTGTCTCTCAAATAGCTATGGCTACGGTTGGACCTGGCGAGAGCGTTAAGCCTTGGTTTTAGATTTCTGGGGGCCTAAGACATGGCAAATCGTACAAGTACAAACAAGTATGAATCTGTCTAATATAAGTATACAGCACTGCTGCCATAAATCTAACCATCACCTAGGTACAACTATACAGCAGCCATCACCCTGGCTTCTGGCCCAACCCCCTTTCTTAATTCAATTCAATGCAACACAATCTACATATGTACTCCGTATGCGTGCTTGATACTAATCTGGATATGGTCTGCCACAACTCTAACGCTGACCCTGACCCTGACACTCTACAGTCGTGGCCCATCGCAGCATCCATTTGTGCTCTTTGGGGTTTACAGCCGTGGCCCATCGCAGCTTTCATTCGCGGTCTTTGAGGTTTCAATCAACGTGGACCGATTGCTGGCTTGCCTGCTCAAGGTCAGTACAGATTGACGAAAGTAAAGTGAAATGAAATGAAATGTCCAACCTAGAGGCAGGGCTGGTATTGGAGGAAGGGAGGGAATGAGCGACGGCGCTTGAACAGGGCTGGTATTGGAGGAAGGGAATGAGTGACGGCTCGAACAGAACATACGTGGATGGTGGTACGTCGATGGCAGGATTCTTGGTGAAGAAGTTGTCTGGTTTCAAGGACACTCGGATGATCTCGGCAGGCCTGCGATTGAGTAGTTGGAGTTGGTCAGTATCAGTTCTAATACCAGTCGTAGGTAGAGGTCGACGCGGAACCGTATAACTGAACTTACATTACAGGAAAATCTTCGCAACGCGGAACGTGTTGCAGGCCGAACTGCACCCAAACCACCAGGTCTTCATCAACCACGGAATCTTGTCGAGCAGCCCATTTCCGTACGCCGGTGGTCTGTCGATTCTGGTTGGTGTATTGGCCGCCGGCGAAGAGTTCGTGGTCGCGGTATTTGGTCACATAGATGGAATGGTCGGCGAAGCTGGTCCAACATCATTCAATTAGCAGGGGTCGGTGTAGTCTAGAAAAGAGGGAGAAGGAAAAGAAGGAAAAGTAAAGAAGGCAGAGAAAAAGAAAAGAAGCAAAAGAACGACTTACTCGGCCCTCTTGTAGTGGAAACTGTCCTCGTCAGCGAGCAGCGGCTGCATTGGCGGGACGCGGATCTTGTAGGCCGTCTTTTTCAGGTTGACCGGGTTCACCTTGGAGCTCTCGATCATGTAGACGCGGTTCATGGACGATTCGAGATCGTAGCCTCCCGAAGTCAACACGGGCCGGCGGTAGGCGATGTAGCCATTGCCATGCGGGTTCGATTTCGGGTCTCTTGGAAGCGGCTTGGTCTCTTCGTAGACGAGCGAGTTCTTGCTGTCTCCGTCCAATTCCGGGTCGATGCGGAGAGACAGGATATGCTGGTGGTAGGCGGCCAGAACGCCGTCATGCACCACGGTGCCCCAGGGGACGTGGACGCCCGGGTCGATGGGCTGGGTGGACAGAATGCCGGTGGCGCGGACCTCGTAGGTCATCTCGCCGGCCTGGTCGAAGACAAAGGCGAGAATGTACTCGTAGTTGGACACGGTGATGATGGACTGAAGCACCAGCTCGCGCTTGCGCACCAGGGCGGCGCGGTTGGTGCGGTAGTTGGTGTGTTTCCACAATAAGCCGGCATCCTGCTCGTGGATGCACACGGCGTTTCGCTTCCACAGCGGCCGGCCCTCGTCGTCGGCGATCAGGCCGTCCTGGTACGCAATCGCGCCCAGGCAGTCACAGCCCAGCTTGAGATCGTTGGCCATCAGCCCGGCGCCCGTGTCGCCCAGATCAAAGGCTTGCTTCTTGTGGAACGGCGGCCGGGGATCCCCATACGGCACGGACATGTCGCTCAGCGACACGCGGTAGAACAACGCCCGACCGTCGTAGCTGACCTTGTGCAGCACCATGCCTTCCCGGTAGTTGAAGCTGAGCCGGAACTCCCACTTCTGCCAGCGAATCACGTCGTCCGACACCGTGAACGACGCCCCCTCCGGCTGCTGCACCACCAGGGGCTTCAGATCCGTCCGCAGCGGCGCGTTCAGCTCGGGGATATACTCGTTCGCCGCGGTCAGTCGCTGCGGTTCGGTCGGTGTCGGCTTGGTCTCAAACCCCGCCCCGGTCGGAAGGTACTCGATCCGCGTCACCGTCATCGTCACCGTGTCAAACACCGGCGAGAAGGACAGCGGGTGGGCATAGTGGTTGCTGTCGGGCTCGTGGCTGTGCTCGGGAGCCCGGAGGTACATGTAGCATTGGTACTGTCGAACATCGTCTGCCACCCCGTCCGCTCCCCTTGATGGAGTGTCAGCACAAAAACTTATAATTCAGGAATTCTTGCCTGTTGATTAACTCAACTCGACCTACCAGATCCACGGGTCGCAAACCACCGTTGCCCCCGGCGGAAGTTGTAATTTCTTGATCTCCGCCTGCACTCGGGGATCGGCCAGCGTGATTCTTTCGGCCTCGAGGATCTCGGCGTCGTCGCATGGACCGTGGAATCCCGCCGGCACGCGTTGGTTGGATTCCACCTGACGCTTGGTGAGGTTGACCACCGTCTCGTAGAAGAAGCCGGTGCCCTTGATGTAGTAATTCACCCAGGCCCGACGCGGAGGAACAGTCTGGGTCGTCTCGAACATCTTCATCTCCTCCTTGCTGGGTTCGTGTAAGGTGATGCCCTTGAACCGGAGCCTCTTATCGTCGCCATAGCCCCCACATATGAGTCCCGAGCACAGAAGAATCTCTTTCTCGGTCAGAGAGCTCAGCGGGTGGCGCGACATGGCGAGAGAGTCGACGTGACCGATTCGATTCGATTGCAAATCCAGACGAATATAGGAACAGTCACAGTATTCTTCTCAGTTCAGCTCAGTTCAGGGGAGACTCGATCTAGAACAGAACACGAAGAATCCAACCGTGGGGATTATAATGCTTATGGTAGTGATACAATTCAAGTCAAGTAGTCTGATCATTTCCAAGCCCTAAACTTCACTACAGCAATTCAATCAGCTATGGCTAATAGGTAATAGCTAATGGATCATCCTATCTCATTCAAGAGTCACATGTCATCTGGCGGCTAGCCATGTTCCAAGCTCAAGCCCACTTCTCTTATCGTCAATTTGGCGGTTGGTGTTGGTGTTGGTGTTGGGCGGGTCGCGCGGTTCGCGCGCGCAAGGCTGGTGGGACATATTCGGTTCTGTGGAAGTCCCGTCCAGAGGGAAAAGTACTTGCTGCACATGCAATATCAAAACACTCAACCCCAGAAGGAGTAATTAGGCATTGGTGCCCTATCGATCATTGCAATAACGTCGGTACAAACCAACTCAAATTTGGGTCAACAAGGCTGGGTTGGAAGATGGCGGTTCCCAAGCATTTCACCGGCTACGGCTCGAAGTCGGCGAGCGATTGGCAGAATCTCGGGAAGGTGAGATGTGATATGCCACGGTCCTAGAAGACGTCCCCTTGCTGAAGAAATGCAATCCTGACCTCTCGGCAGATCGAATTCGAGCCCAAGCCATTCGAAGAGTACGATGTCGACATCAAAGTCCAGTTCTGTGGTGTTTGCGGCTCAGATCTGCATACATTGAGTGGCGGCTGGGTAGGAGAACAAGACCTGGACCTCAGGGCTGATGTCTGAGGCAACGCGACTAATCCATTCCGGTGTCAGGGCGGAACCATGTATCCTTCGGTCGTCGGTCACGAGATTGTAGGCGAAGCGGTGCGGGTGGGAGATAAAGTAAAGTCGGTCAAGGTTGGAGATACAGTTGGCGTCGGCCCCAATGCCTGGAGCTGCGGTGACTGCTCGTCCTGCCAGAGAGGCTTGGAGCAGTACTGTGTGAGTCTGAGTCTCTTTTGCAAGAACTTTACTTGACCTATGGCACTCGACACTGACGTGCCGGTGCCACAGCCTGATCTGGTGGAAACATACAACTTCAAGTACAAAGACGGGTCGAGGTCCTGGGGCGGCTATTCCAACTTCGCCCGTATCAACGAGAGGTAAGTCGAAGCCAATGCCAATGCCAACGTCAACGTTCCGTCCTTGATGCCGCCACTCCCACTAGCCCTCCGGTCGTTACTGATGTTGTCTTGTCCAGATTTGTGTTCCCCGTCCCAGCGGAGATCCCGCCGGCGGAAGTGGCCCCTCTCTTCTGCGCCGGCTTGACTGTCTTTTCTCCCTTGAAAGCGAACAAGATCGGCCCTGGGTCGCGGGTCGGCGTAGTCGGGATCGGAGGATTGGGTCACTATGCGGTCTTGTTCGCCAGTGCCATGGGTGCTGCTGTGACGGCGATCTCGCACAGTCCGCGCAAAAAGGACGATGCGACCAAATTGGGTGCCACGTCGTTTGTGGTGACATCCGAGCCGGGCTGGGAAGAGGCACACACCAGGAGCCTCGACTTGATTCTTTGCACGTCTTTTGCAAAGGACATGCCGTTGAAGGAATACCTGGCCCTTCTGGACGTCGGAGGCTCGCTGGTCTATGTCGGGATTCCCGAGTCGGATCTTCCACCCCTACCTCCAACACTCATGGTCGGAACTAATTCAGCCCTGAGAGGGTCGAATACCGGCAGCAAAGACGACGTGCTGGAGATGCTGGAATTGGTCAAGGCAAAATCCATCCGGAGCTGGATCACCGTTCATCCGATGAGCCAGTGCGCCGAGGTTGTGGAAAGACAGAGAAATGGTGAGGCCAGGTTCCGATTCGTGCTGAAAATGGATGGTAGCTTGCCATAGGCGTAACTTGGACCGGTCCGGACTGGACGGTGGTCTTTACATTAAGGAAATCAGAATCAGGATAGAGAAAATTCAAGATAACACTTTGCACAAATGAGCTTCGTGGGGCCTATTAACTCCAGTCGTCCCTTCCATGGCATGAATTGCACCCTACCTTCAGGTTGCTCCTGGCTGGCAGCAGCATACCTTAGCCGCCACTTTTTTCTCTTTTCTATTTTCTATGGATTCTTTGAGTTCTTTGGATTCTGATCGGTTTGGGAACATGGCAGCAAGCTACAGTATCGTAGACCGTGCCCATGAAAGCGCCGGAAGAAAAGTGGTGGGCAGGCGAAGAAGCCCAAGCCCAAGGTCACTCAGTATTCTACGCACTATCTGTATCTGTATGTTCCAGCTGCTTTTTGCACCAGCTTTCCACCACTTCTCCCCATACATCCCGGCCCTTGTATTTAGCCATACTTTCCGGCAATGCATTGACAGCCCCCAGAAACTCTCGAATGCTGTCGGGCTCGTCCTGTAGATCGACCACCGGCGTGAGATAGGTGCGCACCGTAAACAGGACGGCGCCAGTCTTGGGCAGACGTCGTAGGGTTTGTCGCTCGTGACGGATGCGAATGTCCTCGATTTTCGGAGCGCTGAGCATCGAATTTGCAAAGGGCTCCTGCTGGAACATGGCATTGTTGGTTTGCAGGAAGAAGTTCTGCCTCATCACGATGTCGCCCGGCTTCATACGGAGGAAGAATCTAGGGTGGTTTATGTCATGTCAGAACTCCGGTCTTGTCTTTCCCTACTAATAGTAATAGGAGCCACTCAGGTACTCAAGCATGACATGGCATTGCTCACCTCTCCACTGACAACCGCAGCTTTTCTTCCCAGAGCGGGACGGGACCATGGATCTTCCATAGTGGCCACCCAATCCGTTCTTTCAGATACCACCCGGCCGGCGCCATGCTGAAACTTGCCGAGCTGCAATACGTAGCACATCAGCGTCAGGGCCAAGATAGAGGGGTAGGGGTAGGGTTGTCCTGGAGAGGGAGAGGGAGCCTCACAGATAATACTGGTCGGGTTCTGGACCAAATCCTTGCACCAACAGATTCAAATCCTCCATGACCAGCTGAGCAGCAATCTCGAGGGGGTGAAGTTCGTATGGGGCTGTGATTTTGAAGCTCAAGTTCGTCAGGCCGTTGTAGATGTAACCATCCTTGCCCTCGGGACGGTAGAACAGGCTGGGATATCGCCGGGTGAGATAGTCGACCACCGTGTCGAGAACTTCAATGCAAGCCGCCTCAGACCCGTGCAGAAGCTGCATGACCTCGGGCCGGCTTTCAACCAATAGTTGTCGCCGTAACTCCTGCTCCTGCCAGTACTTGTTGTCGAGGTCGAGCCACTCCTCCGGCTTGACTTTCGACACCCCCATGGTCATGGCGAATTTCCCAGATCTCCATGGCCGGTACGGATGTGGCGGTCTCGTGGCGACATCAAAGTCTAGCAAAGGGTGAATCTCACTCTCGCTCTCGTTCTTATTCTCGTGGGGAGGGTTCACTGTCTCTGTCGCCGTCGCCGTCGCCGTCGCCGCCTTTGGTGTGAGTACTCGAGGGATGGCGGCTGCGGTGATGAGGCCCAGGGCAATCACCACCAGCCCCAGGTTCGGTAGCAGCCAGGACAAACCCTCGTGCAACAGGGAATCCATGGCCATGGCTATGGCGATGGCTACAGCCAACAAGGCAGCATGACCAGGCTTTTGTATCATGGCCGACGCCTCACTTGTTCTGCCTCGATGGTCCAGGGACCAGGCTCTATGTGATTGGTCGGGGGGTCCACCATTCCCCCCAAAACAGAAGCGCCCGCGCGCGAACCGCCGCAAGCGCCACTATTCGAACTCGAATTGCGCTGAGATAAGGCTTGACCTCGATGGAGCTTACTGTCAGATCTCTTTGCGCCATTACTGTTCATCTTCGAAATCGACGCTGCCTCAGTCGCTCTTCATGCTGAGCGAGGGCGAGGGCGACAGTGATAAGAAGGATGGCTACGGTCACTCACGCAGATAAGGGGGCTTCTTGGGCTTAGGCTTCTCGAGTCAGCTATAAATCCAAGTGCATCCGATACGGGATCCGTGGTTCCTAAGCGTGCTAAAGATTGCTTCTTCCTTGCCGCATACATCGTCTTGTCTATAGACGCATAGACTCCCCCCTCATGATTGCGAAGACGAAGACGAGCTTATACATCTTCCCTGGGTCAAGTGGAGAAATCGAAAACAATGTCAACCGCTTCCGGACGCGACGAGATCGCCATGAAGAGTCAGCTGCCGGCGCACCTGGTGGCGTTGGATCAAACAGAAGAAGGTCAAATGCACGACGTCGATGCCGATGATGCTGTACTGGCCCAGGCCGGATATGCGCAGGTAAGCAGACTATTACTGTGACCGGTCGAACGAGCAGGCCTTTTTCTTTTCTTTTCACCGCTGTCACCTAACATGGTTGAATCGAATCCTTAGGAATTCCGTCGCGAATTCACACGCTTCTCCACGCTCTCCTACGCCATCCAGATCATGGGTGTTCTCGGCTCAGGTTCGTTCCTTCTGTACTTACTCTGGTGAACATCCCTTTGGTATGGTCTATCAAAAGCTGAGACCGAGTTGTTCAACAGTCGGTGCGACATGGTCGACACCCTTGGCGGCCGGTGGCCCTGCAGCGGCTGTCTGGTGTTGGTTCTCGGGCTCTTTCTTTGCTCTGTGTATTGCACTGTCAAGTAAGTCGTGACACAATCCCAATGCCCATTCCCATCCTCCCATTTGTCTTGGCCACGGGGCGTTGCAACCCGGCTGGTGGAAGTTTCATGTTGATCAAGACACTAACACTGTATGACTTGAAGTCGCCGAGCTGGTCAGTGCCTATCCCACGTCTGGAGGCATGTACTTTGTGTCCAAGCATGTCTTCCCCGAGAAACATGTACCTGTTGCCGCCTGGGTCATCGGCTGGTCCAATCTACTCGGCCAGTAAGTCCTCCACGTCCTCAAAATATCAATATCCCGAGTCGAGATGCTGACACGACATGACCAGGACGGCCGGTGCTGGTAGGCTTAAAATCCTACAGTCATCATGGTTGGCCAGAACTGACTGAGAATTGAATTGATTAGCGAGTGTCTGCTATGGGGTGGGACAAATGGTATGTACAGGCCCTGCACCTGCACCTATGCTTTCCTTCAATGTCCTTTCATTCATTCATGCCTTGTCCACTAGTCCAGTATCCAATATCAACCCGCTAACATTGACTCCTGCACCCATCCATAGATGCTTGCCATGGCCGCAATGGGATCCGTCCAGGAAGACGGCACTCAAACATACGTTCCGTAAGACAAGACGCAGATGCAGCCTGACCTCTGACCTGGCAGGATCTGTTTGAAAGAGATCGATCCTGGACCTGGACAATGCTAACATAGTTTCCTGTCCGACTCCAGAACCGCTGAGCATACTGTGGCCGTCAGCATCGGTATCTGTGTTCTGTCCGGGGTAGCATGCTCGTTCCCTTCCAGGACACTCAACACCATGATCCGATATTTCACTCCCATCAACTGTCAGTATATACATACACCGGGCAGGCTACACTACACTATGCCACACCACACCACACCACACCACACCACACCCATTGATGAATACGTTGACGAATTAGTACGTTGTGATGGTTCGGGTTAGCTGACACATGTGCATTCCAATCATAGTGATCGCCTCCGTGGCCATTACGATAGCCCTGCTCGTGCTCACGCCCAACAAGCTCTCGGCCAGCGACGTGTTCGTCAACATCACCGACGGCTCTGGCTGGGACAGCAAAGGGTTTTCGTTTTTCCTCGGCTACCTCAGCGTCGCCTGGACCATGACAGACTACGACGCGACGGCCCATCTGTCTGAGGAGCTGCACAACGCAGCCATCAGTGGGCCCGTGGCGATTTTCCAAGCCGTGGTGGTGACATGGGTGAGTGAGGCGACAATCTACAGATAGGACTATTTCAGTGCAGTACGGTGCAGTACAGTACTATCAGTATTTTGTGCAGTGCAGCACAGTACTATCAGCATTTTGTCTCTAGATCAGAGCTCAAGCTAACGTGACGCCATGCTAGGTGTTCGGAGTGATGTTGAACATCGCATTCGGATTCTGTGCCGGCGACGTGTCCGCCACACTGAGTTCGTCGTTCGGCAATCCCGCCGCCCAGATCTTCTTCAACGCTGCCGGCAGGAAGGGCGGGATTGGAATGTGGTTCTGGGTTGTGCTGGTCCAGTTCTTCACCGGCATCACCGCCATGCTTTCAGACACACGGACATTCTTTGCGCTTGCTCGGGACGATATGTTTCCATTATCGAGGTAAGTGAGAGGAGTAGAGTCGAGTCTGACTCTGATCCTGACCCTGATCTGACCTGGCCTACGCACCGCATGAATCGGCTTAGTTCAGCTCAGCTCATATCAGCTCAGATCAGACTCGACCCGACTTGACCTGACCTGACCTGGCCCGACTTGACGGGATGAGAGATACGAAATGAGACATGAGAAACTGACGAGTGAATGATACAGCACTTTCCGCAAAATGAACAAATACACCCAGACGCCCCTGTACAGTGTCTGGACGGTCGTCTTTCTCTGCTGCATCCTCAACCTGATCGCCCTGGGCAGCACCCAGACCATCAACGGCATCTACGGCGTGACCGCGCCGGCCATGGACCTGTCGTACATCGCGGTGATCGCGGCCAGAATGTACTATCACAAAGAACGGCCCATCACGCCCGGTCCGTTCCGGCTGGGCCGGCTGCAGAAGCCGATCAATGTGATCGCCATCGTCTGGGTCCTCTTCATCTCCGCCGTGCTTTTCTTCCCGCCCGTCCACCCGGTCACCGCGGCAAATATGAACTATGCCGTGGCTGTGGCGGGAGTCATTGTCATATTTGCCTTGATGTGGTGGTATATGCAGGCGAAACGGTCAGTACACACATACCCCAGAAACTCCGAGTCCCCGTTTTGTTAGTACTAGTACCACTACCGCTACCACTGCCACTACCGCCAGCACTACCATCGTACTACCCTCAGTACTTCCCTTCCTACTATCATAGTACCTACATGCTCGGCAGAGTACCAAACTGACTATCTCAAACGCCACAGGTACTATATTGGCCCCAAGCCCAACATCGGTGAAACTGGAACGTGATATTGATCTTGATCTTAATCTTGTCAGAAATCGAGGGACGAGGGAGCATTCTGTCAAAGGTTGAAATGTTCCAAGTTGGTTATCAAAGGGGTATGCGGAGACTATATAGTGTATAGTATGCCCAAACCAGCCTTCTGGTTAAAGAACAAGGCTGGGAATGTGCCTAAGTTTTACATATTCCTCATTCCCCAGCCTCGACTATCGACCTCCTCTAGACTATTTTTGATTCACCTATTAGGTGCCTATTACCTGTTACCTATCCATATATGAGACCGAGGTACCGGTCCTCGGTCTTCTATGCTGTGGCATTGGCTGACTGGATTGTACTGTTGACAAATAGCAAAGGTGTCCATGACCGGCTGTACTGTTCAAATATCAAAGGTGGCTATGGCTGACCAGTCAGGGGCCCTTTTGATCGTTCATAGAGAACAGAGAACAAGAGACCTTTCTTACCAATCACTGCCACTGCCGTCGACGGTGACATGTCTCATAAGACTTAGGACTAGGACTACAGTAATAAGTAATAACCATAAAACTATAAGACTATAAGACTTGAAGATTTGACGATGCGATGCCCACCCACCCACCTGTAGAGCAGCCCTCGGCCTCGAAAAGTATAGATAATAGATAAGTGTAGTAGTAGTAGTAGTAGTAGTAGTAGTAGTAGTAGTAGTAGTAGTAGTAGTAGTAGTAGTAGTAGTAGTAGTAGTAGTAGTAGTAGTCGCAGCATCGTATTGCATTGCATTGTATTGCAATGTGTGACGGTTATATACACCAAGTAGCTAATTCACGAGTGAGTTAGTTACTTCGTCCTTTTTGGTGACCGTCGTGGTGTAACGGTTTGGGTCAACCGTGACACATTGCATTGTATTGCATTCTCCATGCCTAGGCACCAGCACCGTCATCAGCACCAGCACCAGCACCAGCACCAGCCACTCATTTCAGCCACTCTAGATACCCTTCAACACTACTACAATCAAACCACCTCGGACGACTTGGACTTGGAGCCTAGCCCCGGCTCTGCCTCTGACTTTATATACTCGATTGTCTCCGCCTGGTCCACACCCTCGGCCCCGGCCTCATCCACCTTCGTGGCGGCGTCGGCGCCAATGTCGGCAAGCTGGATCTGTACCTTGACTCCGAAGGCGCGGTCGACTTCTTCCAAGGTCAAGCCTTTGGTCTGGATGGGTTGGGACGAGGTTAGTAAGTAGAATATAGTATAGCTGACATAAGAGATCAAACATGAAGACAAGCATGAAAATGTAAAGACAAGATATGAAAACATATAAATATAAAAATATAAAGCCGTCAAGACCAGATACAAAACATGAAAATATAAAAACACGAAAATATGAAAACATGTAAATATAAAAATATAAAGACGTGAAGACAAGACATAAAGACAAGCATGAAAATATAAATATAGACATCAAAACATGAAACACCAGCAAAGAGACATAGGGACATAAGCCTATCAATCAGAGCAGAGGACATTTCAACCCAGTACCACCAAAGCACATGACTCACCTCAGGAAAGAAGAAAAACACAATTGGAAAGAAGACGGCATTGCAGCCGATAAAGACGAAATTGAATTTCCAGCTGATCTTGTCCAGAGCCATGGGCGCGGTCTGGGTGAAGATGATGGTGATGGCGTTGGAGCAGAACAAGCCCATGGCGAAGCCCGGCGCGCGGATCTTGGTGGGCAGGATTTCCGCCGCGTATGCATATGGTGTGCCCGAGATGCATCCGAAGAAGAAGATGAAGATCATGATCATGGCGACGCCGCCTTTGCCGAAACCTGTTTTCCAGTTTTGTCAGTATGGACTTGTCTGTACTTGTGATCGTCACTGTAAATGCAGGTGGGATAGGACTGGTCGCCTAGCAGACTGACTGAGTACTACCACCCCTACCACTACCACTACTACCACTACCACTACCACTAGTCGTAGCGATAGTAGCAGTAGCAGAAGTAGCATAAGTAGCAGGAGTAGCAGGAGTAGCAGTAGTACCACTGTCACCTCCACCCTCGCTGATAAGAGAACTGTATGTGGTCGACTTACTAGTTAGACCCGTGTCCTCGTATTTGGCGGTACAGGCGGCAAAGATGGCGACACAGACGGACAGCACGACGAAACTGCTGAGGAAGAGCCATCGGCGGCCCACTCGATCGACCAACAACAAGCCCAGCAGACATCCCACCGTCAGGATGATTTGGAACACGCCGGCCATCAGCAGCGTCTGTTGATGGGAGAAGCCTAAGTTCGCATACAGCACAGACTGGCCAAGTTAACGGTTAGTTAGCCCTGTGTAAACGTAGCGTAACGTAGACAGTGAACATCTAGCAGTATGATCTCTCATAGGTGTAGACAGTAAAAATCTCATAGTCATGATCCCTCATAGATGTAGCGTTGTGTAGTGATGGAATAGGGGTTGTGAAGGCTCGTGTTAGGGCCCGGGGTGAGGTGACTAACCTGATACACCTGGATGGTTTGGGCGCCATTCGTCTGGAGGCAGGTCAAAGCCGCGACAGCGACCAGAATGCGGCGCAGTTGTTTCTTGTCCGTCAAGATCTGGAGTTGAGACTGACTGGCTCGCTCCCTCGCCTCTTCGGCCAGTTGGGCGGAAATCTGGAGGTATTCCTTCTCCCAGAACATGGGGTCGTGGTGGTCATCGTGGAGGCGTTTCAGGACAACGCGGGCTTCGGCGTGTCTGTCTCGTGAGATGACTGAGTGGAAATGGATAAACACGATTAGTCTCAATCTCAGTTTTGGACTACAGACCAACAAATCATTCATAATGTAAAAGAAAGTGTCATGCCCAGTGTCATGGCCAGCCTCATTGTTTCAAGAAGAAGCTGGTTGATTGACTTTGTTGGTAGAGAAAGAAGGGGAAGGAACACTTACGCCAACGAGGAGAGAAAGGAATGAAGAAACAGCCGATAATCAGCGCAATGGCCGGCAGCATCTGAAGAGAGATGGGAAAGCGCCTAGACGTCAAGGTCAGAGATCAAAATGAACAGAGACAGCGACACCAAACCCTTCACCGCCATGCACATGCATGACAAATGACATGTTTTGGCTTCCGTCTCAACTCCTAACTCTAGCTTACCATGAGAAAGCGGCATTGGTCGAGTAGCTGCAGGCGAAGCCAACCCACGACGCCAGTCCTCCGGCAGCCGAAAGCACCAAGAGCTGAAATGCCACCATGGCGCCACGTTCGCTCGGAGGCGCAATCTCGGACTGGTAGACATTGACCGTGGTCAGCATGACGCCGGATGCCATGCCGGCGATGACGCGGCCGACGAAAAAGACGGCTATATGTTGCGCTGCCGTCTGCATGATGGCGCCGACCAGTCCGATGAGGCCGCCGAGCTGGATCGATCGTTTCCTGCCCAGCCGTTGGGCGACGAAGCTGACGAGCACCAGGCCGAGAACGACACCTCCGAAGTAGCTGGAGCCAATAGCCCTGGGGAGATGGTCAGTAAAATGACAGACATAGATATAGATATAGACATAAAACAGAGGTAGAAATAGACATAAAGACAGACCAGACACAGACACAGAAACAGAGAGACAAGCAGCTATAGGTGGGTAGGGATAGAAATAGGGATAGGAGCCTAAGCCCTTGAGAATGGCTAATTAGGGAAGGTATTGGGATGGGGGCCTTGTAGGAACGGAAACGAGACCTCCCATCTCATCTCATCCCGAAGAAAGGATAGGAAACTTCCATCCCATCAGGATTCAGCACATTGGTGAGGAACTAGGTCTTGGGCATAGGCTATATCCTATATACGTACCCCATGACAGTCGCACTTGGCTTGAAATAGTCGATGAATCCGGATTGAGCGAACCTAGAGCCATGAAGTATCAGCAAGCAAGCACAAGCACAAGCAGCATTCACAATCTACAATCCACAAGGAGTATTCACAATCCACAATTCACAGGGTCAAGGGTTAGGGTATGGGTTAGGGTTATGGGTTGGCCTGAGACCTCCCAACTATTGTAAACTCACGTGGATGCAATGATGGCGGCGTCGTATCCGTAGAGGATGCTGCCCGACCCGGCCACCATGGCACAGCCCCAGTTGTAGAGGCGACCCATGGTTTGTCTTATCTTGTGGCCTTAGCCCTCGTTCTTGTCCTCGTCTTGTGCAAGGCAAATAGTGAACAATCGCAGTCGCAGTGGGTCGCAATCGCAACAAAAGTGCCTGGTTCAGGGGTCGGAAGTCAAAGCAAAGCAAAGCAAAGCAAAGCAGTGTTGAGGGATACCAGACACCAGAATATTTTTGTGGGTAGGTAGGTCTGCAGTGGCCGGACTATGGCCTTTTACAGTATGATCTACAGTCGACAGTCTTCAGTCAAGTCAAGTCTAGTCTACAGTACTCCGTACCCTACAGCCTCGGCCCCCAGTATTTGCATTGACGAAATTCGGCCGTGAGAGGATGCGGGATGTATGTGCGGAGTACAAATGTACATATGTAGGTCCTTTGGATCCAATGGATGCATCCATGCCCATCCACGGGGTATAGTACTAATAAGTAAGCAATGCTGAAGTTAGGCCGCACCACCCCCACGCCTCCGCAGTGCTACATAGGACGGCAACTTCAAGCTTACACATATGTACATACATACATACATGCTTTATACACAAACAATATATCTGTCCGCTCCGCTCCGTCGACACAACCGGCGCATCTCATCCTTCAAAGCTGCCAGTCCTAGTCGCGGCGAACTACTACTGAGTCTTTGGTCCGTAGTGATGATGATGATTGGGAACGGAACTGCCATGCCATGCCATGCCCGACCTATTACCTGTAGTGTGGAAATAGAACCAAGACCAAGACCAGAGAGAGATGCACGAAACCAAATTCGATCCATTCATTCCCCCCGTCGAAAGATATACGGCGTAAATGAAATTGTGATCGGATCTGATCTAACCCATCTTTAACATCTCCCCGTGTCCTTGTCTTTGTCCTTGCTCTGCTAGCGTCACCGTTATTCTCCGATCGCCAATTCGAACCACTTACTTTACAGATTGGTTGGTATCTCTTTCTAAGCTGCGGTCTTTTCTTTGTGCAGGCTCTACCCGCAAGAAAAAAGAAGAAAATAAAACGAAAAGCGAAAAGTGAAGAGGAAATCTCAACAGAAAAAATAAACCGACTCCCAAACCACCCACTCCCAATGGCGCCTCGACTGCCTGGTAAAGTGGCCCTCGTGACCGGCGCCTCATCAGGCATGGGTCGAGCAATTGCCCTGGCCGTGGCCGCCGACGGCGCAGCCGGCGTGGTCTGCTGTGACTTGAGACCTGAGGCCAATCCGGCCGGCTTCGAAGCCGACCTAAACATTCCCACGGCGGAGCTCATCATCCAGAGGGGCGGGAAAGCCTTGTTCAGAAAGGTGGACATTTCGAATCCCAAAGAACTCGAGGAGGCTTTTTTGGCCGGCGTCTCGGTGAGTAGTCAGACTCCCATTGTGCATTTCTGTTTTTTTTTTCCTGCTGTGATCGTGTTTGGTCGTTCCGCATGTTGAGATAGTTGGGCTCTGAAAAAAGTCCCGTTTGGTTGATTGAATTTCATTTTGGTCGATATAATTTCACTTTGGCTGACCTTGACCCAGGAATTCGGCCGCATCGACCTGGTAGTCAACTCGGCGGGCTACTGGGCGCCGTTCCGGCTTTTCGTCGACGAAGACGAGGAGCTGTGGAACAAGATGGTGTCGATCAACACGCTGGGCACGGCGACGTCGAACCGCCTGGCCATCCGGCAGTTCTTGAAGCAAGAATACGACCCGGCCTGGGGCTCGCGCGGCCGCATCATCAACATCTCGTCGTGCGCCGGCGTCGTCGCCTTTCCCGGCGAAGTGGCTTACTCGGCCACCAAGGCGTCTATCAACCACCTGACTAGGGCTGGAGCCATCGACCACGCGAAGGATGCCATCAACATCAACTGCATTGCGCCCGGCGCCGTCGCCACCGGAATGGCCCGCGCGAACTTCGAGAATCAAGATATCATCAAGCATATGAAGAAGGCGACGCCGTGGCCGCGCCTGGGTGTGGCTGACGATATTGCCGGCGTCGCTCTGTTTCTCGCCTCGAAAGAGTCGTCGTGGATGACGGGCCAGGTGCTAAATGTGGATGGCGGAATGACCTTGGGTGTGGCGCCTTGATGGGTGGTTGCACATGTATCTCGTTGATGGTTGGTTGCACATGTGTATGGTCCATACATACATAGTACGTACCTGCAAAGGAGGTGGAAGATGTACCTGACACCCGACAACCGGGATAGGATTCTCAAGCTGGAAAAGGAATGAAACTCCCTAGCCCTAAGAACTGAAATACCTATATTCCCGTTCAAACGCTGGCATTCTGCTGTATGTATTTGTAATGTTGGTGTTGAGGCGATGGGGACGGGGCTCGAATTTGGCTGCTGTTAACTGCTACTGTTGCTGTAGATGTTGGTTTCCTCAGCTATTTGACTAGCAGCAGTGGAACTACTGTACACTGTTCAGTGCTCTGCAGTTACGCCGAATCGGACGAATTTCACCCTCTAGAATGAAGATGCAGATGCAGCCGCCTAGAGGTATTAAGCCAGCAGAGCCATTCTAGTCTGCCCATCGAAAATCCTGCCCTTGAATGCAGCTGCAACAGTAAATTGAGTGGGATGATCATTTTCCTGCCCCAGGCTTCAATAAATAGGCCCCAGGTTCAATTGGCAGTGCCTATTGCCCAAGTTCGCAACCAACCCAATCCAATTCCATTCCATTCCACCGACAAAAAAATAGAAAAGCAAAGAAAAAGACAAACACACCATGACGAGCCCTCGTTTCTATGTCATTGCTCAAATCGACGGCGCGGATGGGTCCATGGCGAAGGTGAGTGAGAGTCATTTTTCCCTCTCTGCACGCCGCCGTGCCCACCAGCCCTACCCGCTAGGTGACCCCGTTGAAAACGAAGAGCTGGTACTGACCAAAGATGTGTTCCATGCCAGTGGAAAGAAAGACTTGTACCTCTGTGTGCTGTGTCGCGGACGGAGGCTCATGGATCCTCGTATTACTGGGGACAAGACCTTGACGGCGCGCCCGACAGCCTCTGGGGTCTCGAAGGCTACACGCACGCGGTCGGATTCTTTCTCGGCCATCCCTCCTCGGACATTTTCCAACGCGAGATGGCGCTGATCGACCAAGATCGACTGCTGCGGACCGTTCAAGGCTCCAACAGTCCCGACTATCATCTCCATCATTACGACCAGGAAGGAGGCTGGTTGAAGCGGCCAGACGACGCGGAGAGGGACTCCAAAACAAGCCATGTGGTCGTGCTCCACTACTGGGCGAAACCGGGCTCACGTCGCCGCCTGTTGCAGAGACTGGTGGACTTTGCGGAGGCGGAGGAGAAGAGGTCGTCGACCGTCCAAAGCTGTCTCGTGCTGCGGGAGTTGCTCGACTTTGACATGGCGACCTTGTGGTTAAGGTAAGTAAAAGTACAAACACTTAACCCTAACCCTAACCCTAACTTTGTTGCTACGCTTGATCAAGCCCACGACACTCGCCCTTTCCTCAACTTTCCCTTATCCTACCGCAAGCTCGGTTACTCACAGCCCATAAACCATACAGAACAAAAGATGCAGAGGGCTGGAAAAGCCTCCAAGCTTCCGAGGGTTACAAGACTCTCCAGGCCGATTTAAACCACGACATCATTGTCCGAACCGAAGTCCATCAATCGCAGTCTTTCAATGGCCACCTGGAAAAGGAGAAGGATATCTAGGGGTCCTGGATGAATACAACGGTGCGGTGCTGATTTCAAAAAGCAAAGCTTTATTCACAAGCCTGATGCCATCTGGGGAAGAAAAGGATGGCAGGAATGGTTGATCGTGGAAAGGTAAGACTCTCGAAGTACAATATCATTGAACATCCAGCCATTTCACGAAACTCCCGACTTCCTGGTCCGCCGTATTCAAGATGATTACAAGGCCTGAGATGCTTCTCGCGTCAGGAAAACTACTGTAGATAAGTCACTAGGCTAAGCATGGGTTTCACCGCCGCAGAGGGAGTCTTCATTACCCCAGTGGCCCCACGCTGTTGCCATAAGACCCCGAAAGTAGGCCATTAAGGTAGAGAGAGATATCTGCGTCCGCATCATAGTCAAAACTCATGGCGAACCCCATGGGTTCCATGGGCTGATTCGTTGGCGCGGCGGCGTCGAAATGCGCCGAACTGGGCACATGTCCACTGTGGGACATGGCGCTGATTTCAGCCGTCGAGCCGGAATGCACATCCAGCACGGGGTGTTCCATGCCGTTGGGGAGACCGGCATGCTCTCCGTCCACAACCGAAGAGCCCATCATCGGGTTCACTCCCGATCCGGTCAGATTCGGTTCTGTCTGATTGCTCATGTATGAAGAAGGTGGAGGTCGATGTCCCGTTGATTCGCCCGAGACGGCCGAAGTCTCGTGGATTCGACGCGACTGCCCTTGGGGCCGTGGTTGAAGGGTCGACGCCCTTCGACCATCAGCCTCAGCACGTCTCTCCGGGTGCAGCAAGTCGTCCAAACGATCTTCCAAAGAATCCAGGACCTGCAACAGCCCGACGGGGGTGTTCCAAAACCTGACAAACTGTTTGTACGTCAGGCGCAAGACATTGAATTTGCCCTCGGCCAGTTCCCGATTCGAGTCGGACGGCCCGAACTTCTTGTTGACCAGCTGCACCGCTGCAGCGAGCCAGATGGAAGTTGCAAGGAAAGGATTGACGTAACGAACATGCGTAGAGCTGCATCGGTTCAAAAGCAGGACAATGTTGTCAGAAGCCTCGACGTAGCGCTTGAGACCATCGGCATTGGGCCGGCGCGTGGTACATACCAAACCGGCTCCAGGATGGCGACTGGCTTCAAACGAGTCCAGGTCCACCGGTGGCTTCGATGGAGTGGATGGTTGGTCGCTCTTGTTAAACGTGTAGTAGTGGCATATCATAAACCTGGTGAGCTGTGCCAGGACATAGATGCTGTATTTGGTGTGGTGCAGCTTCCGGTGAACGGGCCCTTGACTGCGCTCGACGGCAGCAAAGGTTAGAAGTTCGTCGCGATATTGTAACGAGTCGGGCAAGGTGAGGAGGGTGCACTGTAGCGCATGTGAGATGATATTCAGTTCGTCTTCCACGCCATTGGAGGTGCCTTCTCCGTTGGCAGTAGTGCATGTGCCCGATGATGCCGCTAGGTTGGTGTATGGTGTTCCATCGAGGAATGCTTCGAGATTAGAGATGGTCTGCGCGGTGCGCATGAGCGAAGTCACCACAATCAGCCATGCTGTCGAACTTTCGTTTCGACTTTGCTGTAAGACTTTCCACCGGTCCCCTGGTTTGGAGGCCAAGAGACAGCTGGGATGGAACTTTTGTTGGAACCACAACCGATCCTCCACCGGGAGGTACGTTCTGCTCTGTGACCAGTTGAGCCCGGTCGGGACACCCCGGAGGGTGCTCGCAAATGTGTCCATCTCCCATATGGCCCACCAGGCCCGCCTGCGTTCTTCTTCGTCACTCCAGGCCGCAATTTCATCGGGAGTCGACGGGACATATTTATCGGGCTTGTTGGCGTCAACGCAGTGGATCTTCAGCTCGTACGCGACCCTAATGCAAGTCCCCAGCCATCGCCAGGCACGCCCATGGGCACCCTTGGTCAACTGAAAGAACGTGGTCAAAATGATGGACTGCAAGAACTCGAGTGGTGGGGTTTCATCGGCACACTGGGTCAAGGACTCCTCCTCAAAGCGCAGGGCGAGTTGATGAAAGTGGTCTGGACAAGGTACTTCGCTGGGAGATTCATTGATCGGATTGTGGGGGGTTTGATCCATCGCTTGATCCTCAAAGCGTGCCGAGAAGGAGCACATTGACGCCAACAACGCATTGAGGTATAGGGACGGCCCTGCGAGCCTTAACTTCTCATTGAAGGTGGGCTCATGGAATAAAGAGAAGGAGGTCATGTTGGCAAAATACGAATCAATTCTAAATCCGAGGTCAGTGAGTCGACGCGACAATCCAGAAGCCCTTCACTTACAATCGTTGCAGGAGGTTTGGGGTGATGTTGAGAGCATGGCAAGTGTGCAACATGGCATCAGAATTGCACAGAGGCAAACTGATGATGTCCCTGCCCGACTGTGGCTCGGTGGCTAATGGATCCCAGTCTCTTGGCCCGCTGAACTGATTGGCACTGCTTTGATGGTAATCTAACGCGAAGTAAGATGGATCAGGCACGGTGTCAGGCTGATTTGAAGTGGTCACTCCAGTTGTCACTGTCGTTTCCGGCGAAAGCGGTCTCTTGAGAGGCACAAATGGCTGCGGCATGGTGAAAGTCCCGGTGGAAGGACCGTCTGAAGACATCGAATGGTCATCTTCGGTACAAATTGAAATCCCCTCGACACGCTGCTCTGTCGATGCCGTTTCGTGGCCGGCCAGTCGGTCGCTTCCGGCGTAGTCTTCCTTTTTCCTCTTGGACAAGCGTGGCTTTTTCAGTCTCGAGCCTAATCGACATGCGACAATTCGGTTAGCGATGGCCCAGAAGACGAGAGGCAGCGGAGTGGAGAGCTCAGTACCAGTCTTGGGGCCCGGGCGGTGCCTTTTGGATGGATATGTACAGGTTTGACCGCTTTTCAGACAAAGGCTGCATGATGGAATTTTGCGATCGCTACAGCCACCACCGCCGTCGCGTCAAGTCAGCGATTGTAATGGACACTTTCATGCGCCGCCCTCAGAAGCAATATTTCTTACCACTTTGCTTTGCGCCTGGAACACAGAAATCAGCGAACCATCATTCATGAAATCGGTCAAGTGCTCTTCTCGCAGCAGATTTACGTACCGTCGGCAGGGCTGGCAAGAGAGGTCTGGCGTGCTTGAGTGTGATGTGGTGGTGTCTTCCTCCCGCTCCATGGTGGTGATGGTGATAGTTGAGGAAAATTGAAGTGTGGTGCGATCTCGCATGGTTCCCACCCAGTACTTGAGACAACTTCCCAACCGACTTTTCGGCCGCGGGGCCCCGCATGGAGTCGTGCGCCGAGCGGAAGGGCCCCAGAGGGAGATAGGGAGGAGAGAGGAGGGAGGAGGGAGGAGGTCGATTGCAATCGTCCGCAACATGGGCGCCATGACTGATACAGTAAGCGTGGACGACACAATTAGGCCGCAGGAGGCAACGGAAGGATGACGGCCTATCTTCATTGTCGCCAGCTGAGGACTGAGGACGGGCAGAGACCAAATGACAGGGCAAAGAAGCCGTGCGCCCAGAAGTAGCGGGGGAGAGGGCTAAGGGGCTTAGGGTTACACTAAGGCCTAGGCTAATAGTACATGTACTAATAGTAATAGCCGACCCATCATCCTGGGAAGCCCGCTAAGCTTAAGCCCCTAAGGGCCCCTAAGCCTCCCCCCAGAGACTTTCACTGCGTCACTGCGCAGGCGGGCCCAATAAGCCACACGTGAAATGGACTCACCGCCGCCTCCCCTGAACCTCTGAGTCCGCGACTTACATACGTAGTATTACTAATTTCTCTATCAAACCAGCACTAAAAGGTTAGTGGCTCTTGGCCCATAGCTACATTGGCGCAGTTGGGACGCTTATTTGGAATCACCATCATGATCATAGTACTAATTTAGTGCCTACATGTACCTAACCCAAGGTAGATGGGACTACGTACTCTCCGTATAGAGGAAAGATCTCCGGGGTAGTAAGGTACGAGTAGGTACGGAGCTCGTGCAGTGCTGTGTAATAGGCGTCTCTCATTTGATGTACTCACTACCCACAGTTCACCCACAATTCATACCTCCCCAAGTACTCGGTACCCAGTACCCTATCAGCGTGTCTCTGGCTCGATATCACTCAACGTCCTCTGTATTCTCCACCGCTCTGTGACCTGCGACCCTCGCAGGCGCATGCAATTCATTCAATCATGTCCCTAAGCCGACTGTTTCGGGATGCTGTGCAGTTCTCCCTCTCCCTCGACACGCTCAATCTCTCGAGTCTCGGTGGGGGTCTTGTCATCGTACTTGTCCAGTTGATCCATCTCCACCAAACCGTGACCGTCCTTGGTCAGGTGCACCACCACCGTGTCTCCAAACAGTTGACCAACTTCCTCCAGGGACAGGCCGGCCGTCTCAGGAAGAAAGAAATAGACCAGGACCACAGACACGACGTCGCAAGCCACCCAGACGAGATAGTACTTCCATCCGATATTCTTGAAGGCCGTGGGCGCCGGAGTGGTGTAGGTAATGGCGCCGATGAAATAGGTGAAGAAACACAAGCCTAGCCCTTTGGCCCTGAGGGTGGTGGGGAAGACTTCGGAACACCACACAAACTGGGTCGGATCCAGGAAGAAGCCATAACAGATGCCGAAGAGAAAGACGAAGAACAAGGCGGCGCCGAGCCCGGCCTTGTGGTCCGTTCCCACATATTGCCTCTGCAACAGAGCCTCGGCCAGGAGGCAACCTCCTGTGACAGGGAGACCAATCACTGGATGAGAAAGAAAAATCAGCACACTGCTCACCATCGATATGCAGATAGGAAGACTCACAAAACATTTTCCGCCGTCCCAGCCGGTCAATCGCGAACTGGTTGAAACAGTTGCCAGAGACTGCAACCACGACATAAAGGGCATACATGAGCAGGGGCATGGACCCTGTGAGATCAAGGCTCTGGCAGATGAGGACGACATAGTTGGTAATGCCGAGAATTCCGGCGGACTGCATGGCGAAAATGAGGAAGATGGTAAGAAGCGACCGCTTCCTCCAGGATGGACGGCGGAACATGTCAATGTAGCCGGATGAGATGGTCTTGTCGAATTCCACCTGTTTGACGATCTGAATATATTCCGCACGGGCGGCAGAGTCGTGGGCGTCCTCGGGATCGTGGTGGATTTTCCGGATGATCTCCCATGCTTCGTCGTTGCGATTCTTCCAGCTCAGATACCGGGGCGACTCGGGAAGCCACCAGACACCGGCCATGACAAAGATGGGACCAACGACAGCCAATGCCAGTGGAAGTCTCCACTGGACCGTCAAAGATTTGGCAAAATAGCAGGCATAGCCTACCCAAGCGGATCTGCGCCATGCCACCGTCAGCAAGTTTGGTTTCACCAGAGGGCTAAGGCTGCGTCGTCAGACGTCAGACAAGGGCTTGACTTACATGAAATAGCCACCAGCGAAGCCAACGGCGGTGAATGAGGCCATGGCACCTCGGTGACGTGGCGGCGCGACTTCGGCGATGTACAAGGGGACCAGAGAGAGTAGAATTCCCAGGCCAAAGCCATTAATGAAGCGGCACACCACCAGCATCGGCACGTCGACACTTCCTGCGAACAAGGCTGATCCCACGAGCGAGCTGAGGGCGGCGACGGCAAAACTGTTTTTGCGACCAATCCAGTCGGCGAGCCAGCCCTGGAAGATGGCACCGAAGGCAGCTCCCGCGGCAAACAGCGAATTGACAGTACCGATGATGCCCGCGGTGTAGCTGCTGTCGGCTGGCGAAAAAGTCAGGTCTGGGGTCTGAGGATGGTCTTGTCTCGCACTTCCATCCGGGGAAGGGGCAGGTCACTCACGATCTAGGTCAAAGTACAGGAAGAAACCCGGCATCCCGATGGAAGTACCGAAGACGGCATAGGAGTAGCCATATGAGTATGAGCCAAGGGCCACGAAGGCCACGATGAGCTTGTTATACAAGGTCACCCGGGCCATGATGGAAGGGGGGGTCCAATCTTGGGACGCCAAATGGTGTGAGTGTGTGTTGGATCGTACTGTACTGTGTACTGTGATCTCTGGGGGGGTAAATGGAAGAACTCGAACCTCTAGAGCAGAGCAGGGGGCACGCTGGTCCTATTTATGTCTCCTTGCTGTTTTGATGACTGGTAGCAATTTCTCTGGGGGGGCAGCCTCCCGCCTCCCGCCACCCCCAGTATGCATATGCGCGGAGTACGGAGTACGGGGTGAGCATACGGATACAGTGTTCTCCATGGATCGTGCGTGTCTACTCTGTGGTCGTGGTAGGTAAGGCACCCTGGTATGCAAGACGGCCAGCCTTAGCGCCATCCTGCCTCTCTGCCGGCATGGTCGCCGACTACGTCCAGACTAGCAGATGCGGCGCAATTAGCAGTCGTGAGAGCCAAAGCGAAAAGATCTGCGTCGGACAGATTGAGAAAACCCAAAAGAAGAAGCGCTGTACTTGCTGGGCGACGATCCTTGCCCCAGCTTCACACTTAACCCTAACCCTAAACCAAACCCAGCAAGCGGGATGGCCAAATTTCCCCGATTTCCCCGTGGGGGGGCGCGCTCAGGCTCTGTAAGCGGCCCATGTCAGCGCGCTCCAACTATCTACTGTACTAACTACTCCGTACGTACATTGTACTATCGACCTCCGCTTCCGCTGGCGAGAGCGGCCCCGATAAGGAAACCCCCCGTCAACCAGCGCCTCTGTACTGGAAACCCCCCGTTGGCCCTTAGCCTCCCTCCTCTCTCCTTCCCCTGGCCCCCTTAGCCTTCTTCCTCCGTGCTGGCTCCTGTCTCCTCTCTCTTGTCTCCTCTCTCCTCCCTCCCATGCCGCTGGATCCTGGAGGCTGGGAGCCGGTGTCTCCAGAAGTGCCAATAGACTCTATTCTGACGCCATCAATGTGCCGTCCGTGCCAAAAGCAAAGACTTCGCCCTCACCGCCGAATTGAGACGTGATAGATGGATATTGGACATTGGACCGTCGAAATCCAGCTGCAGAGGTCAGCCCCTGGCCCATTCGAGCTGACAATACTCCGTAGACAGAGAATAGTAAACAGGTGTACGTGTTCTTTCGACAGCGTATCCGGAGGTGGCAAGACTGAAGATCACCTTGTTTACGTTATGGGGGCCGGCTCGACTACAGCGACTGTCTTGAAGTTTCCAAGGAAGAACCGTCAAGGGCTATGGCAATCGCAATCAACAATTCATGAGGTCGTTGTCCTGATGGAGGGAGTATAGTAGTTGTATTATTGTAGTTGTATGTAATAGTGGTGCTGTAGCACGGGGCGGACTAAGGCGAAGATTTGATTCTGTGAAGATTTTGCACGGAGAAGACTTTTCATAGGCTCTACTCTATTACTATAACTCCTAGATGTGATTCTGTAAAGAATTTACACGGTGAGAACTTTTCATAGGCTCTACTCTATTACTGTAACCTCCTAGATATAATTCTATAAAGATTTTACATAGAGAAGACTTTTCATAGGCTCTACTCTCTTACTATAATTCCTCGATCTAGATAGAATATAAAGATAACTACTTACTGACTATACCGTATTGACTGTCAAAATCCAACTATAGAGGTGAACCTTGACCCGTTCGATCTAAATACTCCGTAGACAGTGAATACTAAACAGTGTACCTGTATAGATGGAGCCGCTATAGAATGTACTGTGCTCCGTACATACGAGAGAGAGCATCATTGTAGTTGCATGTATGGTGGTAGCACGTTGGGGACCACGGCGAAACTTTGATTCTACGAAGATTTTACACGGAGAAGACTTCTCCCGAGCTCTGCTCTATTACTGTAACTCCTGGGTCTGCACAGATCACTACTTACTGACTGTGCCGTATCGACCATCATCTATTTATTAGATGGCTGCGGATTAGAATCGTCTCTATAGTAGTATATAATGATAGGTAACGAGCAATTCCAAACATCAAGTTGATCTATATGTCTATGCCTGAGCTCTACTCTAATACTGTAACTCCTAGGTCTAGATCGAATCAATGTCTATATAGAAATTCACTACTTACTGACTGTGCCGTATCGACCATCATCTATCTATTATGTAGCTCGATCATCTTCTATCCATTATGTGGCCAAGGGTAAAGGCTTCACAACAACGAAGCTGCGCATAGTAACGAACAGTTGCGATCAAACAGTTGCGATCGAACAAAAACAAGCAGGACTATAGGAATATGGCCTGTGTGAACGAGAGGAAGTCAGGACAAGAGACGAGGGAGAAGGAGACTAGGGAACTCCTAGAAGGCACCCTTATCCCTAGCAACAATCTGTAGCTCCCAAAAGTTAGGGATAACAATAGGAAGCTGTAGAAGATCATGGATACTTGAGAAACTATAGAAAGAGAAAGAGAAGAAAGGGGATGATTTCTGGAGTATCCGTAAGGGTACACATCGACACGGTAGTAGGTAGGAACTTAGGAAGAAGGAGTAAAGGGTAATAGGTTTTATTCCCTGGAGGGCTTTTCCTATTATGGAGAGTCTGTATAGATACTCCCGACATGAGCTATTAGCTTCTAGGTGTAGAGAATATAAAAAACAAAAAAAATGGCTAAGGATCGGAGCTGCCTTTATAGTAGTATATGATGACAGGTCACGAGCAGTTCCAAACATTGAGTTGATCTGTATGTCTATGCCTGGCCTGAACCCGTATGTCAAAGGATGAAATGTTCCATGTTCTTTATCAAAGGGGTCGCAGAGGGAGCGCATGCTATATAGTATAGTATAGCCTAAAGCAGCCTTCTGGCCACAGGGCCAGGCTGGGAATACCTAAGTTTGCCACCGTAGAGTATATATGTATACTGATTGCTATATTCTGCATACTGTATCTATCTGTACTCTGAATGGTGCTACGGCTTTCCATTTCCACTTCCATTTCTTTGATCTCAAGCTCCAAAGGCCCACGACGCAGTGGCCAGCAGTAATGATTGGTGAGGGTGCTAGTAATAGTCATAGTCATAGTTATCCAGGACGGCGAGGGCCTCCCTGTTGAGTGAGTCTTGACAGGTCGTGCACGAATGATCCCTTCTTCATTCGTACGGAGCCAGGAACCTTCTTGCAGCGGCCAGCTCTCGAGTGATGATGTCGACGTGTGTCTGACTCCGTGGCTTGAAGATACACTTGAACGGCGCGGGACCGTGCAGCAGGCCCTCGACGTAATGATTCGGGTCCAGCTTGACGGGCTTCCCGGTTGCAGGGTCCAAGCCGGGGAGGATGTCGAACGCCCACAGCAGCTTGGCTGCAATGCGCCACTGCGTCCTCTCAGCCAGGTGGATTCCTGGACACATGCGCCGTCCACTGCCATAGCCATAGTGATGTGAGGAACAGTTAGCTTTGGGTTCGAAAACGTACGGCCGCCTTAGCAAGCGGGCGGTCTGAAAGGAAAACACTTATCTCGGTTGCTAAAATCTGCACCCCCGGCGTAGTCGTTGGCCAGCTTGGGGTGGTTGATGTACCGCTCCGGCTTGAATTCATACGGATCGTCATAGCCAAATCGTTCGGCGTGGTGGAGGGCCCATGTGGGAATGAAGATGGTCGAGTCCTTTGGAATCAGCATTCCTTCGTAGAAGTCGTCGGCCGCCACGCGATGGGGGATCCCGACTGGAGCACTATAGAAAGAGAGAGATGGACACGGTCAGCAACATTCTGGTCTCTGGGGACGGGGCGGGAAGAGGCAAGACTCACGCAGGGCGCCATCTCATGCCTTCCTTGATGATGCAGTTGATGTAGGGCAGACGGGCGAAATCCGACCATTCAGGCATCCTCTCTGTGCCGCAGACGGCATCGATCTCTTTCTGCGCCTTTTGTTGCACACGAGGGTTCATGGCCAGGCAGAGGATGAGGGTCAACATGGTGGACGACGTGGTTTCGGCCCCGCCCTCGACGAGCAGGCCAAAGAAATGGTCCAACTCCTGTTTACTCAACGGCGACCCTTTCTCCGTGTACTCATCTAGCAGCTTGTCGGCCAGCGAGCCATGCGAGGTGCGAATGTCACCTCGTCGTCGTCGCTCGTCCACCCGGCTGCGTGCTTCCGACCAAATCTTGTGCATCACGCTGCCCGCGTACTTGGCTCGAGTCTTCCACGGAGAAATGAACTCGGGCAGATACTTGAGAACGGGGAATTCGTCGACCGGTGGATTGGCCCCTGGCTCCAATGCCTCGCCAAACTAAAAAGCCCAAAGGCTATTAGTTACACGCTCACGCCAAATAGGGGAGATGCCTCCTGTATCCTGTACAGGACAGTGGACAGTAAACAGTAGACGGGACATACCTTGTCCAAGGCGTCATAAACACACTGGCAACTTTCGTCAGCTTTCCATTCTTCAACATATCACAAGACCCAAAGAGAAGAACGTACATGACCCCAGAAGTCTTCGTAAGACGTAGCTCGCTGTCCGTACACGAGGATACAGGCAATAGAAGAGGTGAGCCGTTTCATGTGATTGTAGAAATCCTCCGGCTTCGTGACCAGGTCGTTCAAAAGGACTGTCACCCTTTAGAGCAAAAAGGTCAGACGCAGTTCTAAAACCCAAGACAAGACAGACCGCGTCAAGGAGCCTGAATCGGCTAAGGGTTAGGGTTGTTGGACTCACTCGGCGTCTTGGACAGGAGCCACTCGCTCGTCGAGAATCTTGGGCTATAAGCCAGTCAGCAAGTCGAAGTCCGAGACATAGGGAGAGGGGAGTGTGCACGAACCGAGAAATTGTGCGTGGCAATCTTGCGTTTGGCTTTCTGTCGTTCGTGGTGGTCCTGGAACACGAGGCTGTCGCCGTGCGTGACCAGGTCGTTCACATAGCTGTGCGGCCGCTCGGCGTAGAGGAGACCCTTTTTATCCACGAGGTCATGCACGGCTTTCCGGTCATACAGCACAATCACGGTGGACGACGCAAGCTTGAGCGAGTAGATTCCGCCAAACTCTTCGCCCCACTCCTTGAATCTGTACCGTGGTCAGCATCCGCGTCAGAGACAGGCATAGGCAGAGACACGAGCTAGTATGATCCAGGACACACTCTCGATATCGAGGAGACAGAGACTGGAGACGGGCTCTTACTTCTTGTACATGCCCGTAATGGGAATCTGGTGCAAATTCCCCAACAATGGCAAGGTCGGTGGGCCTGGAGGCATCCGCTTGTCTCGTCGTCCGATCTGGAGTGCTCGGTAGATGCCATAGAGGATGACCAGTGCCACGGCAAAGTTCCATGGGCTGGTCTGTTGAATCCTCTCACGGATCCCGTCCAGACTGATGTCGCCCAGTTGAACTGACATGGTGGATTCTGCGAGCTGGACACTCGAAAGGTGGGCGTTAACTAAGCAAGGATTCTCACCCTGGAGAGGGAAAGGTTCTCAAAGAAAAACAAAAAAAACAAAAAAAGGGTTAGTTAACAGTAGTACTGTACTGTGATTCAGTAGACAGACATCCAGAAGAACAGGTTTTATTCCTGCAGGATGAGTTGAGTTGTTTGGATTCGGCTGCATAAGCTGTCGTCAGTCTCAGTGCATTTGTCCGCTTGCTGGCTGGCATATTGGATCCTGGTAGCCGTGCCTTGTCTCTGGACTATCTCAGTATGCATAAACGGTCCGAATTCATCTTGATCATTCCAATCTCATCATAGATGATAGGTGGATGATGGTGTGGACGTGCAGTGTCTTCAGAAGCATCGACGGCCTAATTTCCCTTCCCCATTCCCCACACTAACATCCAACTTCAGGTTGAGGATCACCGACCCCGACCCCGGATATGTCTTGCAGTACGATGACTTCACCTATACCGCCCTGGGGTAAATTGGACCGTGACTTGGTGATGTGTCGCAGGTTAAGCTCGCTGGTTAACCTAGTGGTGGTCGGTTCCGACCAGGTTGCCCAGCGAGTGTCCTAGGGCCAACCCTGGGGGGCTTTTTTCAGTTTCGCTGGGACAAAACTGCTGGATAGATTAAAAGAAGACTTCTGTCTAATTAATCCACCCCCCGTAGGAACAAGTAATTGATACTGATTTCCCCTTTCGAGCATCAAGCGACATCAAGCAATCGCCGCTACAGCAACAGAAGTCGATATGGCGATGCAATATGCCCGGTAAGCTACCCAGCATTCAGAATCAGACCTGGTTTTTATGATTGTGGTCCGTCTGACTGTCTGGATGAACTGTAGTCTGGGCAATTCTGGACTCAAAGTATCCAAACTCATCTTGGGGGCAATGTCGTTCGGAAGCCCGAAGTGGCAGGATTGGGTTATGAACGAGGAAGCCTCTTTACCCATCATAGAGCACGCCTACAAGTCGGGAATCAATACCTGGGACACGGTGAGTCGCACCCCTTCCGTTTCCATCCATTATATTGGATTTCTCGGGCTTACTCAAGTGGGCGCGTCGCATTCCAGGCCGATATCTATTCTCACGGAGACAGCGAAAGAATCTTGGGCAAGGCGTTAAAGAAGTACAAGATTCCTCGCGAAAACGTGGTCATCTTGACCAAATCATACTTTGCTTTGAGCCAGGATGGTTCTCAGCTCCCGTTGACTGAGTGTATGCTGAACGATGGGAACTTGGTGAACCGGGTCGGGCTGAGCCGCAAGAAAATCCTGGATGCGGTTGACCAGAGTGTCGAACGACTGGGCACGTATATCGACGTCTTCCAGATTCACCGACTAGACAGAGACGTGCCGAAAGAAGAGATTATGCGTGCACTCAACGATGTGGTGAACAGTGGCAAGGTCCGCTACATTGGAGCCAGTTCGGTCAGTTACTTCCTCTCCTCCTCTCCTCCTTTACTTGGTCTTGTTGGCCAGTGAATGAACGAGGGCTTGTCGTCGTCATGGTTGTGTTCTGTCTCGCAACCGTAAACATAATATACTGACCTGCGTCAATGACAATGACAGATGGCCGCGTGGGAGTTTCAGCAATTGCAAACGATCGCGGAGAAGAACAACTGGCACAAATTCATCAGCATGCAGAACTACATGAACCTCCTGTATCGAGAGGAGGAGCGCGAGATGCTGCCGTACTGTAAGGATACCGGCGTGGGCATTATCCCCTGGTCGTCCATGGCGAGAGGCATCCTGGCCCGGCCATGGGGATCTAGCACGCGACGCGACGAGACCGATCAACACAAATTGCCCACGGGCGCAGAAATCGTGGACAAGACCATCGTGGGCCGGGTGGAGGAATTGGCAAAGAAGAAAGGAGTGCCCATGAGCGCCATCTCCACCGCCTGGGTTTTGCACAAGGGCGCATCTCCTATCCTGGGGCTCAACTCCAAGGAGAGAATTGACGACGCTCTGGTGGCGTTGCGTGTTCAGCTGACCGAGGAGGAAGTCCGGTATCTGGAAGATCCATATCAGCCGCGTCCTATTGTGGGCTACTAGACTGTACATACTCCGTACACTCCGCACTCCACATTAGCAATGCCGTGTCCGAGACTAAAGCTCAGATCTGCTCTCTGTACATGTATTGTGTGTGGCCAACGGACTGTTTGGGCCTGCAGCACGATCAATCATAATCATTCGGACAGCTTCTCCATAATCATTTGGACAGCTTCTCCATAATCATTCGGACAACTTCTCCATAATCCATCCTAAGTGGCCATCCCCAGAGCATTCCTAGATTGTGCTGGGCGGCTTAATCAGATGGCAACCAGGACGGAAAATCCCCCGCAAGGGGAAATCGAAATTTGGCCGCGGTCAGGACTTCGATGCCTTTGGAGCCGCGGACTTTCAATCAAAGAACTAGGATTGGATTGCGGCCCCTAGAATCGTCAATGGCCCTCGATGGAAGATTAAATACCGAATCAGCTGGCCAATATTTCTGGTGAGAAGCACTGTACTCTCCGTGATATATGTTCGACGTATTCAAGCTTCCCGACGTGACGGAATCTACTCCTCATTCTCAAGCCTCGCCAAGGGGTTTCACAATCAGAGTACAGCGCCGCCATGGCAGACCTAGACCTGGGCCCGAGACTGGGTGGTCTTGATGAATTCACCAAATCTCACCAGGGTGCGGATGGCGTTGGTGGCCTCTCCCAAATCATCCGAATCCTCGATAGAGGCAGATTTCGAACATCTTTCATCGACGATCTCTACACGCCAACTATATTGGTACCTCTGATACTGCTTGTGGTCGGGCTCTTGTCTCTCGCCGCCACCGGACAGCTTCGTCTGGCAAAGAAGACTGAAGAAGTGGAAGATCTGAAACGAGTGGACGGGTTCAAGTCGTCTGGGAGCAACAGAAACATCGTCGAGCATATGAAGACGACGGGGACCAAGTTGGTGGTGTTCTTCGGCTCGCAAACCGGCAACGCACAAGGCCTCGCGTCCAAACTGGCCAAGGAGGGTCAGTCGCGATTCGGGTTGAAGACGCTCGTGGCCGATGTTGAAGACTACGACTACGAAAACCTCGTCGACTTTCCTTCCGACAGCGTGGCCGTCTTTGTGTTGGCCACGTATGGCGAGGGCGAACCCACTGACAACGCGGTCGACTTTTACGAATTCCTCACCGACCCAAACACGGCCTTCTCTTCCGATCGAGAGAGACCGTTGAAAACTCTAAAATATTCCATGTTCGGTCTTGGAAACTCAACCTACGAACACTACAACGCCGTGGTGCGAAAGGTCGACCAGAGCCTCGAGACGCACGGTGCTCGGAGGCTGTGTGCGACCGGCGAGGGCGACGACGGCGGCGACAAAACCACCGAGGAAGATTTTCTGAGCTGGAAAGAGAGTCTCTGGCAGTCGGTGGCGTCCGTCATGGGCCTAGAGGAGCGGGAGGCGGTCTATGAACCGAGCTTCGACGTCCAAGAAGAAGGATCCACGCAGGCCGAAGCATCGCACGTGTTCCTGGGCGAGCAAAATTCCCTACATCTCAGGGGGGAGCAGCGCGGCCCATTCGGGGCGCATAACCCCTTTCTCGCGCCCGTCACCAAGTCGTTGGAGGTGTTTACCGTCAAGGACCGGAACTGCCTCCACATGGAATTCGACATCAGTGATTCCACATTGGCATACCAGACCGGGGACCATTTGGCGGTGTGGCCGATGAACGCCGACGTCGAAGTGGAACGGTTCCTCCGCGTATTTGATCTGTGGGACAGGCGGCACACCGTATTCAGCATCAAGGCGGCCCAGCAAGGGAGGGATCCGTTTCCCACCCCAACCACCTATGAGGCGGCGGCTCGATACTATCTCGAAATCTGTGGGCCAGTGTCGAGGCAAGTCATCGACATCCTGGCGCAATTCAGTCCCAGCCCGGAAGTCAAGGCGGCCATGACCAAGCTTGGTCGCGACAAAGATCATTTTCATCAAGAAGTCACCGGCCAATGTCTCAACTTGGCCCAGCTGTTGGAGACGCTCAGTCCCTCGCAGCCATTCTCGAAGGTGCCATTCTCGGCGCTCGTCGAGGGCCTACGACGTCTCCAGCCACGGTATTACTCGATTTCATCCTCATCACTGCTTCAGAAGGGCACGATTTCCATCACCGCCGTGGTCGAGTCTCGACAAGTGGCTGGGGCTCCAGACACCAGACCACTGTTGAAGGGCGTGACGACAAACTATCTCCTGGCCTTGAAGAAGCAACAGGAAGGAGAGGCCCAGCCACACCCGCACGGCAAGACTTATGCCCTGGAGGGTCCGCGCAACAAGTACACTTCTCGAGTGCCCGTCTACGTTCGACCCTCGAATTTCAAACTTCCCGCGGACTCTTCCCTGCCGGTGATTATGATCGGCCCCGGCACGGGGGTTGCACCCTTCCGCGCCTTCGTTCAGGAGAGAGCAGAACAAGCAAGGTTGGGTCAAGACGTGGGCAAAACCATTCTTTTCTTTGGTTGCAGACGCAAGTCGGAGGATTTCTTGTATGAAAAGGAGTGGGAGGTAAGAACAACCAACATTCCCAACCCGAATCGTTGCGGTCGTACTGATACATAAGACAGGAGTATAAGGCTTTGCTTGGTGACAAATTCCAGCTGTTCACCGCATTCTCCAGAGAGGGCTCGGAGAAGGTCTATGTTCAGCATCGACTGGCTGAGAACGCAGACTTGGTCGCGGAGTTGTTGCAACACAAGGCATATTTCTATGTCTGTGGCGATGCGGCACATATGGCTCGAGATGTCAGCGACACACTGGTCCGAATCATTGCTGAGAAAAGAGCCATCCCGCCGGCCAAGGCCGAAGAGGTGGTTAAATCCATGAGAAATTCCGGCCAATACTTGGTGAGTGCCTTTGTCAAAAGATGGCTATCCTGGTCTTATCTGGTTCTAACTTCCCACTACAGGAGGACGTGTGGTCCTAAAGATAGTGAGGTGCAAGGCACCACATATGAAATATACGATAGAATACAGAATATATAGTAGACTCACGGTGACTTGCGAAAGGATTGGGCTATGTTTAGGGTCCAGGTATGGTATGGTATTATATCGAATGCTATCAGAAGCTCGAATTTATCTTTGAGGCATTCAACCTGTGGTACAGGCTAAGGTTCCCTTCTCCAATTGGGGTATCAATATTGACTAGCTGGTGGATTCCTCTTCCCCACGTTGAATGACCTCACCACCCCGTGAGAGAACAAGAGGACTTCATTGCCGGGCCAGGGGTAGACGACGTACATTGGACAATACTTTGATCGATATTCTACTTGGTGGGTCAGTGACAGTGATTCCTCACCCGAGGTACAGTACAGAGTACAGAAACAGGATGTACTATGGCGGAGGAATTAACTTCCCCTCAATGAAACGGAACGGTACAATTATTTAATGGTTGACTTGCGGTCTAATATATTAATACTAATACTGTCATAGCATCCATGGGCCGTGTATAAGGCCACAAGGAATCATTGCTGTACTGTATAACTAGCCCAAGAAAAGACTCGAGCAACAAAGGAAACACAGCAGTTATCACAGAACACCGCGGCAAGAGAGACATCATGGCACACGGGGCTCAGAAAGGTTGGGTCCAAGACGAGGTAGGCACTGGTCCTGGATCTCCCAGGAAACTCTCCCTGGAGATATTCTCAGTTCTCCATCAACGAACGATCTGAACTGACAGGATGATTGTTTCTTCATGACAGACCGAGTACAGCGGTATCGACAAGACATATGAGTTGCTACACCTACCGAAAAGCCCGGTATGAGAAGGCCCGATTCCAAATCCAAGCCCAGCCCTTGAATGGACGGTGAAAGGATTCGTTCATCGTGCTTCGCAGGACAGCATTGATTGACATGAGCGATACAATACAGGATCACCAGCCGGAATTCGCGAAAGAAGAGCAGGAAATCCTCGAACAGCTGTACAAGGGATGGCTGCGCTACTGGAATAAGGAGTCGATGCACGACCCCGGGGCCAACCAGTCGCGACGGTTCTACAACTTCGAGGAAATGCTGAGCTACGACATGTTCGGCACCACGACGCGAGGCAAGTTCATCGAGCATTTCGAGAACGTGTTCCCCTACTATGTGGACGGGCAGATGGAATACAAAGACCTGGAGATCGTGGTCCTCTCGCCCACCCACGCCTATTCCACCTGTTTCCAACACACCTGGGGCAAGGCCGGCGGCGAGCCATTCAACATCACGTTTCGCAGAACAGGCATCGCCAAAAAGAAGGACGGCCAGTGGAAGTGGATCCACGAGCATCTGTCGTTTCCCGTCGACATGGCCACCAAAAAGGCCGACTTCAACTGTGAGACCGAGGCCTTGGACTCGTTCAAATTCCAGAAGTGAAAGTGAAGGTGAAGGTGAATCATGATCAGAGCAAGAGCAAGAGAATCGAAGCTCGGAGTGCGTGACAAATTGATACGTATATCCAATGAATCAAGTCAAGTCCTGTAACCACCAACCACCTAGCTACTGCTACATGCATACGTAGCTGCTTTGCTATGTGATGACGGCCCGGAAGGAAAGAGAAATCCCCGCCTCCGTCATAAGGCGGGACTCTACTCCCCAGCTCCGGCAGGTCCGACGGGTTAGATGTTAGATGCTCCAGGTCGGGAAGCACACAGTACAATGCATCAGGACAAGTGACAAGTGTGCTTCGATAGACCGCCTACCGCCTCCGCTTACTACGCAGAATGGCGGTCCGGACCGATTACGCTCCAATTGCACGCCTTGGGACTGGACATCCCGCTGGATAGCCACAGCTACGGTATAGGAGGCTCTTCCCTGAACGATCCAATGACAGTGGACGTGAATGCAAGACTGCAATATTGCAAATACTAGTATCTTTCATATACCTTACGACGTACGACGGTCAAATCGAGAACAGCAACAGCATCCCTCGACGTCTTCTGTTCTGCTTGCTTCTTTCCTCCAGAACTCTCATTCAACGACCGACTCCCTCGCAGGCCAGTCCACTCCGATCAAATGGCACCTACCAAAGTCAAGTCCCTGACGGCCGATCAGGTGGTCCAGCACCGAACGAAGGACAGCTTATACCTGGTCATTCACGACAAGGTTTACGACGTGACCAAGTTTATAGATGAACATCCGCAAGTCTTCCTCGTTACTGTTATTGTTCTTGTTGTTATATCGAGTCCCTGTCCCAGATTCCCCCCTCACTCACGTGGCTTGAGATGCTGTTCGCCTGCACCACCTAACTGGTCGACTGTCTAGTGGAGGTCAAGAAGTGCTCATCGATCAAGGCGGCGTCGACGCAACGGAAGCATTCGAAGAGGTCGGACACAGCGAAGAGGCCCGGAAAACGCTGGCGAGTCTCCATATTGGCAATCTGCGACGTCAGGTGAGTGTCAATGCCCATGTCTATGTCTATGTCTATGTCCATGTCCCTATCTACGCCCATGTCTATATCCGGCGGCAGTCCACTGTCTCAACCACAAAACAAACCAACCGTTGTCACCGATTCAATCTCTCACTGTCCTATTCTCTCTATGTAGGCCGGAGACGAAAAGCTACTAGCCGCGTCCGGGAGCGCATTCAAGAGCTACGCCGCCGATACCAAGGGAGGGGTGCCGGCCATTTTCCAGGCCGCGATTGTCTTCGCGGTGGGCGTGGCTGTCTTTCTTGGATGGAGATATCTATTAGATCAAGACGGAACCGCCAAGTCCCAACTGTAAGAGGAGAGGGAGCATGGTTGTTGAGGGCGGAGGGCGGACAAATTGGGTGGGCATTGGGCATTTTGCATATTGCAGACCAAGTTCCTCCGACCCACTAAGACAACGATCGGACATGTAATGCATAATGCACATACATACGGAGTATGTACATACCTTTCTGTTGGAGCCACGAATACTGTGTTTCAAGGGCCCAACTGACCATACCTCGGACGGCAGATTCTCCTGACCGGATTGCCGTGGTATGGACTGTTGGGGTTGGAGACCCTCAATCCCAATTCAAATTAAATAAGCCGTCCCTGGTCTTGTAAGTCTGAGTACCTCCTATCCTACAGTACGACAATCGTCTCCATCAGCAACAAGCAGATTGTCAGGTCCGGTCGGCTCGCTATTCTCATCCCTGCTTTGCTTCTTTGTTGTCAGCCCAGCCACAAGGTTCCAGACCGCACACGACAACCGCCATCTCTATCTACTGGGTAACTCTCGTCTCATCCTCCCCTCCGAAATGCCTTTCAAGGACAAGGTCTACACGGTGACAGGCGCGGCCTCGGGGATTGGTAGATCGACGGCGGTGAGGCTGGCCGAGCTGGGCGCATCTGGCCTGGCGATCAGTGATGTGAATGAAGCAGGGCTGGAGGAAACCAAGCAGTTATGTGAGTATGAGCGCAACTTCTGACATGTGGCATTCTGAATATGTCGAATGTGGCATCCTCGTCGTCGTCGTGGGCTGACCCTGGCGTTGTTTTCAGGTCTCAAACACGGCGCTGTGGTGAGGACAACCAAAGTGAATGTGGCCATTCCCAGTGAGATCAGCGCTTGGATTCAAGACGCCTACGATCATTTTGGCCGACTGGACGGAGCGGCCAATGTTGCCGGCGTCGCAGGTGGCGATGGGACGACTACAGTGGCTACTGTGGTGAGTGTGCCCGATCTCTCCCTCACTCTCTCTTACTCGCTCACCTGCTCCCTCCCTCCCTTCCACACCTCTCATCTCACACTTCACACCTCACACCCACTCTGTCCAATGTGCTTGCCTTCTGAAACCCGCCGCAGGATGAACGAGACTGGAAACGAACCATGGCAATCAACCTGGACGGTGTCATGTATTGCATGCGAGCGCAGCTTCCCAAGATCACCAAGCCAGGCGGCGCCATTGTCAACGTCTCCAGCACATCTGGCCTGCGAGGCCTCCCGCACAGTGCAGCGTATGCCACCAGCAAATTCGGCGTCATCGGCCTGACAGAGTCTGCGGCGGGCGAGTTTGGTAAAGAGGGGGTGCGCATCAATGCAATTCTGCCGTAAGTTATCAAGTCGATACCGTCTGGTTTGGCAGGACCCTACCTAAGGCCAAAAACAAAACAAATGAACACCAGGTTTCTTGGCCTTGGCTGACATGCAGCCGCTTTCTAGAGGTCCGGTCGATACAGCCATCTTTCGGGACGGAGAGGCCAAGGGTCTGTTTGACTCCAAGGTCATGGGAGGCAGTACCTTGCTCGGCCGCATGGGCCATCCCGACGAGGTCGCCCATGTTCTCTGCTTCATGCTGAGCGACGAGGCGTCCTTCGTGACCGGAGGTAAGTTTGACCCTCCCCTCCCCTCTCCTCCCCCACCCCAAAGATCGTCCAGGTACCTGGTACGGTACCGTAGATCCGGGTTGCATGACCATGATGCTAATACGCCGCTCAAAGCTCACTGGACCGTCGACGGCGGTTACGCCGCATGCTAATGGGCTTCAAGACATTGGTGAGAATGTGGGAGGAATTCGTTGAGTAGTGGAGATAGTGAGGGAGGGATCATAAGTCAGTGGGGTTACAGTATGTATTACCGTAGCACCGAAAATCATTCGATCGAGAATACAGACTCCTACTGTACTTTGTATGGCATATCAGTAGTATCCAAATCGTCCGGCAGGCAAAGGTTGGCTGCCATGGCTTAATTGCTGTTGCGGAGAAATTACAGTACAGGGATGTTTGGGGGTCCCGTTCCCTGTTCCCGTCGCCATAAACTCGAGCGACAAGTATCCCTACTGGATGGTGGAACGGGTGTGGAACAGTGAAATTAGTCCGCGCCAACGTCCATCACGTAGGGACTGTACGCCGTACATAAAAGAAGGTTGGCCATACATATGATAGTCAAACGACCGAATAATAAATGCCATTCTTGAATTGATAAGTGAGATCCAGTCTGGCATCTGGGAGTCTGTCTGTAACCAAGAGACAAGACCGCAATTCGCAGTGCCTTACATAGCACTGCTGTGCTGTCACCACCATGGCTCATCAGGTTTCATTCCTCTACACGGTCGTGGCCTTGGTCGTCGCCTATGGCATCTATCGTCTCCTCCAGGTTGGCCGACGAGACCCGCGGATGCCCAAGGGGCCTCCTACATTGCCGATTCTGGGTAATTTCCACCAGATCCCATCCAGTGGAATGTACCGACAGTACGTGTCACGTCCATTGCACACTCTTGACTCTTGAGGCTCAGTCAAAGCGCAGGTTTCGGGAATGGGCCAAAGAGTATGGCTCTGTCTTCTCGTTGAAGTTCGGTCCTTCGAGCATCATTGTCCTCTGTGACCGTGAGGCGATCCACGAACTCCTCGACAAGAAAGGAAGCATCTATTCGGATCGACCGACGACCTATGTCGGCAACCTGCTGACCAAGGGCGACCACATTGCTATTTCTCCCGCTGATGCCATGTGGCGAGAGAAGCGGAAAGTGATTGCGCATAACTTCTCGCCGAAGATGCTGGACGAGAAGCATTTCAAGGTCCAGGAGGCCGAGTAAGACAGCGATCCTATGTTCCTGGAGCAACATAGTCCTAGCTCAGCTGACTGTAATTCTCTGATAGGGGTATTGTTTTGATGAACGACCTTCTGAGAGACCCCGATAACTTTTTCAACCATATTCGTCGGTACACCGCGTCGGTGGCTGCCACTTTGGTTTATGGCCAGAGGGGGGCGACATTTGATTCTTTTTGGGGCCATGTTCGTGAACCCTCCCTCGATGTCAATAATGAAGAGCGCTGACCATGTCTCAGGGAGTATACACCGTGATGGAACAGGTATGTACTATATGTATAAAGAAAGACCTGTTCCTTTTGGCTTTTGGGATCTGCGGTGATTGGACTGGAAGGCTGATGAGACGAACGATCTAGTGGACCGAATGTATGGAACCTGGAGCCAATCCTCCCGTGGATGAATATCCACTGTTGAAACTGATCCCCAAGACCTTCGCCCACTGGAAGAAACGTGCCCTTCGGGCCGGAGAGACCATGGACGCGGTGTGGACACGAGCCCGCGGCATTGTCGAGGCCCGGAGAGCAAAGGGCGATAAGCGCGACTGTATTGCCGACCGGCTGCTGGATGAGTACAACGAGAAAGGCTTCCCGATGAGTCAACACGCATTCAACAACCTCATCGGCGAGCTGGTGGAAGGCGGTGCCGACACGACGTCGGCCCAGTTGCTGACCATGGTTCTGGCTCTGGCACGGAACCCATGGGTGCAGAAGAAGGCCCGCGAGCAGATTGATCCCCTGTGTGGCACGTCTCGATCTCCTCGATGGGGAGAAGATTTTGCCCAACTTCCCTATATAAACGCCATCGTCAAGGAAGGCATGAGATGGCGTCCGGTGTAAGCTTCCCCATATTGCCCCGTCCTTCTCCTTTCCTTTTTCCTTGTCTTTGAATTTGGTTGACTGATTACAATTGCGCCATCTAGAGCGGTGACGGCACTTCCTCACAAAGTTCGACAAGGTAGGTCGCAACCCCTGAAGATTGACCTCCTGTCAGGTCAGCATCGCAATTGGACAGTATTGACTGGATTCCTCAGATGACTACTACAAAGGAATGCTCATCCCTAAAGGATCCACCGTCTTCATTCCGACCTGGGCAATCCATCACAACTCCGAGTTTTACGAAGATGATGAAGCCTTCAACCCGGATAGGTTCTTGAACTACCCAAAACTGGCCAGTGAGTATGCAGGAAGTGCCAATTGGAAAGACCGAGATAAGTACTGTTCCAACCCACCTGTCGTCGCTCTTTTCGACTAACATTTTCTGCACATCATTATGGTTACGGCGCTGGCCGTCGAGTATGTCCTGGGATGCACTTGGCCGAGCGCAACATGTGGCGGATCACTTCCAAGCTGCTCTGGGCTTTTGACATTAGCGAGCCCATTGATCCGGCCACGGGCAAGACAATTCCACTGGATCCGAATGCTTATAACCCTGGCATCACGCAAGCGCCCCTGCCGTTCAAGGTTAGGATTGTCCCTCGAAGCAAAGAACACATGGCTGCGCTGCAAAAGGAACTCAGGTCTGCTTTGGACTTTCTTGCGCCATTCGAGTCCAACGAGTAAAATGTGGTAGCTGCAACGTTGTGATGGAAAGACATACTGCTGGCGAAAAGGAATTTCTGGAACCTGAATATCGCTGGGGACTTCTGTATCACAATGAATAGCTTGCCCAGACAGACATCAAAGATATCGAGTACTTCAACCAGTGCTCGTGTAGATTGTCCTCTGTATTTCGATGGAATTCCGGGCTGAGACCCCTACTTTCCTTGTCTCCTGCGAGAAACTTTCCACATTGAAATATCCTCAGATAGTAACGACTCCATTTTTGAGGGACGGACTAGCTGTTTACGATCTCATGACTGGCATCGTTGCATGGGCAGGATTGTGATTGAACCCTGTGGCCTGACAATCTTAACAGTTGACCTGCCAGGGTGCTGCGGCGCAGGCAATTCCAGAGCTCAAATCTGTCGGTGCGGAAGAAGTTTGATTGCGCAGGTGAGTACGGAGTACGGAGTACGGATATAAGGCGGCGTCTCCCTCGCCCAAACCAGGGGGAGCTCCCGCCGTATTCGCAAGGACCGCGTCTTGGCGTCGGGGAAACCCAAATTCGAAAGCGGCAGCAAGAACCCGCCTAACTCGGGGCAAAGATTTCCCATCTGCCTGCAACTTGCGTTGGAGTGCATGATCTTTTGTATAGTTCGCGCGACATTGTGTTGGAAGAAATAGCAGCGCAAACGCAGTTGTGTACTGCTCCGGATCATCTACGACCATGTTGTGCGCAAGTATGTTTTCCTGTCTTGCTCTACAATCTACAACTGCTTGCAAAAACTGACATTGACTTTGCGCAGTCTCTGGGGAAAGACCTCAGGTACCTGTCACTTCGCGTAAGAGTGGTAGGTACTGCGAATGCCAGAACCAGAGCCCCCTACTAACTCGTCGCAGGCCGGGTCTACGAAAAGCGCCTGATTGAAGCATATATCAGCGAAAATGGCACCGAACCCGAGACCGGAGACGCTCTCTCTATTGAAGACCTCATCGAGCTCAAAACCGATCCCACAGTATACCCTCGGCCTCCGCAAATGACGTCCATCCCAGCGATGCTGTCTTTGTTCCAAAACGAGTGGGACGCTTTGGCGTTGCAGACATTCACCCTCCAAAAAGAACTGGAACAGTCGCGGAAAGAACTGAGCGTGGCTTTGTATCATCAGGATGCGGCTGTACGCATGATTGCTCAACTGACTAAAGAGCGGGATGAAGCACGACAGGCTTTGGCCAAAGTCAGTGTCAATGCTGTCCCTTCTAACGCGGCAGATGGCGATGCTATGCAGGTGGACAGTGCCCCTCTACCAGCACCCATCGTGGAGAAGATCGATTCCACAAAAGAAAGGTATGCAGATATTGTGCTCTACTTGTTTGGCTACTCACACACATTTCTAGTTTGTCGAGGACAAGACGAAAGCGACCTGTTCCAGAAGATTGGGCCTCCTCCGACGAGATTTTGAGCTACGTTCCCACGTCGACCTCGGAGACACCATATTCTGGTGGAACAGTGCTTAGTGTACACAAGGCAGGGAACCTCGTTCTTGTGGCTGGAAATGGCAGCACTGCGGGAGTTTTGTCGCTGTCAGAGGACAGAATAGTCCAGTCCTTGGACGGCGGCAAGGGTTCGGTGAACAGCGGACTCTGGGCAGAAGATAAAGCCATCATTGCATTGTCCACCGGTCAAGTGAAGGGTTTCCTGGCCAGCAAGGAGATCTTCTCGTTCTCTGCCCACGCTGGCAGTGCCACTGCCGTCGCACTGCATCCTAGTGGCAGCATTCTCGCATCCGTGGGTGAGGACAAGAGTTACATCCTTTACGATCTCGATTCGAAGACTCCGACGCAGCTCACTCAAGTCCAAACAAACTCAGGTATATTAATACCTTAACTTGGCTGGAGAAGGTTTAACTGACCAGACTTAGGTCTCAACTGTGTGCAATTTCACCCTGATGGTCATTTGCTGGCTGCTGGTGGCTCAGATGGACAGATCAAGATTTTTGATGTCAAGTCTGGCTCGCAAGCAGCTGCATTCGAACTCTCTGGCACAGTGAAATGCATCTACTTTTCCGAAAATGGCACCTGGCTTGCGGCCGTGGCTCAGGGGTCATCGGCAATATCCATCTGGGATTTGAGGAAAGGTGCAGAGATCAAGACCATCGAAACTAGCAGCCAAATCAACTCAATTAGCTGGGATTACACGGGACAATACTTGGCTGCGGCAGGAGCAGACGGAGTGACAGTCGAACAATACTCCAAAGCCACAAAGGAGTGGTCGCAGATCCTGAAGAAGGGAGTTTCGGCAAAGAGTATCGCCTGGGGTCAGGGCGCCCACAGCCTTCTCACCCTCGATGATGGAGGAGCCCTTACGAGCCTGTGTGCGGCTGTGTAACATAGCAGTGAAAGCATCCCGCCTGGAATGTACGAGTAGGGGGGCCAGCGGTAGAGAAGACAAAAGTTGCTTTGATACCCATTGATGGTGGCAATATCTGGATGAAAGGGAAGTTCTTTCAAGGGGGCCAATAGGATACGACAGGACGTTGTCTAGGTACAAAGGCAATAAGGCACATACCAAACTGTGTCTGAAAGTGTGTTTCTTCCTTCTGGCTTGGTCTCTCCTTCCAGTGTCGGATATTGTGGTTGATCGTCCTGTGTACACGTACATCTTCGCTGTCCTGTGATACTTTCGGGGTTGTCGCCGCGATTAATCAGCGCGGGCAGGGCAGCCTTGGAGGTGGCGGTTATTGCACTTCGGCAATAATACGACAGTCGAGCGCAGTTTTGGCCACGGCAGTTCTGGGCTTTCTTGGAACGACGCTTCGAACTCACTCTCCTCTCCGCCCTTCACCACCACCTCCTCTTCGACACCACCCAGTATCCATGAGACACATCTGCTCATGTTTGCTAGGCTGCCTCCGTCGGCCCTGATATCATGCCTCAAAATCCGACCTTATCACTGAGCAACTTCCTCAACTCGGCCGCCTCTTCCAGCCGAAAGGTACGCTGACCGAAAGCAACCGCCCGCTTGCCATCATATTCACATATCTATTCACGTGTACATTCACATGCAAATTCACATCTGCGTTTTATTCAGTGGCGCCGGGAGAAACTGTGACTGACTTTAACTCTCAGAGGTCTCACGCGGAAATCACTCGCTCCGAAAGCCGCAGCATCAGTCCCGAATTACCTTCTAAACGCAGGCGTATAAGCCGGTCGCTGAATTCGAGCCTCTTCTCATCTTCCTCGCCCACACCTACACCCACACCCACACCCCCGTCTGCATCTGCATCTACCGTGGCAAGGGGCGCCCGCCACGGTTACGATTACCGTCAGCCTGTCATGTCTTCACGTACCCGTCGGCCGTCCCGAGGTCCAAATGACCTCACGATCGATCTCACGGCTGATAGCGACAGCGACAGTGACTTTCCGCCCGAATTGGAAAGTCTGCTACCTCGTACCTCCAGACGTAATACCCAGCGGCAGCCGCAGCCACAGCCTCGTGACAGCAGACCCGCACGTGCACCGCCGTTCGGTAGTCGATCACGACAAGAGACACATGAGGTGATAGATCTCTCAGACGACTCGGATTTCCACGTTGAAGACCTTGACGGAGGGACCGACTTGCTGTCCGACGATGAAGCCGACACGAGCCCCGATAGTCCAGAAGTCCAGATTGTACATGAGAGACCGGCTCTGCCCGGCGATCACAGGCCTCAGTCAGCAAGACCTCCGAACCACCGGCCTGCTCCACAGCATTCGGAAAGAGGACCTTGGGTGAATCTCCCGGATTTTCTCCGACGGGGTACACAGTTCATGTTCGGTAATGTGCAGAATGTCAACGACGTCTTTCTAGACCGGCTAGATGGAATCCGGTCTCGAGGCAGTGATGGCCGACAAGATGGAGAAAATCCAGATCCTGACTCTGGATTCATCATCAACCTTGACTATCGACAACCCGCCTTTGCCCTGGGTGGGCTCGAGATATACGATCGCAGTTCGGAAACGCCACAGGTTGTCCAAGAGCCCTACAAGCCTCCCCCAGCTCCCAAGGAAGGCTTCATACGGACGTTCGCCGAGGATGACGTGGTGCTCTGTCCCATGTGTGGCGACGAATTGGCCACTGGAACAGGCGACACGAAGCAACAGGTCTGGGTGGTCAAACAGTGTGGTCATGTAAGTCAAATCTGTGTCCAAGATGGTGGGACGAGGCCAGGATACTAATCTCCATCCTAGGTCTACTGCGGAGACTGTGCCACGAATCGATTTGCTTCTAAGGCACGGAAAAAGGATAAGAAGGCACCGCCATCCAAAATCACGCCCTTTTCCGAGTGCAGAGTCGATGATTGCAAAATCAAACTCACCCACAAGACTGCCATGTTTCCGGTCTATTTATAACGGCAGGCGTTGCACCAGTCTGGCATTATGATTTTATGAGAAGCAACGGAGAGAATCCATTCACCTCCTTATCTTGGTCGGCATGCGAATAGGGAATCCTCATGCCCAGAGGCGTTGACGTCTCACATGAGGAATGATAAGTTATGGATAGCGATGAGTTGAATCTCATGGTGCAAATGCATTTGATTGCTATTGTACATGATGAAGCCAGCCAGCCAGCGACCAGAAGCACATAGCGCTACATAGCCTAATCCGTCCATCTTGGTCGTACGGGGTTTCGAATCCCATATCCTTGTGCTGTACATGTTTCGGCAAGTATGTATCTGTCCGGCCTCAGGCTGGCTGGCATATGGGTTTGGACAGGACATTCAACTTCCAATCCTGGAGAGTATCCGCTGTTAATATCAGGCACCAATTCGCAGAGGAGCCCAAATGAGCCCTGTGCTAGCTACCATTGCTGTTTCTGTCCGTGTTCCTCATGTACACATATTTCCGATCCCGTCCCCCAATCCGGTTTCCTCTATCTGCTTGATTTTGGATCGTCTCGTGTTACACCTCGACGTCGTCGACATCCACTGCCCAAGGATGCATCATATTGTACATCTCCAGGCCCGTTCATCCGTTGGCCGTTTCGGAGCAGTGTGGAATATATTTCTTTCTTGATCCCAGCAAGCACTGCATTTGACACAAAATAACGCCTTCTCCCAGGTTTTCCGCGGGCTTATTAGGCATTTGTTTTGCATTTGCTTGAAACCTGAAATCCCACCAAGCCAGTTGTCTCGTTGAACTCTTAGATGCTTTTAATACCTCCGTGCATAGGACTCCAAATGCCTCGGACGTTCTCGTTCTGCGACACCACGGTCTTGCCACGGATCAACTCGTTCTTCTTCCCGCTATTGGCGACCAGGAAGTCGGCCTTCTTCAAGATCTGCTCTCTCTCCAGGTTGCGCACGCACACGGCCTTTTCGCGGCCGTTGATGTAGTACGCCTTCAGGATCGGGTGTTTGTTGGGCCGCGGCGACACGCGGAACTCGACGCCCGGGTATCGCGAGGTGAATTGCGCCAACAGCGGAGACGTGAGGAACGACTTCATCCCCCGTGACGAGCCGGCCCAGTCGCAGTAGTGGAAGTCAATGCGTTTGCATTGTAGGATGAATGCGCCGAGGCCGTTCTAGAAGAAGCGCAAACAACAAGGAAAGGATCAGCATGTGCGGTCTTGTTAGGTAGCGAAGAACTGGAGAAGAGTGGATTTGAGCTTTGGGGAAGGAAAGATGCAGGAGAGGTAGCACTGCTCGATATCGGGGCTGGTGTCGGTGCTGGTGCTGCTGCTCACCTGTGCTTTCGAAACCGTCTTCACTCCTTGCACGACCATCTTGACGACACAGTCCAGACCAAGGGAGAAAACAAGAGCTTCCCCAAGTTCGACGATCGAGCTGGGAGGACTCGGAGGTGCGTCCTGCGTGAGACCTGGTTGATGCTGGATCGAGAAAGGTGTTGGTTACAGAGCCCGGGCAGGCCTTGGTGAAATCGCACTGCAAGTGGAACTTACGAGGCTCGCACGCTAACTCCAAAGAGGTATGATGTCTCGAATTATTCTAATGACAGTCTCGACTGTCATTTGAACTCGGGATCCAGCTAGGCCACGACTCGGGCTTGATAGTTCCGAAGGTGCAACTTCATTGATTCGAACTTTGAGGTTCCTGGTGGTATTAAGTTGAATAAAAATAAAAGCAGCCTTCTGCTTCAATCCTTAGGATCGTCGCCTACCTCCTACAGATGCGGCCGCCTTCAGTTCCATCTTGTAGCAGTGTCACGTGCCCAGCTCCTGATGATGAAATATTGAACGCTAGACTGGATCAGGAACGCCGCCAAGGCTACGCGAAATGTCCCCAACTACAACTGCAACACTGCATCGGCAGGCAGTTCAAGTTGGACTCGTTGTTCAATTCGACCTCCAGGGCACGCGCAGTGCCATCAGGTCACTAAAATTTACTTCTATGTTTCATTGTTTCATTTTTTTCATGGTCATGTGATTGATCCTGCTGGCTTTCTACTTTCTCTCGTCACGCTACTCATGCGTGGCCGTCATCGCCTTGCATCCCCCATCAGTGTCTCCTAATCCCGAATCAAGATGACCGACAAGCTACCCCCAAATCTCCTTGCTCTGTTCCAGCCACGACCGCCCTTGCGCTATATCCCACCTCAGGACAGTGCGCCCGATGAGAGTGCGGCAAAACGATCAGAGCTGTCCGGACTAGCTGCCTTCCTTCCCCAGTTCGAACAATACAAAGAAGAAGACGTGTACCACCCCACAGAATCATGGCTACAGCGGCGCGACCGGGAGAGATGGGAGAAGACGAACCTCCTTGAAGAGATCAAAAAGCCTGACTTCGACGGATACCGACCGCAAGAAGATCCCAAAATCAAGGGCGATGCCGCCAAGACCTTGTTTGTCGCGCGCCTCAGCTACGATGTCAAGGAGGCAGACTTAGAACGCGAGTTTGGCAGATTTGGTCCTATTGAGAGGATCAGGATCATCAAAGATGAGACCAAACCCAATGCCAAGAAGCCCCATCGTGGCTACGCCTTCATCGTCTATGAACGAGAAAAAGATATGCGAGGTAATACGCTCTACGCCGATCCCTTACCCCAGCCCTAGCCCCCAATCCACAGATCATATGGTAAGAGAATCTTAAACTGACCTTGACCCGCTTTCAATTTCTCCAGCTGCCTATAAAGAAACAGATGGTCTGCGCATCAAAGATCGAAGAGTTGTGGTCGATGTTGAACGAGGCCGTATGGTGCCAGGATGGCGACCTAGAAGATTTGGCGGTGGTCTCGGCGGACGAGGGTACACCAAACAAGTACCCGCCAAACCAACGTTTGGTGGGCCCCCAGTTGGATTTGGGGGTGGCTTTCGTGGCGGCTTCGGTGGTCGCGGAGGATTCCGTGGTGGCTTCCGCGGTGACCGAGGAGGCTTTGGTGGTGACCGTGGAGGCTTTGGTGATCGTGGAAGCTTTGGCGGTGACCGAGGCTTTGGTGGAAGGGGCGGCGTTGGCTATCAAGGCGGAGGTGGCTTTGGTGGAAGACAAGGAGGCTATCAAAATGCACCGCCGCCTCCCAACGCGCCTAGTGGGCCCGGAGGACGAGGCGGATACGGAGGAGGTTACGATGACCGACGAAACGGTTATGGTGGCGGCCGAGAACCTCGCGGTGGAACTGGAAGCAACAAAGATCCGCTCGGTGGACGAGACCGGGGATATGACGATCGGGACCGTGACCGAGACCGAGACCGAGACCGCGATCGAGACCGAGATCGTGACAGAGATCGCGACCGTTATGGCGGAAGCAGGCGAGAGGATGACTATGGCTCACGGAAGCGACACCACGACAACGACGGGCATGACGACCCAAGACAGCGCCGAAGGTATTGACATCCTCCTCCATGCGGTGGCGTTACATGCAACAATCTCGTCATGCTTGGCCGGTGGGTATTCTATGTTCAAGTGTATTCACACCATTTTTGAAACTACGACATGCTTCTACTCACACTCGTGTTATGGTAAGAAGCCACCGATTCTTCGATTCGCGCAATTAGATCTCGGTCGGATGGGACCAGGAGATTTCAAAAGCAGACCTTGGGACAATCGTCTCCAAGATCGTTCACATTAATTTGCGACAATACCTTGGCCATAACTCTGCCGGTGAGCTTCTGATCGGCTTGCCGTCTACTGGTAATGGTTTCTGCTTGGTGTAGACCTTGCTGTCCCCAAAATGGAGCGTCATTCACGCCTCAAGCATGTATTAACGGTACTAATCCTGGCAGTGGCCAGGTCGGGTAAGCTAGCTCCTTTGTGTAACATAGAAGAATTCAAGCGCACCTTTGGTCTGAGATTTGGGGCAGGATGTCCGAGTGATTTCAAGGAGCTCCTGGAGGCTGGTCACGTGAAGTATCATCTTGGAGCCTACGAGTATCCGGTGCTGATATCAGTATACACCTTACTGTACGGAGTACTCTGTATAATTAGTACATGTACATTTTATTATTGTATCCTCTTCTCCTGCATAGCCACCGGCGAGTCTCTGGTGCACCTGACCAAAGACGACGTTGGTACACCAGGTATGTGTGCTTTAGGTGACATCAGGAGAGCCTCGCCGTCTCCACGAACTATGCCGTTGGCAGCCAAATGCGCCAGATTTTAGTAGGAAATTTTCACCGCTGTGAGTGGCCACAGCGGCTATGACTAACGACAACCGCTAACAGCAGGATCACACGCGTCTTTGAGTCAAGGCTTCTGTTAACGACAACTGCACACGCTCTGGGGCAGAAAGGCGCGCAAGCCGCACCGGTTGATTGGCGTGTCCTGCTTACCAGGTCTCAGACAACGTAGAGTAGTGTTCGAAGAAGGTGTCATCGCACGACATTTTACAATGCAACAGGGCGTGCTTCCTGATCAGCATACCCTGCAGAATTTCCATCCAAGTTAGGTTTATATAAACTGGTGGCCCAGAACCCCCAGGACCCCCAGAACAGATTGTTGTTGCCCATCTCACAGACAAAAAGAACAAGAAGCACACACACAGCAACACATACTCTGTACCCATCCCAAGGTCTCGAACATCCACGCCACTCCACGCGCTGATCTACATCTCACCGAGATCTACTAGTCGAGTCATTCCAACACTACCAACACTACCAACACTACCAACACCATCAGCCATGCCTTCCACATACGCTGCCTACTACAACCTTCTGGAGGCTGAGAAGAGCGCTGCAGCATCGCGCCGCCGAACCTCGGACGAATCCACTAGCAGTGAGGCATCAGCTGCATCGCACAAGAGCATCAAACTTTACCTTAAGCATGCTCTCGATCAACTGCGACCAACCCGAGAGCCCTTGACCCCTGCTGGGATTTACACCCCAATCATCAAGCAGGGTCCCTTGTTCGGCAGCAAAAGGCACAACGCCCAGCAAACGAAGGTGTAGATATCGGCCAACCCTAACAGCGAACACACTTACGAATTTCTTTGTCGACTCACATGATCATATAAACATTGACATCACCATCGGTGGGAACTTGGGGCGCTTGGAATGCATTTGGTCGAGAGAATCTCCCTTGTATCGAAAGTGATATAGAAGGAGATGACGACTGGGACTGTGCATTCTCGCCCCATGCTTGAGAGAGATACCCCAAATAGTAATGCAGCAGAACAGTACATCTTAATACGACGACTCAGCACAAGCTTCGCATCTTCTTTTGGTACAGCCTTGCTCTTTGCGGGGGGAGGCGTTTTGTTTATTCTGAATCGCCCTTTGAGCAATCGGCCAAACAGTGGAGTTGCTGACGAAGTGACCATGCGACAGGAGGTTGCGCCCGATGTCTCGTATCATCGTGGATGCTGCGAGGGTGTAATCAACTCTCGCCCGAGGGCTAACCTAGGTGTCGACGTAGACTTGTGCAGTAGGGACTGTCAGGTGTATGAGATTCGAGCCAGGCATTAGATGGTGGAGTCCAAGAGACGCCATTTGAATAAGAGTAGGTATTCGTCCTTCGACGGTTGTTAGGACTAATATCCGTACAACACATTTGAGTGATGAATTGAGGCGTCGGGATACTTTCCTTTTCCCACCTGCGGACCACCGCACCCGCTTGCGCGTGCATGCGCCTGACCCATGCGGCCTGTAACAGCGATAATAACATACTGTAATTCCTCCAGTCTCCAGCTACCCTGGACCTCGCTGCCCTGGATGAAATACAGCAATCATACAGCAATACACATGGGCTGGGCAACCGCAGCTTCATGACATCCACCTAATACCCTGCAGTATAGCCCGAGGTCAAATTCAGGCCTCTCCAACGCCGCTCCATCTCGCCTGCCGTTGTCTATAACCATCAGTCACCCGCCTCGCTCTCGCCTGGCCGAGAGCACCCAACTGCGGTCGTGCCTGGCACCGTCGGGTTCATATACCTTGTCTGCCACCCGTTCCACGGCCGACGTCGTTGTCGTCGTCAAGCTTTCTTCGCCTTTTTCCGCAAAGATCATCAAGTCCCTGGCTAGCATCATTCAGTTCGCATCACCATCGGCATTGGCATCGGATGAACTGCTTCCAATCTACAACTTCGTCACCCTCCATACCATCCACACAGTCCCGGTTCTAGCGCGATTTCTTGGAACAGCAGAATCTCATAACACAGTCCTGACCGTGTCCCCTCGGGGGCCCTAGCCTCGATATGGGGAACACCCTTTCCTCTTGCTGCAAAGGTGCCGTCCACGAAGTCTGTCACATTTATCTCGCTGACTGGTATTTTCACAGGTCGGCCCAAGGATAACCTCTATGAGCCCGCCCTCGCAGACAGTGAACGGGAAGCCGTTGCCGATCTCCTCCAATACCTCGAGAATGTACGCTACCCTTCCTGCTTGTAATTGATGCCATACACTGACAAGATCAGCGAGGTGACACTGATTTTTTCTCCGGAGAACCACTGCGAGCTCTGAGCACCCTCGTCTACTCGGACAATGTCGACCTACAGCGGAGCGCCAGCCTAACATTTGCGGAAATCACTGAGCGAGGTATGTGGTTGAAGAGACAGTCATCTATGATAAAAGTGCTGATGTGCTTGTAGATGTCCGGGAAGTCGACCGAGACACCCTCGAACCCATCTTGTTCTTATTACAGAACCCCGATATCGAGGTTCAACGAGCGGCGAGTGCTGCGTTGGGAAATCTAGCTGTCAATAGTAAGTGGTTCTGCTGTGGGCCACTTGCTGCTTGCTTGTTGCTGACTTCCGCGAAGACGAAAACAAAGTCGCCATTGTCCAGCTCGGCGGACTCCCTCCTCTCATCCGGCAGATGATGTCTCCCAACGTTGAGGTACAATGTAATGCTGTCGGGTGCATTACTAACCTCGCCACCCATGAAGACAACAAGGCCAAGATTGCAAGATCAGGAGCACTAGGGCCATTGACAAGGCTGGCAAAATCCAAAGACATGCGGGTACAGAGGAATGCCACTGGCGCCCTACTCAACATGACACATTCGGGTAAGTGTCCCTACCCCCCGCAGCATCAATCCCACTGACATCAAATAGACGACAATCGACAACAGCTTGTCAACGCGGGAGCTATCCCTGTCCTTGTCCAGCTACTCTCCTCACCCGACATGGATGTCCAGTACTACTGTACCACCGCCTTGAGCAACATCGCAGTCGATGCGTCAAACCGGAAAAAATTGGCTCAAACCGAATCACGCCTTGTTCAGTCTCTGGTCCAACTTATGGACTCCGGCACTCCCAAGGTTCAGTGTCAAGCCGCCCTAGCTCTCCGCAATCTGGCCTCGGATGAGAAGTATCAACTGGAAATTGTGCGAGCTAGAGGCTTACCACCGCTTTTACGACTTCTACAGTCTTCTTACTTGCCTCTGATTCTCTCAGCTGTTGCCTGCATTCGAAACATTTCCATCCATCCTTTGAATGAATCTCCAATCATCGACGCCGGTTTCCTCAAGCCATTGGTCGACCTCCTCGGCTCCACTGACAACGAAGAGATCCAATGCCATGCCATTTCCACCCTTCGAAATCTCGCGGCGAGTTCGGACCGCAATAAACAGCTCGTTCTAGAAGCCGGCGCTGTACAAAAATGCAAAGAACTGGTCTTGAACGTCCCATTGAGCGTACAGTCCGAGATGACCGCGGCGATTGCTGTGCTAGCTTTGAGCGATGAGCTCAAATCTCACCTTCTGAAGCTCGGCGTCTTCGATGTTCTCATTCCTTTGACCGACTCTGAAAGCATTGAGGTCCAGGGAAACAGTGCGGCTGCCTTGGGAAATTTGTCCTCTAAGGTCGGTGACTACTCGATCTTCGTTCGAGACTGGAACGATCCAAATGGCGGTATCCATGGTTATCTGAAACGTTTCCTCGCCAGCGGAGATCCAACTTTTCAACACATTGCAATCTGGACTTTGCTACAGCTTTTAGAGTCGGACGACCAAAAGCTTGTGAGCCTCGTTGCTAAATCGGAAGACATCATCCAAATGGTCAAGACGATCGCCGACAAGCATGTGGAATCCGACGATGAAGAAGGCGAAGAAGGCGAGGGTGAAGTCATCGCTCTTGCACAGAGATCGCTGGAACTGCTTGGCAAAGGTCCCAAGCAAACGCTGGTGGAGGGCTAAAACTGTATGAGACGAGCTGTTGGGTTTTTGTTGGCCGCTTTTTTCTGAAGTTATTATATACCCCCCACACACATGGAGATTGGGCAACGAATCGCTGCATGTGCATCCCGAACATGCGTATATCAATGAGCAGCGGCATAGCGAGGCGTTACGGGCCCGTAGTTGAAAGAGGTACTGCGGTTCTCAGAGAACGGGAAATTGGGGGTCGGGACGGTGGAGGGCGCGCTTTTATTACTCTGGTAAGCGCTTCTGTTAATTGTATGACTTTGGAATCACCCGGCATTGATGACGGCCGCTTCATTATCTTTGTCGACGTAGTTTACTCTAGGAAGTTGGCATCAAGCCGATATTTTGAGGCTACTTGTTTGTCTCCTCCCCAATAAACTTTCCGACATCCCACGCCGATTGCAACGGATGTCAGACCTGGATAGTGGGAGGAAATGAGCCCATCCAACCCTGACCCATCAACCCAAGTGAATGGTTTGAGTGAGCCTGGGCCCAAACAGACTCATCTGGTCTCTTCTTCCTCCCGTGACGAACACAGCCTGACATTGCATAGGTCGTGACCATGGATACTGGAGAGGGGTTTGCATGTGGGTTGAAGAAACAGGGGCGCGTGAAGTGGCGCCGAGGTCAGGGGCATTGATATGCATGTAGGAGATGGCAGATCAGCCACAGGACCGACAAGGAATTGAACGAGCTGGAGCAAGCAAGCAAGACTGCTATGCTGTCTTGGCAGAGGGTCTGCGATTCGGGGAAGTTCTCGGTCGGAATCCCATGACTCTTGATTGCTTCTGCGCAATCCTCGACAGTGCAGTTGACTGAGAACCTAGTAGCCTCGTCTAGGGCGATGGTGGCGCGAAAGTCTCCTCGCTTCTGGCCCGTCCTTCTATGTGCAGTATTGACGAACGAAACAGGGTGTATCGGAGCCCGCATAGAATCCCCAAAGAAACCGCGGCGCTCGGGCAGAGGACAAGCTTCCAACAGCAGATTCGAAAAAAGACCACAGCTGAGACAATGAAGCCATAGATCTTCTCGTAACGATGAAGGTTTGGATCGCGCAACTTGTCCGCTCTCTGAGATCTCGTACGTCGCTTGGGTTGTATCTAATCGCAGGGATTGTATAGTCCTAGGTTGAGTGGTGGCTACCATGCTCACTTTTGACTGTGTGCTGCAGGATGGTTCAAGGAATTGGTGCATCCTTGCGAGCCGGCTCGTTCATTGATAGCCGACGGCGTACACTGGGTGCCACTGGGTCTCATGCTGGTTTCGCCACCTTCCTGCTCTCGGCCTGTCCTGTAACGACGTCTCTCATTTCTTTCCAGCTCGCAGGGACCATTGCGTTTCCCGCATCACTGGTGGCAACCACGACGCCGAAGTCATTCCCAGCTGTGCTGATGTAGTAATTCCGCTCGTCTCCCAGACTGATGACCGAGGCTCGAATGATATCTCCGACTCTATACATGTCGTTGATGACGACCTTGTCTTTCTCGTGGGTGCGGACGTCCTCGCGGCGCAGCACGGCTTGGAACTGCATGTCGTCGTCCGTGAGACGCGTGTAGGAGGTGACATCTTGCGGAGACGGGTCGACGACCAAGATCGACGCTGCAACTTGTCGCTGTTGCACCCGAGTGATTCGACAGAGGACAGTAGAGCCGACATTGGGGAGAGAGCTCGCGCTCTTGATTCCCGTTGGGTTCGTGCCTGGCCGCGGAACCGAAATGACTGGTTTACTCGACTGCTTGTCTGTGCGGAGGACTACGGACCTGCCGATGATGGAGGCGAGGATGTTGTTCTCGTAGACGTGCGTGCCGGGCCCTGGCTGGTGCGACGACGTGCTTCCCAGGATCTGGCCGGGGACGACAAGCGTGGACGCCATGCTAAGTCAATCTTCTGCCTTTCGTACCGTAAGTTTTCAGATCAGTAGAACAACAAATCTTTGCAGGCTGAAACGAGCTGTGGAGATGGACTTTGTGTTCGGCAAGTTTCTCGACTTGAGTCGGCTGCCAGATGGACAAGTGGCGAGATTATGCGGCGGTGGAAAGCTCACTTTACCCTACTATAGAGCACATCGTTGAGTCAATCATTACTCGTCCTCAACTAGTTCCCAGTCCAGATTGACGCCTGAAAGTAAAGCTGAGATTGCAGAAACTGGAGAAAGAAGAAAATGAGAGATACAAAGTCGTGGGCGAAAGTATGAAAAAGTCGTATCACGTGAATAGCGCCAAGCCCTCACACCATTACAACTCCCAGGTACGGTACCTTGTACGGATCACTGTGACTACAGAGTACATGTGAGTTACGTTGGTCAACACCAGATTGAGTCTACCAAGTCGTCGGTGTCATATGTCACTGCCAACCATATATTCTTCATACCCCAGGAAGACTCGATGGCTGCCACCTAGGCTGGCAGAACCTATACAGAGTACACTCCGGGGATGCATGGCGCTGCAATTGGCTCTAGTTACTTTTCAATGTTTTTTGCTTCTCAGCGTCCCTTCCCCCTCTGGCACCCTTGACAAGCAGTCCCTTTCGTCTCCTAACTGCGTCGACGTATTTCTTGGCCACATTCTCTCTCTCGCCGTGAACACCCAGGTCCTCAAGTTCCTCCTCTGATCGGGGTACCCAGAACGGATCGACATCATCGATCATCTCAAATCCGATGAACCTGAGCATGGGCTGCGCGAGGCCTGACGTGCGTTTGCGGATCTCCTCGCTGAAGCCAAAGCTCTCAGCCACGGGGAGCGTGGCCTCGATGGTAAAATAGGGCGTTCCCTCAAGCAGGGCTTCAGAGAGAATCGAGCCTCGTCGCCGTGTGAGGACACTGTATACTCGACCGAGAACATCGGGCGTCGCTTGGATTGTGCAGCTATACATGGCTAGCAGAATGCGAGGGGACCAGTCGAGGAAGGCGGAGCGGATTGCTTCGCGCACCGAGGTGATGAGTTCGCCGGTCAACCGGCCGGATTCAGTGGCCAGGTCGGACGACTCTGGTGACTGATGCTGTATAATCTCTTCCAGAAATACCGCAACTCCTTGCATTGGTTCGCGGCACAAAGGCCCTTGAGATGTTGCAAGTTGGAATGCGTAGGTAATCGTATCGGAAAAATCTTGTGTCCCCTTCGAGGAAGCAGCGACAACATCCGGGCCGCCGTCCTGGTCTCCAGCCGTCTCGTGATTGTTTCGGGGCTCGGGTTGGTCCAACAAAAATCGCTTGCATGTATACGTCCCGGTCGAGTCGATGAAGAGATTTGGCCCGACTCTGCGAGGCCCAAATGCACATATTCTGGACACCACTTTCTGCCAAACTTCTTTGTCTTCTTCAACTTCATCAAAGGCAGCTTCAAGTTGCTGTCGAAACTCTTGCAGCGACATGTTGCCCCTCTCGTGGCCGGCCTCAATTTCCAGACCAGCGGCTTCGTCCTTGACCGCCTCGGATGAGTCCTTGGGAACATCTTCTTGTGCCTGCTTTTCGGCATAGAGTCGCCTGATTGCGCCGCCATTCTTGATAAGGAATTGGGTCACAGTTTGTGGAAGTGGTCGGACACGTAGCCTGACAGACACTGTTTTAGACGCTGTCACGGCGATAGCTGTTCCACGAGGGAGATCCTTGTTCTTCGGAGGCTCCATCTCTTCAGCCTTCACAATCGACTCTCGATATGGGACGATTGGCTCACCCGGCTGGATGTCACATCGGGCGAAACGTTCTCGCAAGTCTTTGAGGCATCTTTCCAGATGCAATTCTCCCGCTGTCAGAATAACGTGCTCTCCACTGGCCATCTGCTCGTAGACTGCGCAAGGATCGCTCCGTTCCAGGAGTTTAAGACCTTTGATCATCTTGTTTAGGTCTGTTGGATCCGTGGGTTCCAGGGCCACTCGAACAATCGGTTCGCTCAGTGTAGATAATCCTGCCAAGTTAATACCACCTTCTAACTGAGAACATAGTGTCCCCGTCTTGAGAATGTAGCCTTCTAGTCCCTCGATTCCAAACACCACCCCAGCTGGGACCTTCTCTAATGGCTCCAACGAGCGACCCATGAGCAGGTAGAGAGCTGTGATGGAGACTTTCTTTGGCTCCGGCGAGGCATGCGGAAAGGCTGGATTGAATTTGGGCGGCAGAACATACACTTCGTCTCCTACGGATAAAGTACCAGAAAAGAGCCGTGCAAAGCCGATCAGATGTTCGGGATCTTCTGGATGTTCTGGTAGATCGTCCTCATCAGGCTCTTCGCCTATCCTGGTTGCGTGGATGCCATTGGTGATTCTTTCCACATTAGCCGAGCCTTCAGCTTGTGCTTGTGCTCTAGCGATCTCTGCTCTTTTCTTGCGGGCGAGCTCTCTTGCCTCATCCGCCGTCAAGGTGGCTCCCAACTTCCGCCGATTGGAAGGAAGCTCGCTTTCCGGGATAGCAACCATCTTACTGACATACGCGACAAGCGGCGCGGATTTGGCGGTCTCGAAGTTTATCATGGCGTTCTTCAAGGATGGATCGATGTTGTTTGAGCTGACCAACTCTTCGATCATCTCAGGTAACCGAGTCGCTTGGGCACTGGGAGGGCTAGGTAGGTATTCGATGACAGAAACAAGAAGCGCAGTCGAGAGAGGGAGCCATGACGAGAAAAGACTCTGCAACACGTTTCTGGAGTCCCGAGACCTGAGTATATGAGCTGGCAAATTGATGGCCAACGATTTGGTAATCTTCTCCAACTTGGCTGGGTCGCCACGGCCTCCATTCACGCCGACTGTGGCGTCGTAGGCCTGCCATATAGGGTCAAGAACGAGTTGGACGAAGATGGGTTTGAGATTCCTGCCTTTCAAGTGCTTCTGGCCCAGGACCTTCTTGGTTTTAGGATCAAGGTAGAAATCCCCCCACAAAATCTTTTCGAGGACGGATCTTTTGATACCTAGTTTCTTTTCATAGATTCCGGCGAATTGCCGTACTGTAAAGGCCCAGCCATCTATTGCGCTTGCAAAGATGACATTGTACTTTTCCGGTGCGAAGTAGAGGTCTTCGTCATCTCGTTCTTCAAATTGTTGCTCCAATTCGGCTTCCGTTGCGGTCTCGCTCATGGCATCCTGCTTCAGCTGTTCTTTAGCTGCTCTTTTCTGGTCAAGTTTCTCCCGCCAAAGCAAGTCCTCTTCCATGCGCTCTCCATGAAAGAATCCTCCGATGACGGCATTCACGCCCTCGAGGACTCTTTCGAGGTGTAAGTAGGCCTCGGAAGGACTCATTTTCAGCTCGGTGATCAACCTGTCAATCTTATTGATGACTAGTAGGGGCTTCAACTTCTCGAGCCAGACCTGGCGTAGGACGGTGACCGTCTGGGAACATACACCTTCAACGGCATCCACCAGAACCACGGCGGCGTCGCATAACCTTGAGGCCGTGCTGACTTCTGACGAGAAGTCGATATGTCCAGGACTGTCTATGAGATTGATCAAATATTCTTCTTTCTTGGGCTCGGCATTCTCCTGTTGTCTGCGCATCATGCTGAAGTATAAACTGATCGCACTACTCTCCATCGTGATCCCGCGAGTCTGTTCGTCCGGCCGGGAGTCCAGGTAACGGATCTTGCCGGCCATTTTGGGAGAGATGATGCCATTAGTGGCAATGAGGGAGTCTGTGAGGGAGGTTTTGCCATGGTCGACATGTGCTAGGATACATATATTGCGGATGTTTTGCGCGTTGGACTGGAGGTCGACGAGTTGAGACGGCGGGATGGCGGGCATTTCGACACCCACTGCGCGGCGCAGACCCAAGGGACACGAGGTCGAGGGAGCAACAAGATATACAATTCCTTTGGCCTCTATGAATGCAATCAGGGCCTCTGGGACCGGCGAAACTAAATTCGTCTTACTCACCAGTGCGATGGCAGGAGGAAATTCGTCAAATAAAATACGGGGTATGACGCATCCGGGCGCAGGCAATATTTACATAAGGTACGTACCTAATTAATTTATTTTCTTTCTCCGCAGATGTCGAATCCCCTCGAACGCCGAAGCAAAACAACATCGAGCACACCGTACGACGTCGTCTTGACGCTTGATTGAGGCAACCCTCTCATAACATGACAGCACTGTCGAAGGTTGTCGGCGCTAGCTGAATCGTTGTACAGAAGCCTTCTCTACCCATCAGCAGAAGAAACAACGGAACAACCAGCTCCCAGCCCCTGAAGCGTCCAGCCTCCTTTCACAGGGTTGGGCATCCTTGTCGGACAGAGTCTTGGTTGCTGGCCAGTCCCTGGAGCGTCTAAGTTTATCTCCATAGTAGCTAATAATCAACTTTTGTTCGGGCAACAGTTGTGCCTCAAACTCAGCTCAAACCATTCCTATACATGCTCCTGAGATTGGCCCCTCAAGTCGATTTCCCTTTGCCTTTCACGACTCTCCGTCGCTGTGCCATCATGTGTGTAAACAGGATGTAACTCCCAGGGACGTATATCAAGAGGACGGCCTTCAAAAGTAGGTCGAGTCCCTGTCCTTGCTCGACTGCCGGCGCCAAAGCCAGATACATCAGCAAACATTCGCTGGAAATGCCAATCGGATATAACACGAAGAAAGTGCTGTATCGCAGCCACGTCAGTGCCTCGGGCACTCTTTCACTGATAGATGCCTTCCACACGAAGAATCCATAACGGATAATTTCTGTGGTCCCCCAAGCTAAGAGAATTCCGGCGAATGCAATCGGACCCGTCGTCGATCCTGCTTCTGGCCTTCCAAAGATATTTGTCTTCACCACAATTTGAGGGAATATGTCCAGCACCACCCAAACCACTAGGATGCGTGATGCCACCTGCATTGCGGTCGTGAGGGGACTGGCCCTCACGAGGCCGACAACTGCATGAATCACTTCGAGCATTGCTATCGTTTGGGTCCATTTGAGAAGTGGAAACAGAGCAGGAAGAAGACTTTCGAGTTGTCCCAGCGCGGTCAGTGTGGGGATGAGGAGGATGGCTCGGAGGGTGATGATGGACCACAGCGCAAGGCAGAGCGCATTGTACGCGAGGAGATATTTTTGTGTTGGGGAGGACGGTGTCGCTCGTCGGGGAGTCTGATTCTCCATCGCAGTGATCGATCTTCACCTGGCTATAGCGGTTGGACGAAGTGAGGAGGTAGATGTAGGGAGATGAGTTGAGAGAGGACACCTCGTAGCATGCCCGACAAGCTTCCAGGGACGGCGGAGAGCAAGACAAAACGAAATATGTCTGAAGGGTGGGAAGCAAGCCTTGCAGCTTTCCGTTGAGGAAGAGCCTCGTCATTCGTCAACATGGGAGATGATTAATGCGGAGCCGCAGTTATTATTCTCCGGCACTAAGGTTATAGCGGCGGTCACTTGGCAGCCATTCTGGCCTTACTCATTGCTGTCAAAGAGCTTCGCATTTTGACGACTGTCTACTCCGTTATTCTTGGGTTTCGAGGCTTACTATAGTTTGCTCCCAGGCCCCCGTCTGCACAGCTTTGCTTCTTCCTTAAGAGCAAAGTCAGTGAGAATCTCCTCACTTCCTCCTCCCACGACCAAGACGCGGAAGTCCCGACTGATTTGTTCAACTATGGCACCCCTGCCGTTCTTGTTGTATCCTTGGCCACCCATGATCTGCTGGCACTCTCTGCTGACTTCTTCGAGGGCGTTACCCGCAAGGACTTTGGCGTTGGCGACAAGACCTCCTACTCCAGGAGGCACCTGACCACCTTGTCTTTTGGCGGCGTCGATGATGTAGACTAACTGTTCAAGAAGAGCCTGGGCCGACTCGATCTTCCGCCCTGACGCCGCCAGCTTCTGTCGAATCACTTGGTTGTCGATGAGCTTCTTGCCGAAAGTCTCCCGCGTGGTTGCGTGCAAGTAGGCATCTCGGATACTGACGCGGGCAAGTCGTAGCGCAGTGCAGGCCAGCCAAATTCTTTCATGGTTGAAATCTGTTGCCGTCCACAATCATCAGCACTCTGCTATCCATGGATTGACGCTGTGCGTGGGGAAGCTCACTGGAGGTGATGATTTCAAACCCTTGGCCTTCTCTGCCGATGAGGTTTTCGACAGGCACTTCGACATCGTCCAGCTCGATAAACGTCGAACCTGTCAGCCAGAAGCCGGTCAGCTCTACTTCTACGTCTGACCTCCAGTTGGAAGTACACAAACATACCGCTGGCATGGACTCCTGAATTGTCCATCCGCTTGAGCGTTACCCCCTTTGCCTTAAGTGGGACAACGAGCACAGAGAGGCCTTTGCCGCGAGGACCACCTGTTCGCACCGCGGCTGTGCAATAGTCTGCATAAATGCCGTTCGTGATCCACTTCTTGCTGCCGTTGACTCGGTAGATGTTTCCCTCACGCACAGCGGTGGTGGTGATGCCGGCCACATCAGATCCAGCATCAGGTTCGGTGACTCCCAGACAGAAGCGCGTCTTCCCCTGCAAGACATCAGGGACGAATTTCCTCTTCTGTGCCGGAGTTCCATAGTTGATGACGGGCGGGAAGCCAATGATGTTTCCGCAGGCCAGGCCCCAGATGACGCCGAGATAGCCACAACGCGCAATCTCGTCCATGAACACCATGTCGTGGAATGCATCCCACTGACTGGGCCGAATGTCTCCTGGAAGGCGCAAAGACCCAAGGTGTTCGGTCGCCAAAGGGTAGATGGACGCGGCCATGTATCCTCGAGATGCGAATTTCCTGAAGTGCTTTGGAGGGGGCCTGTCAGTATCAGGGCAGCAAAAAACAAACGGCAAGGGATGAAAGCGCGCCATGCCATACCTCAGGAGGAATATCGCCGGCCTTTTCCCATTCGGCCGCATATGGAATGATTTCCTGCTCGACATAGTCTCTGACTTCCTTTCTCAAGCGGAAATGACTTTCGTTGTGATAAGGCGAGTACCCTCGTGAGCTCCATAATGGGTCATCATAGGGTGCTACGTGGGTTGAATGTGCCATTGTGAGTGAGATCTGCTGGTCAGTCAGGCCGGTTTGAACTCGGTTGGGATGCACATGCTGATGGGGGAAGAAGCCATAATAGTCCTGGCTTGAGTGCATTCCAATCCAAGCTCCCGTGCTCGTTCGACGGAAGAAGGGCCGCTCCCATCCCCAGGTTTGGTTGTCCCTCGGCCTGGACGACCGCGGCTTTGAAAATGCATCATTCTCGCCCCCGGTCCCCGACCTCAGCCTGGTGGGGACGGGTCGTTTCCGCCCAAATGCCGGGTGTATTGGCTTGCGGGCCCGGCCAGCCTGGTGGCTCGCTGCCATGCGTGCCTAGGCATACATATAGGTAGCTAAGTTAGTATGTCTACATACTGCGCATACCAGCTGGCAGCTTGTGATGTTCTCGAACAAAGTCAAGTCAAGTCAAGTCAAGTCAAGTTAAGTCAAGTTTTGCCTGGATTCCCGGTTTGGGTGCTAGAGCCGAGTTGAGCAGCAAAACAACTCTACTACCGCACCGCTCAGGCCCAATAAGGCTTAGAATACGATAAAGACTTCCACATTAGGCAGGGCCCCGTAAGTGTTCTGCATAGTAGGTCTAATCCAGCCTGACCATCCGAACATCGGAGGTGGTGCAAACCAAGCTTCTGTCTTGCAGCACGCCCAGGATAAAAGAAAATGGGTTTCACGATGTTGTTCTGTGCGGCTCAGACAAGAGGGAACCGTCGTCTGCGATTGTTTCAATCAGCTCAATTCGTCACTCATTGACCGTGCAAGCTGCAGCATAGCATAAAATGAGCGTGAGTGGTGCAGGCGTTGGCGTGGGCGTGGGCGTGGGCGCCGGCTTTGAACTGCCATCGAAGAAGGTCTCCTGGCTCAAGCGAGACGTTCTCTTATTCAATATCAGCATAGGATGCACGGCTGACGAGCTACATTATCTCTATGTGGGTAGTGAATCCAAATCTCTCCAATGCTATCAAAATTCATCCAATGCTATCACAAAATCTCTCCAATGCTATCTTGTATGTTTTGAAAGTGTGGAGAGGCTGATTTTTTTTTTTGGTTCAGGAGGGCCATCCCAAATTTGCAGCGTTCCCAACTTTGCCGCTTGCGCTGGGTAAGTGAGATACCAAGCCAGTCTAGGGGCTGAGATGTTTTCGTGTGGAATCAAGCCAGCTAGGCCTCGGTTGAGATGTTTCGTGTGCTAACCGACCAGACAGCGTTCAAGGGCGACAGCCAAGAGGTGATCGACTTCTACACTGCCCAGACAACCACATCGATCCCGGGATGTCCCAAGCTCGACCCTGTACGCCTGGTCGACGGGCAGCGGCTGATCAGGTTTTTGAAGCCGGTGCCAACCACTTCTGCGGGAAGAAGGTTCGAGCTTCGAGAGCAAGTGCTGGGCGTCTATGACAAAGGAAAGGCCGGGACTGTGGTGGAAACAGAGCAGCGCCTCGTCGACCGTGACACAAACCAGACATACACTCAGATCGTCGGAAGTCTCTTCTACGTCGGCCAGGGAGGATGGGGCGGTCCCAGAGGACCCAAAGCTGTGGAGTTGTCGCCTCCACGCCATCGAAACCCTGATGGCAGTCTCGTCATACCCGTGTCTGCGCTCGCAGCGCATCTCTACCGGTAAGTCCTTCATCCTCCATGAGTTGCGAGAGGGACTATCCTCCTCGAATGCCCCCCATGAGTTGCGAATGTCCTCCATGGGTATGGGTTGCGAAAGAGATTAATGCTGACACCGTCTTCCTTCCTTCCCAGGCTGAACGGCGACTATAACCCTTTACATGCGACACCAGAGCCCGGCAGGCTGATGGGCTACGGAGGCATCATCGTCCACGGCGTGACCGGCTACCAGATGGTGGCACATGCCCTACTGAAAGAACTTGGTGGCGCTGACCCTGCAAACATCCGAGAATTCCAAGCCAAGTTCGCGGGTCCCGTCCGGCCAGGCGACCATTTGACCGTCGAGTATTGGCGCATGGGTCGGGATGATGAAGGCTGGGAGGAAATCCGATTTTTGGCCTCCACGTTGGCTGATCAGAAGATCCGACTTAGCAACGGCCGTGCCTTGCTCAAGACACAGGATGGAAAGGGCGCCATGGTCAAGGCTCAGGCTGGAATTGGAAAAGGCCCTACAAGTAGATTGTGATGAATTGGATAAGGCGCTACAAGTAGAGTGTGATGAATTGGAAAAGGCGCCCTACTCAAGGCTCAGGCTGGAAAAGGAATTGGGAAAAGCCCTACAAGTAGATTGTGATGAACCGGAAAAGGCCTAAGCAGGATCTTCCGCTCCATCACCAGGAGATGTTTTGTCCTATCACGGCTAAAATTCATTACAAAACATCAATCAGCGGCCCTATCCGTATCTGAACACAGAAACCTGTCATTGACGACCACATCATATCTCTTGGGTTTGACAAGGATCAACGTGGGTTCGACACATGGTTCGAAGTCATGCATCTCTCTTGATTTCTAAGGATCAACGTGGCTTCCTCCTGACTTGGACAAGGATCAACGTGCTTCGACCAGGGAAGTAGGTTCTGTTTGGCGTTTGGTGTTTTGCGGCTGGCACTGGCACTGGCAAATCTGTCGACGCCCACGCTCACGTCACAGAGGGCACAGGACATTCGTCTTTCTTAAGCGCTCTCAACTACCCACCCGCAGGGGAACCGCAGGGGAAGCGTCAGTGCCTGTCTAGGTGCCTGTCTTATGCCAGTGCCAGTGCCAGATTCATGTCGTCGAAGTGTCGGGAATGGCTATAGTTATCCGATCCTACCTAATATAGTTATACGAGATTTGCAGCTATATAGGTACGAAGCGAAGGATGATTAGGAGCACCAGATCTAGCGCATCTGCGACGAGGTTGCTCAGTGAGTAATAAATAGAGCAGATTGGTCACGGCAGCCTTACGGCAGCCTAGGCCTTAGGAGCCTTGTGTCTCTCTTGACTTCACACGTCGTACCAGTCCTACGCTACTCCCGTGGTTCCTCCATTTCTCAGTCCTGCACTACTACCGTACTTCCTCCTTCTCTCAGGATTACGGCACTGGATCACATACTGCTGGACATAATGCCATGCTTAGCAATCTCGAGCATAATTGAGCCCCTGCTGAGTATGATGGCGTAAGAAGAACCCCCTCGGACGAAAGATCGTCCGTTTCCTCCGCGCCTGGATCGAGCTTTCTGGGCATCTGGGACTTTGCATACCACGCGCCCTTTGCACTTCCAGATCTTATGTCCTCTCCGCCAATAACGGAGACACTGGACGGGGAACTGGACGGGGAAATATGTAGATGGGTGCCTGAGGTACGTCTCTAGCGGGGGTCTCTTACGAGACCGCATTGTCAGAACCTCCCCTTCCGGCGACTCTGCAGCCTTGACTCTCGCTAAACTCTTCCTCCTGGCTTCCTCCAAGACAGCCACTCTCCTTGGCTACTTGGCTTCAAGTCGTACGCAGTCCGGTGCCTAGATTGCACGGATGGCTGAGTCGAGCATAAATACGCCCGGGTGTCGACCTGTATCCCGAGAAAAGGCTCAAGATCATCTTCTGCACCTGAACCCGATCACGCCCACCGAATCAACCATTCGACTCACTGAATCACTCATTCACCACCAAGTACTCCGTACACGGTCCCAGTGCTATCGAGCAAGTCATGACGCGTGTGGCAATCGCAGGATCCGGCGACGTGGCCCGCTACTTCACAGAAGAGCTGGTACGGGCTGGCCACGAGGTGGTGATCCTGATGCGCAGCCACAAACCACAGTCCACCGGTCCAGGAACGAGCCAGTTCGTGACCGACTATTCTTTGGAGTCAGTTAGCAAGGCGATCGTGGACTGCGATGTCTTGATCTCCACGATCCTGGACTATTCCATGGACTTGGTCGACGTGCATTTGACCCTCATCGAAGCGTGCAAGAAGAGTCCCAAATGCAAGCGCTTCATTCCATCCGAGTACGGGGCCGACCTCGAAAGGCACCCGGACCAGCCGGCCTTCTACTACGCCAACCATGAGCCGGTCCGCAAAGCCCTGCGAGACCAGACGGAGATCGAGTGGACGCTGGTGTGTGTCGGCTGGCTCATGGACTATATCGTCCCCAGCCGGAACAGATACCTCAAGGACATAGGGGGCGCATTCCCCATCGACCTCGGCAGCGGGACCGCCGAGATCCCTGGCCCCGGCGACCTGCCGTTCAACCTCACGGCCGCGCGGGATGTGGCCAAGGCAATCGCCGCTCTGGTCAGCGCCCCTGCACAGTCGTGGGAGACGCTTACCTTCGTATCCGGAGATCAGACCACCTGGAAGGACCTTGTCAGCGTGATGCAGACAAGGATCCCCGGGCTGCAAGTCACCCACAAGAGTCTGGACCAGCTGAAGGAGGCTGCTCGGAGTGCGGGCGACGATTGGGCGAGGCTCGTGGCTGAGTACCAGATCTTCTCCGCCGGTGATGCTGGCTCACTGAACCCCGAGAAGGTCCGGCGCCACAGAGAGAAGTATTTTGGGCACATTCACTTCCGGACCGTGCCCGAGGTCTTGCAGGCAGCTGAGGAGAATCCACAAGCAATTGTTTAGGGGATTCGAGGTATGGAAGTATGATCAAGAAGGGCTAGGGACCACGATATGTTGGTAGACTCCGCAGAGCATTTCCATTAAGAGAGAGCAATGATGGCCGTCAAGGCACAGTAGAGATAAGGGCCTTGACAGGATTCCACCCAATCAATATCATTTGTATGGCCAGTTTGTCGGATCATGCGCCAGCAAGCATCCCTTGGGACATCGGTGCCGGTGGAGGCCGCTACTCACGGCACTGCTTGCGGAAGATGCTGGCGCATATTGTCATCTATCTTCTTTGCCAGATCCACCGTATCCTCCAGCAGTTTGACGAGGTCATGATCAATAGGCTGGACTGGAGCACCGCTCATACAGCTCATATCTTGCTTTGTCGCGCCTTTCTCCCAATTCCCATCGATCATCCATTCCCTGGGCACGTCGAAGTCCACCGAGTCGATTTCCTTGTTCTTCAGGAGGCTGCCATTGTACCAGAGAAGTTTCGTCTTGTGGTCGACATGAGCAATAGTAAAGCTGCAAACCCGGTCTTCTGGATTGCCGGATTCTCCAATCTTGATATGTCCAGTAATGGATGCGTAATGCTGTTCCATAGAATAGGGAGTACCAGTAAGCTCGAAGCCGAACCACCAGCTCTCTTTGTCACCATGTCCCTGGCGGTACGTATAGGCTTCGCGCACCTCTTTCGTGTTTTGCCACGCGATATGGAGGAGACCGATAAAGACATCCAGACGAGACTTGTCAGCCGCCACCACACCGGAATCACCTTCCTCTGCATAGCCCTCCATGTACACTTTCGACTGCTTGATGGTATCACTGAGCTCGACATCGGCCAGTTCCTTTTCCCACCATGCATGCCGCTCCGGGAAGGCGCCTTGCCAGAGAAGGCGATCGTGAAACAACAGAGTCCCCGTTTCTTTGTACTGGGGATGCTCGTCAAAGATCACATCTGGTGGCTGGAAGAAGACGTCGTCGGCATCCAGTAGCATGACTTGCTCGAAAGTGCTCCCCAGGATTGCGAAAGCTTTGACTGCCCAGCCGCCATGTGGCAAGTCTAAGCTTTGATCGTCAAAGACAGCTGTCACGTCAAAAGTTGACACATCCGGCGCCAAGGACGTGATGAGATCTCGATACTCTTCGGGGAGGTCTTCCTCTCCAGAATATGCAATTTGAATGGGTAGCTGAGAACGCAGAACGTGTCGCACATTTGTCACAAGGTGGCAGGCGTAGCGGAAGCGCTTCTTGCCCGTTGTAATCACCAACCCCTTCGATCCTGGGACAAAACTATCTCGCAGCGTCTTCAAATCTCTTGTGCCGTCAGATTGAGGGCTTCGAATAAACGGGACAAGTGCGGAAGCCACGCCTTCAATCACACTCGACCAGTCCTCCTCCTCCTGTGGTGTCATCTTCGTGTTATCAGTGTGTAGCATCCATTCTTTCAGCGTCCTCAACCGCTTCCCCATCCCCCCGAATTCCGATATATTGAGGGGGTTGTTCCATATTGATTCTGCGTCTTCTCGAGCTGACGCATAGTACGGGTCGACGGCAGGGGGATTTGGAGGACTAAGAGTTGGTTCGGGGGCGGCGGTCGGCCATTGCCAGGCCCAGAGGGAGAAGGTGAGCAGGAGAGCAAAACTGGCGAAGGCGAGGAAGCGGTATTTGGTGGTCAGAGAGCCTGAAATGAGCGTGTGCATGATAAGAATGGCGCAGGTGACCTCGACATGCTTGAGGAGGCTTTCAAGTCGTCAAGTGAATGAATGGGCTGAGGAAGCCTTGGGCCAACTATTTGGCCATTGATGCTAGTACGGAGTGCAGATGTGAGGGTGACGACTGGTGACGACGACTGCGGCGATTACGTGATCGTCGCGGCAACTTCCTGCGCAGCTCTCCAAAGGGCTTGCTCTCCTTCGACTTTCTCTTTAGAAATCATTTGTTCCTTGCTCCTTGCTACCGTGAGGGTTTCTGGCCTTGCCTCGCTTCCATCGCTTAGGTGATCGTCGGAATCGGTCAGTGACAGGGCCACCCGCCAAGACGACTGTGATACACTATCCCGGTCCCCCGACCGAGACCGTTTCTTCCCTCGGAGTCAAGGGGCGATGGTTCGGGACTTTTGAGACGCCACCTATGCATTATCATGTCAATAACATCCCAAACGAACATTTCAATGGCTTCGAAGTGCAGCAGGAGAGTATGGGGTTATGCCTACACCCTGAGGGGTGGGCACACCTTGAAGGGCAGGCACACCTTGAAGGGCAGGCACACCTTGAAGGGCTCCTGAGGCTTCTGAAATTGCCAGGTTTCCACACTACTGTGCAGACGGATGCTAAGGTCGTTGTCTCGGGGCCTTGCCTAAGGACTCCATCGCCCACGTCTTAGCCTGGGACTAATTCCCTCGAAACCAAATGGTGTTCTAACTCCTGGAGTTGAGACACGCTAAATACCTATGTCCGGCCAACGGAGCACTCTTCTGGCACAGCCAGCGCTTCGCTCTTCGACAGAAGAAATGCCGGGAGGCTGCTACTACTGTGCAGCTACCCTAGGCATGGTCTTGCCAGCAAACAGTCGGCTGTGCCGAGGGGTCCAAAAGCGATCATTCTTTTTTCCGTACACTTTGTGCAGTGTACAGTGTACGGTACGGAGCACTCCGTACACTGCCTCAATCCTCTCATTTTGATGATCATCATGTTGACTCGAGCGGAACGGCGGAATCCTCGCACAGCTCCTTGGCAACAACGCTCTGGGACCATACTAATGACTAGCCCTAAGGTATCTCAGTCGAACTGAGTTGCCCTACCCATCCTGTCGAACGCCGGACTTGATTCAGGCCGTCCGCTAGCAGGCAGGCGGCCATCAGGGACATTCATGCTGGATCTTCAGACAGGCTGATGATTATCATCCGGGGGATGCTTCTCCTGTGCATCTGGGCCAAGAATCGGGCCAATTCATGGTACCGTAGCCGCCAGAATACATAATCGAAATTCGGTTGCAAATTCTGTGTCGTGGAACTTCAGGCTCAGAATCCTATGCCGTAACCTTTCCAGGTTGCAACTGATGTTCTCTTGAACGGCCTGCATGGAAAATGGTGCTCATGTGGGCATATCGCTTGACCCTGTCCGGGCTCCTTGTTACCCTTACGCGGGCTCAAGATGACGAATTCCCAGGGAAGATTGACTGCTACAGCTTCGAAGGAAACACGTTCCCAAACAACACCCAATGTCCTGGTTCGCGGATATGCTGTCAGACTACGGACCTGTGCGACCCAAACAGATTCTGTTTGCAAAACAACCAAGTTATCATTCCTCCATGTTCCGTCTGGCCGTGGACTGATTGCTCCAACATATGTCAATATGGTGGGTGACAGCACTTGCAACCTGCCCTTGCTCAGTAAAATCTTATGCTGACGAAAACAACTAGATCCTTCGACCGGGTTTTTGCCTCGAGCAGTGCGATGTGACGACGGTAGCTATTGCTGCGACAATGATCCGGCTTGCTGTTCGGCGAACCGTGGCATTGTTCTTAACGGATTGGGTGCTATCGTATCGACCAACCCTGGTACCTCATCAACCAGTTCGTCTGCAGCAGCAACCCAAAGCGCCTCAACCTCAACCTCAAGTCTGAGCACCAGCGCCTCCGTCTTGCCCACGGTGACGGTCACTGCACCCGGAAGTAGCCCAAGCACTGCATTCGCCACTCCAAGCAGCGATAGCATCACATCCCCAGAGGACATATCCTCAGCTTTATCGTCCACCGGGCTTTCGACAGGGGCCAAGGCCGGAATAGGAATAGGAGCAGCGGTTGCCGCTATCATTATTACTACCCTCGCCGCGTTGTTGTACAGGTCGCGCCGTCGTACAGTGCCCGCGAAAGACTGGCAGCCAGCACCCTCATATACTGATCAATTGACCCCGGATAAACCTTCTCCAGTTGCACAAGCAGTTCCACAAGCCGAAACAGGATATTCGGAACCAGTACATTCGCCGCCAGCATCACAGACAGCATCACAGACAGCATCACAGACAACATCACAGACAACATCACAGACAACATCCCAGCCATCTGAGCTTTATGACACTGTGCCCCCATACGGCAGGCAAATACATGAGTTGCCTGGGCCGACTGATAGGAGGGGCTGGCCAAGTGGCCGTGGTTGAAAAGCAAGGAAGCTGGTGGCTAGCCTGGCGCGGATGTTCGCAAACTCGATATATCAAGCATGCATACGTTGGACCTAGCCTTACCCCCACTCGGGACTATGTAGTGCATATGCATAGTACCGAGTAGTCGGATGGCACTGTCATGCCAATCGACTGTTTGTCAGCCAGCATATGCTCTGCGGCTTCCAAACGATACTGAAGAGGTTCTCTACAATGTGGCTTCTAGAGATTGTACCACTGGTGGTGGTTATGATGAGACATTATTTCGCTTTACTACACTTTACTATACAACTTGAATCTCTTCTAGACCTCGCATCTACCAGCGATCTCTCCCGAATTTTCATGCCGCCCTTGTTTTTGTCAAACTTAGGCACTGACTTGGGCATTCTCAGCATTGCGCTTTAACCAGAAGCCTGATTTAGGCATACTATACACTGTATAGCCTGCGCTCCCCCTTCGACGGTCCTTTGATAGGCAACATGGAATATTTCAACCTTTGACAGTTTCCACATTCTGTACGTACCACTGAAGTCCACAGACGTATTTCAACTCCAACTCTGTCAAACGTAGGCACTAATATTAGGCAGTCCAGCCTTGCTGTAACCAGAAGGCTGGTATAGGCAGTGGGCACACCTATATAGTCTGGGCTCACCCTATACCCCTTCGATGGCGCACATGGAACGTTTCAACCTTTGACAAACTCCAATCCAACTCGAGCGCTGAGAAAGGGAAATGGTGCCAAAGCTTAAAATGTTCCCTATTCTCTATCCAGGGTCGCGGGGAGATCGCAGGCTATATAGTGTATAGTACGCTCCCTATACCCCTTTGATAGAGAACATGGGACATTTCAACCTTGACAGTTTTAGGTGGTTGATGTTTGGTCCTCGGTCTTTGGTCCTTGGTCTTTGGTGTTGTGTACAGTACTCTTTGTGCGAGTCAAGGCTGAGGCTAAGGCTGAGGCTGAGGTTCAGGTTGAGATTGAGATAGAGATAGGGCCCTATTGAGATTGAGATTGAGATTGAGACCTGGATTTGCATTTACTTGAAGCTCTCTATCGCTGACAAGTTTCTTTCCTATCCTACACATGCAGAAGTCGAGGTCGAGGTCGAGCTACTTGTAGATCCTGCCTCGTTGAAGCCTTGAAGCCTTATGGCTACGACATGGCATGGCATGGGTGAGGTTACAGTATAGTACAGTACAGTACTACCTCTATGTAGGTATAGTCAGTAGGTAGGTTCTCTAGGAGGTCTAACTCCACCTTGGTCTACTGTGTATGGTGATATAAAGGTTCTGTTTAGAATAGGAATAGACCCTGGATGGAGATCTCTAATACTGTACTATGACAATCGTTGCTGAGCTTAGGTAGGTATCTATGGCGTAGATGGTCATAAATCTTGAACCTGACACCTACTACCCAACACCGGATACCCAACACCCAACACCCAACACATAATACCCAACACACAGTATCCAAATCCTCATCCCAAGTCACAACAAAGTCCATATAGCATATCACAGCATACTATGGCATCTCATTGTACGCCATAACCAAGTCGTAAGCGGTAACCGTAGACCATAGCATACTATGGCATGTCATTCAATGGCAAGCCATGCAAGTCGTAGGCGGTAACCGTAGATCATGACAAGCAGAAGTGGAAATAGTACCACTGAGGTCCAAACCCAGAAGAAACCAATATAGGGAAGCATGGAGGAAGGCTGTTGTTACCTAGACGTACTCACGCCAGCGCAGTCTCGGCAACCGGCGGTGCTTCGCTCTGCAACGTAGTCGGTGCGTCCAGACCATTCAACTCGGCTAACCGATCCAGCTTGTTCAAACCACCGATCGCGGGCTTCTCGATAGAAACAGACAAACCACCGGTCACTTGTTTCCCGAGAGAAACAGAAACTGTCGGGTTGGAATGTTGGTCCACGACCTTCGAAAGAGCTATAGCGATGGCTTTATCTGTTTGGTCTTCGAATAACGTTGCTCCATTGTCTTCGCATAACGTTTCTTCATTGTCTTCAACCAATGCTACCTTCGAAAGAGCCATGGCGATGTCTTGATCAGTTGGGTCTTCGAATAATGTTTCTGCAGAAACTGTTGGGTTGGAATGTTGGTCCACGACCTTCGAAAGAGCCACGGCGATGGCTTTTTCGGTTTGGTCTTTGAATACCGTTTCTTCATTGTCTTCAACCAGTGTTACCTTCGAAAGAGCCATGGCAATGGCTTTATCAGTTTGGTCTTCGAATAACGTTGCTTCATTGTCTTCAACCAATGTTTCGTCGGCGTCGAAACTGTATGATCCTGACTCCGTCGCTGTCTCTGCTTCTTCTTGCGCTGCTGTGTTGTCTTCTTGATCGTGAGTCTTTGTTTCTGTTTGTTGCGTCACCGTGGTTTCATTGGTATTGACGTTCTCGTCGGATAACGATTTATCACATCCGAGAGGCTTACCCTCAAGTCTCTCTTGATCTTCATCATTGTGGTGAGGCTGTGTGGTCGACGTGGACGTGGACGTGGACGTGGGCGTGAGTGTCTTCCCCCATCTCTCTTGCGAGGCAGTGTTTATGCCAGTACGCACGTCTGTCGGAGCAGTATCTTCTTCAGACTTGAGTGGGGCGGAGAGTGGGGTCAATGAATCCGTCTCAGGGCTGGGCGAGGGATCGACGACTGTAGATTCAGTGTCGGATTCGGCTGTGGCGGAAAGTGTGGTCGACTCAGGGCTGGGCGAGGGATCGACTGTAGGTTCAGTGTCGAATTCGGCTGTGGCTGTTACGGTATTGGCACTTGGACTTGGTTTTGTCTCTTGTGCTTCAACCTGAGGGGAAGTTGTGGATGGAAGGAGTGGTAGAGGTGAACGAGGCAGACGGGCTGACTCGGGCAGTGGCTTTCTCTTGACTGGTGGAGTCTGGGGCCCTGAAACTCCTTTCTGGGTCGGCTCACTAGTGGCAAGTGTCTTTGTTGTTGACGGTGGCTCAGTCAGCGACAACGACTCGGTCTTCAATACTGACTCGGTGTGCAGTAAGGGTTTCGTCTGCGACAAGGGTTTCGTCTGCAACACTAACTCGGCCGTTGGCTGGGGCCTAGTCAGCGAGAACGACTCGGTCTTTAGTAAGGGCCCAGTCAGTGGCAATGTGTCGATCTTGATCTCCGATGATGAGTCGGTCTCTGGCAACGATTCAATTTTTGGCAAGGTCTCGGTCGGTAACACCGAGTCGGTCTCTGGTAACGATTCAACCTTTGGCAACGTCTCGATCGGTAACGCTGACTCGGTCTTTGGCACGGGCCTAGTCGCAAACGACTCGGTCTGCAACATGGGCTCGGTCTGCGGCAATGACTTGGTCTCCAAACCTGACTCGGTCTTCGACACTGACTCGGTCTTTGACAAGATTCCAGTAGCGAGCAGAAGAGCTGCGTCAATCAGCTTCGCTGATGCCATCTTCTCCTCTGTCGGTCGACTCGTAGCCTGTGGACGGGCTTGAGACAGCACATCATTGTGATGGAACGGTTCGATCTTCAGTGATGGCTGCTCGACCCGTGGCCAGTCCGCACCCGCTACTACTGCCTCCTGGTCGCGTCCTACTGGTACCTTTGGTATACTTCCCAAGCCCACCATCTCCTTGATCTCCGCCGGATGTTTCAGATCTGGCGTGTCGTCAATGAGAGCGGTTTTCTCGAGCAACAACCTCTCATGATGCTCCCACATTTTCTTCGCAGTGACAACCTCGTGAGTGTCGTCCATGATCTTGAGGAACTTCTCCCACTTCTCTTCCAAGTCACCTCGTGAATCGTACGGCTTGACGACTTTCATGAATGCCGCCCAATCGCGCAGGACCTCGATGGCGCGTTCCTTGCTAACTTCGAACCACTCCTGATGACTCTTCCTACACCAAGGAGCCTTGCACTGCCGTTCGCGGCGCCATTCCTTCAGCAGCTCGTGGTGCGTCAGGGTCTCGACCCGCTGTGCGTGTGGGACCCGGTCCACCCTCACGAGCAGGTTGGGTGTGTACCCGCATTTCGCCCAGTCGTCGAGCCGGCCCGTGACGGAGATGGCGGTCCAGCCGATTTTCACGTGGCCCGGCGAAGACGCCCGGTCAAAGATGTAGAGTGAGCCGGTCTCGAAATCCCGCCGATCGAGCCGCTCTCGCAGTTTGAATGTTACCGAGTGCATGGGAAGCGGGCTCTTCACGTGCGGCCGGAACTCGGAGAGAATAACGGGTGCTGAGATGGACGAGGATCGGGCGGAGGCAGAACGACTACTACGGGCCGGGCTAGTCCTCGCCGTAGGAGCCATCTGCTGGGCGCGGATTTGGATCTCATCGTACCATCGTTCGGCCAGAGGCGTCAACAGCCCTAGGTCCTCGATGCGGTCTTGATGTCGAGCCCTTTGGCAGCAATTGAGCAGGGCACATCTTTCCAGCACGTCTAGGCTGACAGTTTCACGGGGGAGTATTGCATTGATTTCTTGTACAAGCGCGACCGCCTGCGTGCTGTCCTCGTCCTCGCAATCCCATCGGCACCTCGCGCCTTTCTGAGTGAAGAAGATGCATTGGCGCTGCCTGGAGGTATTGAGCTCGTGGTAGGGGATGAAGAACGAGACCTCCGGGTTGTAGGCCATTGCTGGTTGCTGGTTGTACCGTAGGACAGTAGTATAGTAGATCACATCGACACCTACTGGCTCGATTCACAGTGAGGGGCGGCAGGACATATGTACTGTATGGAGTACTCTGTACTTGCGCGGTAGGGTACAGGGTAGCAGTCCGCGACATGGTGGCGTCCTCTGTACGCGCCGAGGCGTTTTCCCAGGCCCTTAGCCTCTGTTACTTGTGGTGGCTTTGCTGGTTTTTTTGGGGGCTGAAGCTGCCACGGCAAAAAAGTGACCTCTCCTTTCCTCGCTTGCGTGTAGTGGCCGTCACATCGCCCGTGCCTTGGACCCCGTCGCGCGATTATTAGCGACTCTGTTCGCGATGGTCTTGCCAAATGGCGCTCAAAGCTGTGTGACGTATGTAGTTAGTACCTTTGCTGAGGGGCTTAGGCTCAGGCTGTAGATTTAATCAGGGGGTTCTTAGGTAGCTGGGTACAGTAGAAGCATTCGTTGTGCCTGAGGTATCACACAGGATCCGTACACAATGTGTCCGATGATGAAAATTGTTCAAGAGAGGGTCCAAATTCAGGCTGGATGAAGTCGTCGTCGTCGTCATCGTCGTCGTCGTCGTCGTCGTCCTGGCGCGGGTGTGAGCAACCCTGGTCCCAAGGAGGTGCCTAGCGGCGATGACGAATTCATGCCGCACCTAATACTCCGTAGTAGGGAGTTAATCCTGGACGCTCCTTTTGTCTGTGAGATAAAAACCACGCGCATGACGCGCCTAGGCACCAAAGCGTCCCTACGACGAATCTGGCCGTAGAGGGTTTGCCCTGTAACGGCGAACATGTCCTAGACAGGGGGCTTCTAAGACATGCAGCCTGGGTTGAGGCCAGATTTAGGCCGCGAAGGGTGCACAACCAGCAGTAGGAGGTTGTTCTATCGCTTGTCTGTCTCGTGATAGTGCTAGGTATGTACGGCTGCGTCTAGACAGTCCATTAGTCAAGAGATCAATTCGATGGCCCCGCCAAATCTTCGCCCACGCGGTCATGTTGTATCCTGGAGCTACAACATGGTCTGTCCCATCCCTCAAGCCCGAACCATACTATCTACTCTATCGTCCTCCACTCCCTTAGGCCCTACCATGACTTGTCTCCGCCCCTTTCTCCCCGAGGTCGTCGTCACGGGCGTTTACCTCGCCTCCTCCCTGTACCTGCGCGGTGCCGGCCTCTTCGCCCCCCTTGTTCTGTTGCGGCACGCCCTTCTTCACACTCTGCCACTCCATCGCCACTGCGCCAAGCATACAAAGACACGCCAATATAAGGCCAACCAGAAACACGTGTCGCAGCGCCTGGTTATACGCCTTCAGCACGATAGGCTTTATCGAGGTGGGGAGGTTGGTCAGCGAGGTGGCACCGCCGTTCTCGATTGTCTGAGAGGTGAAGCCGGGCAGCCCAGAGAGGCGTTGTAGGAGCTGGCTCTGAAGAATGTTCTGACCCACCGAGATAAAGATGGCGCCGCCAAGCAGCTGGGAGAAGAACATGAGGGAAGTGCCGACAGGGATGTCGTGTTTTGGCAGCACAGCTTGCGCGGCAAGGTTGGGTGCCTGAGAGCAGAAGCCTATACCCCAGCCGTAGAGAATCTGGTATCCAATCCACTTGCCTTCAGGCGTGTGAACTTGCAGGGTGGTCAGGAGACCGGCACCAACGCTCGTACAGCAGACGCCGGCGATCATAAAAGGGGTGTAATAACCGACGCGACGAACAAGGACACCTGCCAATAATGACGAGACCACCATCGACAGAATGAGAGGGAGTATGTGGATGCCTGAGTGTACCGCCGATACGCCTTGGATCGCCTGGAACCAGACGGGCAGATAGTAAGCTGCCTCGAATTAGGCAAGATCGGTACTCCATTCAGAAGATTGTGCAACTCACCAAATATCATCAATTGGGATCCGTTGCAGAGCGACGAAAAGGCGCCGGCAAGGATACTGCGCTGCAGAAAGATCCTAGGAGGAATGGTGGCAGTCTTGGGTAAGAAAATCTGGACCAGCCCAAACCCCGACCACAGCACCCCGGTGAGGACAAGCAGAGCAATCATGCGACCGTCATTCCACTGCAGTCAGGTTCAACATCGTGTTCAGATCAGAGTCGAGAGCAAACCGCTTACAGGGTATGTCAAGCCGCCCCACTGAAGCGCCAATATCAAGCATACGGATCCCGGCACAAGCAGAGCGGTCCCAAAAACATCCAGCTGCGCGAGCTTGGCTTTGGCTGGCGCATTAGTCGTCTCTCGCTTGGGGATGTTCAGGAGAAACAGGATTGCCAGCATAGCAACTCCTCCGAATGGAAGATTGATGTAAAAGCACCATCTCCAGGTGACGTTCGTAGTAAAGGCCCCTCCCAGTAACGGTCCAACCACGGAAGCAATGCCAGAAACGGCGCCAAACATGCCTTGATATACAGGACGCTTATGCAGTGGTACGGAATACACGATGGACACAATCTAAGTGCATTTGACGACACGTCAGCATATAAAGTTGTACGTGAGACTTAAGTCGGAGAGGCGGAGTGTATGGCCTACCGCACCAGTGTAGATCCCAGCCGCTCCCAGACCCGCGATGGCTCGCCCGACGATGAAAGCGACTGAATTCGGGGCCGCACCGCACACAACCGACCCGACCTCAAAGAGGAAGATGGCGGTCAAAAAGGTGACCTTGACGCTGTAGAAGGTATAGATCTTTCCAAACAGCAGCTGGGAGGCGCATTGGGTCAGAAAATAGCCAGAGCCGCACCAGCCAATGTCGGTGACAGAGTGGAAGTCGTCCGTGATTCGGGGGATAGCTGTTGCGATGATCAAGCGGTCCTGCCAGACAGTCAGTCCGTATACCTCCAGCGGGTGCAGTGTTTATCCTGACCAAGGCCACCAAGAACGCGCTCACAAAGACGGAGGCGAGAAGTAAGCCGAGCTTCCGTCCAGAAGGGTATTCGATGTCTCCAGAGGTGGTAGTAGGGCTCTGATCCTTCTTTCCCTCTGCATCGGAGGCTGGAATTGGAGCTGTCGCAGCTTCAGCGCCGCTAGGTGGTTGAGTCTTCCTAAAGAGCATTACGACAGCAGTAGCGCCCCCAACGAGGTGCTTCGAAGCCTGCAATGGCAGTCAAGTGTGTGATGACGCAAAAGAGATTTCTACAAGCTGGGATCGCTCAAATGGCATAATAGATGTTGAAACTGTGGAACAAAGGAGACGAGACATGCGAAAGATGGGAGGGGAGGCATGCCGGGCATATAAACCTGTTGCGACACAGCTCCAGGCTGTTGCTCTTCGGCCGATGCGTTCGGCCATCGGAAAGACAAGAATCATCAAGGTTCACTCACAATGTCAACACTATCCAGCTGGGCGGATTTCGACCATCAACTCGAATAGCAAAGACGTCGAGATGCTTGTGTGGCCTCATATGTGGGTGGGAAGGCGCAGGCCCGCACCGGCCGACGCACGTGACATGCCCTCGGAGGCCCGGACTGCGCTAGACCTATCTTGGACTTTGAGCTGCCCGAATTCTCCGAGCGCCCGAATTCTCTCCCTCAGGCTTGCCAGCCTCACATATCGTCAACTCACCTCCGAGGGGCACCTTCCACATTCCTCACGCATTGCCTGGGCTGTCGAGTATGCCAACTGTCTCCCTCATATATCGACACCTCGTCGCGTCTCCCTTCATCGAGTCCCAGCCCCTCCAGCTCCAGCTGTTGTCATGACGCCCCCGGGCCTGCTGCACAGGTATGCTTGTACGCTATGTGCTCAACGTAAGGTCAAATGCGACAGAGGCGAGCCCTGTTCCCACTGTCTCAAGGCAAACGTGCAGTGTCTGTATCAGGCGCCCTCCTCGATTCGACCTCGGAAGAGGGCTATCGACGAAGAGCTGCTCTCCCGCCTGGCTCGGTATGAAGATCTAATGAGGAAGCATGATATTGATTTCACACACTGCGCCAGTCCCTGGGTCTCATCTGGATTGGAAACCCAACCAAAGAATAACGGCCATCAGAGTCCAGTCTCTATTAATTCTCCAGCCAGCCATCTCATTCTGAACTCCGAGAACTCCACGGTGGGCTTACAACGGTAAGGAACTTTGAGAGTTTGGACTAGCCTGGTCCAGGATAACATCATTCTCAGGTGCTCGTGGTCGAGTCTGAAGCCAGAGGTCTGTTACTCCAAGACGGAAAGTTGCTGTGACTCCCGATCACTGACCTGTCTACCATGTGTAGCTCAAATATCCCCCTGTCCTGAGTCTACGCCATAAAGACGACCCGGCTCTCCTTTCTCCACCGTCTCTTCACCACGTCCTTTCTCCCAGTCAGCCCAAACTCGAAGAACTACATCCAGAACCAAGACACATCTACCGCTTCTGGCAAATTTTCGTAAAAACTGTCAATCCGCTCACAAAGATCGTCCATGTACCGACTCTACAACAATGCATTTTGGATGCAAGTTGGGATCCTGCAAATGCACCAAAACCCCTAACCGCCATAATGTTCTCTATATACACACTGGCTGTCACCTCCATATCTTCGGACCAATGTCAGGCGTCCTTCGGTGACACTAGGGACGCCCTTTTGACGCGTTACCGAGCTGCGTCCCTCCAGGCGCTTGTCGCGGCCGACTTTCTCACAACCAAAGAGTTTGAGGTTCTGCAAGCACTTGTCTTGTTCCTTCTTGCAGACCCGGAATCAGAATTGACTTCCACACTGACCGGTGCCGCCATAAGACTGGGCCAAAAAATGGGTCTACACCGAGATGAGAGCGACCCCAAGATTTCGTTCTTCGAGAGGGAAATGCGCATCCGGCTTTGGTGGTGGCTGTGTGGCCTCGACTCCCGAAACCGTGCTGTCTGGCCATCGGGCCTTAAGATACCGCTCCCGGAACTGGGCGAGATTCGCCTTCCGTTGAATATTAATGACGCGGACTTACATCCCGACATGGTCGAACCTCCTGTCGAGTACAATAGACCGACAGAGATGATGTGTGTCCTCATGAAGTACGAAGTTTCCAACTGGCTTCGGTCATCGCCGACATCAGCCAAGGTCTTTGACGCTATGGTTCGAGGCCCTGTGAGAGACAGGCTGTCGTTGGAACTGGAAGAGAAGCTCATCAATGAGCTCGAGGACATCTACCAGGAGAAGTACCTTCGCCATGCTGACAAACGCATACCTCTCCATAATCTGACGTGCGCCATGGCAACCCTTGCCCTCGCTCGAATGCGGTTCAAGGCCCATCATCCCCGTGGCCGCGCAGCTGCCGGTGATGGTGAGGTGTACATGACCGGCGAGGAAGGCGAACTGCTCTTTGCTTCGGCCGTGACCTGGTTAGAAATGATGGATGTGGCCGCACATAGCCAGTTTGCCTCGTATCTGGTCACGCACATGACGACCAGGTTCCAGATGGACGCGTACATCCACATCATCAGTGACCTGCGGCAGCGGCTTCAGGGAGATCGTGTGGTTGTGGCTTGGAAGCTGGTTGAAGATCTGTACAACGAGCATCCTGAGCTGATGCATGATGCTGAAAACACTTTCATTGTTGCTCTGGGTGACCTGACTCTGGAGGCTTGGGAGATGCACAGGAAGGAGTTATTACGCCAAGGTAGTCCAAATCTTGCTGGGGCACCGCAGTTCATTCAAAGGCTATGGGACCAAAGGCAGAGCGGAGCGATGCACATGCCTACACTCCTAGATCCCTACGCTTTGGATGCGCTTGGTAAGGTGGACGACAACGACTTTGATTGGGATTGTTGGAATGATTTCTTGGGGCTGTGAAGACAAGGAGGTTTAAGACTGCTTCCATACAGATATGAAGGGACACATAGGGGATCTTGCGGTCAGTGGGTCTCCCAGGACGATGTCGAACAGCGTCTGTTGGAGTGGCTAGGGTTAGGGTTAGGGGTAGGGTTACATACCTACTTCGTGTGCTTGCCATAGCCTAAGGCTGAGTTCTCGCCTGAGGGCTCGGGCGCGCTTGGGCCTTACGGCCTCTAAATCCTCAGCAAGACCCCAGGGTTTAGGGGCCCTTTAGGCCCCACAACAGCATTCTGGTAGGCGATAAGGATGTTCATTGCACATCAATGATAAGGATCCTATGGACGCCCATACGAGGCAGGAAATCCGAAGCCTGAGCACCTGCGTCTCGGCCTTATCTCCCTGCAAGTGGTGCTTGTATCTGGACTTCATGGCGCACTTGGCTTCGTCCTTCCTCCGTACAATCTCACGGCCCTCAACAACGTCGACAAGAAGTCCATCTTTTGACCTCCTCCATGATCGAGCTCGTCTCACATGGCTACAGTACTAACTCATGTCTACCTCACATTCGACGAAACGTCCCCGACTTGGGGAGCGTACCATGCTTGCATGCACCATGTGCAAGCAGAAAAAACTCAAGGTACGGCCGGCGTGAGACAAGACATCCAGGCTGCATCCATCGCTGACACCGGGATCCTAGTGTGATGGCCAATCTCCGCAGTGTCAGAATTGCATCAAAGCCGGACGAGGTACGTTTGATCGGTGCCCTGCAGGTCCAATCCATGCTTATCATGGTTCAGACTGTCTGGTCGAAGATCCAGCCACGGGCCTCCAGCGACCCCGAGACTACCTCCAGTCGCTCGAGGCTCGCGTTGCCTTCCTCGAGAGCCTTCTTCGGGAGGTCCGTCCAGATGTTGCCATCGACCATTTCGGCTCCATTGGGTCGCTGGAACGGCACACTCTCTCTGATCAGGGGCTCCTGGCAGAAGTATCATTCAGGCATGCCTCCGATGGCCCCCAGGATCAGTCGAACCAACGGTCCAACCTTTCACACAACGGACAGATGCCAATCTCGCCGGGCGTGAGCAAGCATGAATCGGTCGAGCCCGAAGAAGACGTCAACGACCTTGCTTCCGACGTGGCTTTGCTGGCAATCAGTGCCGCCGGCCGTGAACCACACTACTTTGGCCCGTCCTCCGCTCTCTCCTTCTCCCGTGTAGCCTTCCCTACGTTGAGGTGGCACAAACGCCACGACGGCTCCCAGCCAAGCGTCTATAGCGACTCGGATGTCCATCGTGGCACACAGGGCCGCCGACCAGCGTTGCTACCCTCGTCCACTGCTGGCCATGCATTATCCACCGCCTACTTCAATCATGTCCACCCGCAGTACCCTTTCCTACATCGACCTACCTTTCTGGCATGGGAGGAAGACTGTTTACACGCACAGCAGGTGGGCGCGATTGAATCTGTCAAAGAGATCCCATTGTTTTTCGTGCTTATGGTATGGATCCCCTCCCCCGTGGCAAATGATATGGGCTCATCGCGTGGCAAGGTCTATGCGATCGGATCGCTTATCATCAAAAATGGAGATCGTAGCGAAGATGCAGAGGTGAGTCGACTACTTGCCCATCCTGTCATTTTACTCACGGTGATCCAGGCTTACTATGCCACCGCCATGGACTACCTCCCCAGCATCATCGACATGGATAGTATGCAGTCGATCCAAGCGATTATCGCCTGTGCGGTCTACTCCATCCGGTCACCTGTTGGTGCCTCGATATGGTAACAAGACACCGTGCTCGTCGTTCCGTCGAAAAGCTGCCCAATGCTGACGACCGCAACCAGGAAATTGTCGGGCATGGCCATCCGCCATTGTATTGAACTAGGTTATCATCGGAGTGTGAAGAGATTCCGGCCCAGCACTGATGCGCTGACAAATGAAATGTCGAAACGAATCTTCTGGGTTGCATACGACATAGACCGCGCCGTGGCATTGATGCTTGGACGACCATTCGGTATTGCTGATCAAATGATCGATGTCGAGGTATAAGGACTCTTCGCGATGGGAAGGCGTGCACATGGCCACAGTAACCCTGCTAACCCAACCACCAGCTTCCTCTTGATGTCGACGATTCTGCGATCTCGAGTGCGGGAATTACTGGTCCAATTCGACACGGCTCGGATAAGCCACCCACAGCCATGACCGGGGCCATCCACATCATCAAGCTTCGACAACTGTGGTCCAAGATCAGCGACACCATTTATCTGGCGGCTTCCAATGGACCGTCTGTGGGCACCAGGACATGTGCCGCTCTATCAGCACACCTCCCCCATCTTCGGCAGCTGCTCGACGAGTGGTTCGCGGAAACACCAGAACAACTTCAACACCCAGACGGCGGGCCAGTCTCGGTCTTTACTTCGAAAGACTGGTTCCGTCTGGCTTACGACCACACGATCCTTCTGATGTACCGGCACTGTCTCACATGCGAGTTCCATCGACAGCCGTACAACCCCGCCCACAGTACCCACTGCAGCAAAGTACAAATCGACGCTGCCTTTCAAGAATGCGCAGCGAGTGCCCGAGAAATCTGCGTATTGTACCGCAGGACGTACCAGCGGTCACCGGTACGCTACACTTGGGGTTCGCTGCACATTCTGTTCCTGGCCGGGCTCACCTATCTGCATTGCCTATGGAGCTCTGCGACTGTACGCCGGAATGTCCGGCAACTTGATGTGATCAACACCTGCACGTCGTGCAACATGGTCCTGGTCATCATTGCAGAGCGATGGAACATTGCCGCGCCTTATCGAGACCTGTTCGAGAAACTCTCGGAACGGACGATCAGCATGGTCTTCGGAGGCCAGGGGAATGATAATCAAAACATGAGTGCATCATCAGCTCTTTTGTCTGACTCGAGCACCCAAATGGTCAATAGCCAAAGCTACGACGCATTCGCGCAACCCATGTTCGATGGGTCACAACTTGACGACTGGTTGGTGAGTTTGGAAGAAATGAAGGTTCCCGACGAGTCGGAGTGGCTCGTCCAGGGGTTGATTCGGGGATTTGGAAGTCAACAAGACGTCAACATGTTCGGTGACACGTCTGATCCAATGATGTGAGTGCAGTACGGGTTCAATAATCCAACCACTACTCATATCCTGCGCCTTGCTCGAAGTTGCGTCAGTCGCGATGAGTATTTGGATCAAGATCATCTATCTAGGACGATTTCCACTCCGGAAGATAAACACAGATTTGATCGCTTGCAGGGCTGTGTACAATGATGCCGAGTCAGCTACACGGCAAAAGCGCGGCCTCCAGTCCTCTCAATCTTCGCATAGCTCAGACACGGGACCATCAGCCGTGGATTTCGAGTGAAGATTTGATCTCAAGATCCGCGGTTGAAGACCTCGCAACTGAATTGACAATGCGTTACTAAGCCCGTTCTGGAGCAGCTGAGACGGCGGGACAGTCCAACCAGATTATTAAAGCGTCAGAGTTCAGCCAACAGCGCCTATTTGAGAACATTGGACCAAGACTATCGATGCTTACACTTCCAAGGGATCTGAGCTGCTCACGCAGGCGAGAAAGCTTGGTTATCACGGCGCATGACCGCCGTGGTGGGTTTATCAGTGGTCGACAGGATGCGGGTCGATCTGGAAGAAGACACGACGTATGTTTCGAAGTTGGTGGGATGTACATGAAATGTACATGGATGAACGGGCACCGTTCTTCGAAATGCTGCCATTGTCGCGTTCACCCGACTGAACATTCGCCACGAGGAAGAGCCTGAGGATGATGGTGGCGATAACAAAGGTGCTAGAGTTATCGTCTGTGCGCATTATCAAAATACTGCGTGATGCCGCCCTGTGCTCACCTCCGGCTCGCGCGAGTCGAGGGAGTGGGCACTCTTCCCTCACCCGTCGTGGGGGCACCTCCATCTTATTGAGAACTAGGACGACGACTTGTGTCATGACATGTTGGTTGGGTTATACGAAGGCTTTGACGACTTTGAACGAAGAGGGATGATTGGTTGGGAAGTCACTGAAGGATCCGCCAGGAAATGGGCTTATCTCATGTCAATATACGAGGTGAGTACCCTGTAAAAGGTAGTGAAATGGTGAGTCGCACGTAAGGGGGCAGATTTTACAGTCTTCCCTTTTTACCGCCAGTGCAGCCTAAGACACCAGTAGTGGTAGGCGCCTAGTAGGGATCAGGGTACTGTACCGTACCTTGGCACCGCTGAGGATAAGGATACCTTGAGCTTAGAGCCTGAGCCCCAGGGTTAGGGTTAGGGTTAGGGTTACCCTGAGGCCGAAGGGTGTGGCTTACAGTGTATGTAAGCCTAGGGCTAAGGCTACGGATAAGGATTGGTGAGCCCAGGCTCCGACTCAGGCAATCTGGTTTCCACCGAGCCAATCACGGAAGAAGCCTGCCGCCTCCACAGCCTGTAGCCTCCCAACTCCGAGCCTCCGCCTCCGAGCCTCGTCGAACAATTGCAAGAATCGGATCACCACTTTCTCTACCACAGTCAAGCGCTCCCGTCCAAGTTCAGATTTTGTTTCAGACTCCGAAATCCCAAAACAAACTGAACTAAACCGTACCACACCACACCAGAACACTTCACATCACACCACATCATTCACACCACAGTCATTTCTCCCAGCTTCGGAATACTGTACGTGTTAGGCCAGGCCAGACACAGTTCAGTTCTCTAGGGATCTAGGGGCCATCGAGCGGTGTGGCACACACACATATACAGCTTCTCCTAGTATCGACCGGTGTTACACACACACACATACAGCTTCTACTAGTATCGACCGGTGTTACACATACGGGCTGTCTCAGGGCACATTTCAACACCCATTTCATACCACAGCTCCTCCTACTATCTCTCGTGTGGCACCACAGTTCCTCCTAACATCTCTCGTGTGGCATATACACAGCTCCTCCTACCATCTCTCTCATCATTACGTCTTCTCCTCCTACTATCTTATCATGTCTCCCGCCAAAATCTCCCTCAAGCCTAGAGTCGTGGCGCTCGGCCATCCCAAGTACGTGGGTGAAGAGTACCTGGCCTCATTTTCCAACGACTTCGACTTTGAGGTTCTGGAGGCGACGAACCGCGCCGAAACAAAGGCCATGTTGCCTCGCATGGTGGCCGAGCGACCGATTGATGCGTTTGTCATCCGCATGGGCACGCCGCCTTACGAGCCGTTCGACGAGGATCTGCTGGGAGCGATGGTGCCGCATTGCAAGATCATCACTTCTGCGTCGGCTGGATTTGTAAGTTGAAGAAATAGCATAGCATTGTATTGTATTGCGTTATATGTCATTTTATCATATTCTGTCCTATCCTGTCCTATCCTATCTAATCCAGTCCTATCCATGTCGATTCCCCGAATGTCTCTTTTGGTGGCGGTGGTGGTCGTCGTCGTCGCCGTCACCTTCTTCTTGGTCATATCTTATCTTATCCTATCCTGTCCTACCTATCCTACCTATCCTACCTATCCTACCTATCCTACCTATCCTACCTATCCTATCCCAAGTATCTCTTTCCCAAGTATCTCTTTTGGTCGTCGTCGTCACCTTCTTCTGGTTGTTCTAATTCGCAAGTGTCCTCTTTACATGTCATTGTGAATTTATATGTTATATGTTATCGTAAATAGTATCTATTCTAACCATCCATAGAATGAATTCGACGTCGACTGGATGACCAAAAACAACATCTGGTTCTGCAACACGGTGGACGCGGTGGCCGAAGCCACAGCCGACATGGCCATGTTCCTCACACTCGCCGTGCTACGAGACACGACACGAGCCGAACGCCAGGCGCGCGACGGGTCGTGGAAAGCCAACCTCGTGCCGGTACGAGACCCAGGCGGCCTGACGCTGGGGATTGTCGGCGCCGGCTCTATCGGCAAATACCTGGCGCGGAAGGCGGCGGCGTTCAACATGAAAGTCGCGTACCACAACCGCCGCCGACTGCCGGTCGAGGAAGAGCAGCGCTACGGACTCACGTACCACGCCCGCCTGGACGACCTGCTGGCCGCGTCCGACGTCGTCTCCATCAACTGTCCGTTGAACACGCAGACCACCCATCTCATCTCGCACGCCCAGTTCGCCGCCATGAAGGACGGCGCCTTCCTCGTCAACACGGCCCGCGGGCCCGTCGTCGACGAGGACGCACTGATCCACGCTCTGGAGTCTGGAAAACTCACCCGTGCAGGTTTGGACGTGTTTCACAACGAACCTAATATCAATCCCTACTTCCGCTCTAGTGACCGCGTCATTGTCCAGCCCCATATGGGCGGCTTGACGGATCTCGCCTTCCGGAAATCCGAGACCGAGTGCTTTGAGAATATTCGCTCTTTGTTCACTACCGGTCGGCCTGTGGCTCCGGTGAACAATCTCAACTCTAAGCTGGGGTGAACCATCTTAATCCCAAGACAGTGTTGGTGGTGAACCATCTCAGTCCTAAGAGGGGGTAGTTGGTGGCAAACCATCTCATCTCAAGACAGTGTTAGTGGTGGTGGCAAGACCATGCAGTTGGCAGTGGTGAACCATCTCAATCCCAAGACCGTGTTGATGGTGGTGCAGTTGGTGGTGGTGGTGTGGTGGTGGTATGGTGTGGGATTGCTATAGGATACCTACCTACCTAGGTATCAAGCATGATTTCATTGGCATCCAATATCATCATCAAGCATTGGTATTTAGCACCTTGGTATTTGGTATTTGGTATGAACTGGAACGGGATCACACGGGAATACACACCATAATCCTTGGTAGCTACAATATCTCGGGGACTCTGCCTCGACGCTTGACTGAAAGTGTCGACGAAAAAGCCACCCATAGCAATGGAGTCTAGAATCAAAATGAAAATAAAATCAAGATCAAGATCAAGATCAAAATCAAAACAGAGTCAAGCTAATTATAGAGCCTGAAGTTCAAAGACATCGAACGGCATAAGTGTACTGTACTTACTGTACCGTGTTATCCGACCGCTCGCTGGCAAGCAAAATGGTACTTAGGGCCACGGTGAGGATAGTCATGAAGAAGAGACTAAATCACTATTAGGCAGTGACTACTATCGACAGACAGCATTCATGGCCCTCCCTCAGGCCGCCACCGATGACAGACAATCCTGGTAACAGAGTTGACCAGTGCTGTAACTCCTCCGTGGCATATCTAATGGTTGTATTTTTATGTATCGTGTCCGACATTGTCCTGTACTGTCCGTCCTGTCCGTCCTGTTCGTGTCACAAATTCGGGCTCGGCCCCAACTTCAACTGCTGGGCTGTAGACATGCTCGCCCTCTTCAATGCTCTCGGGCCCGAACTGCCCTGCATTAACTGATTGACGACCTGATCTTGGCTGTTGGGCCGGGTCCGCCACCGCCAGCTCTTGACCAGCTGTCTGTCGAGACCCTTTCCCTCGAGGATATCCGCCACCCACGCACCGATGTTGGGAAGGTACTTGAAGGCATGGCCGCTTCCGGCGGTGGCGACAAACACTCCCCGGTGGCCGGGCCCAGGGACATGGTCGATGACGAAATGGTTGTCCCAAGAGTCCGTGTACCAGCACAGCCGGGTCATGTCGATGTCGACGCCGTGGGCGGGCAGGTCGGGCAGAAACTCGGCGATGAACTTCTTGATCACGCTCAGGGCTTGCGCCGGCACCGAGTCCTTGATCTGCTGGTGTTCTGTGTAGCGCGTGACGGGGATGCTGCGTTCACGCCCGTCCGCTTGCACCTGCGGGTTGGTGTACTTGGTGCCGCGGTAGCCGATCTTCATGTATCCGTCGTCGGTGGCCGCGAACCCGTACAGGCCGCCCTCGGCCCCGTCACGCATCTTGTACATCCACGATGGGAAGTTGTCCGGTGAGTAGCGCCGGGCGAGGTCGGGGGGTAGTTTCATCAGCACAACGGATCCAGCCGTGGCTTCGCAGACCGAGTCAAGTTCGGGGAGGAGGCTGGGTGTCCAGCCGCCGCAGGCCATGATGACCACTTCGCTGAGGTGGCTTTTGCCGTCTCGTGTGCGAATCCCTACTACTGTGTCGGTGTCGGTATGAGGAGAAGAAGGCGATGTAGAAGGAGATGTGGGTGCAGATGTGGATGCGGATTTGGATGTGGATGAGTAGATGAAGGAATCCAACGCCCCGGACTCGGGCCCAAACACCGTCCGCACACCCAGGAATTTGGCTTTGTGCAGTGCAAAGCAGCACGCCTTGTCGGCCAGCACGGTGCCGCCCGTGGTGTCGAGCACGCCCAGGTACGGCTGACCGCGGCGCTGGCGGCCGCCGAACGGGTCGATGGCGTGGCCGAAGCCCTTTTCGTGCGCGAGCTGGACGTGCGTGGGGTCGTGCGTGATCAGCTGCGAATCGGCCTGGCCAGCGGCGGCGTTCATGTTGCGCACCGTCGCGGCCTCGAAGGGCGGCAGTGTTGGCTGGTCGGTGAGGCTCAAGTGACCATGGTTTAGGAAGACGGCGTCCGTCCTGCTCATGCCGGCGGGCACGTTGCCGGCGGCGATCTCAGCATTCCACTGTTTCCATGCGGTGGTGGCCTCGATCGACAGATCCTGGTACTCGGTCTGCGCGCCGTAAGCTGAGCGGAAGATCTTATTCGTGTCCGCCGACGCAGCATCGCAGCCTTTGAAATAGGAATATCGCGATTGTTCGTAGGGCTGCTTGTCGAACAGCGTGATGTTGCGGTATCCTCGTTGCGCCAGATGGATCGCCGTGCTCAGGCCGAACACGCCGGCCCCGACGATGTTGATGGCGGCATCTTTGTCGGAGAGCGTGGCTGGACACTTCCTGCCAGAAGACGGCATCTGGGGCTAAGGATCGTGGTCCGGAGAGAAGAGGAGAGGACCGGACAGGACAGATACGATTAAGTATCACTTTCTTTCCCCTGGAGGTTCGAGGTGATGTTGATGGCTCAATCTGCGCCCTGTGAGGCCCAAGGTCGGAATAGAGTTGGTGTTGCGCCACGTCGATACGCGGATTCGAGTCTCCTGCCTGTGGTCGATATTAGATGGTGGATGGTGGATGGTGGTTGATCTCACGCCACTGTCACGGTGACATGCCACTCCATCATACCTAAATTGACACTGCCATTCCCATTCCCATGCCTATTCCTATTCCCAATACTCCGGATTGCGCCCTTTTGCACGGGGTGGAGACGAGAATCGAAGTGGTCAAGATGAGGGTCAAGATGAGGGTCAAGATGAGGTTCGTGCCACATGGTTCTCGCCACCAAAGCAAGACCAAGACTCGGAGGAATCCGTGAAGTAGCGGATGCACTACCCGGTCCGCTCTTCTCAGGCTAAGGCCTAGGGCCCTAAGGCTCCTTAGGCTCCTAAAGCTTTGGGCTTTAGGCTCTAAGGCTTAGGATAAGGAGGCCACCGCCGATAAGATACCGCTGACACCAAGCCACCGCCGAACCTTTCAGTACCAATCATTCCGTCGGCCGTCCTTCCTACTACCAACTGTCATTGTTCCGACTCTGCAATGGAAGCCTGGTGAGAGTGAGAGTGTCGACGGTCGCCATGTCCGGACGCCTAAGCCCAGCCTTCACTCGCCCTCCTCCTCTACAGCCAACCTCAGTCATTCGCGTCTTCAGCCCGGCTGGGTCGATTGGCGATGAGAGCCTCCGAGATGGCCGAGCGTACCTCGAAGCCCAGGGCTACAGGGTAGACCAGCCGGCTACGGTGCTCGAACGATACAACTATTTTGCGGGATCCAAAACATCCCGGGCAAGAGAGCTGTATGATGCTGTCCTGAAGCAGGAGGAGGGCTGCGACAGTGTCATTTGGGCGGCCCGTGGAGGATACGGATCGTCGCAAATGATCGAGGAAGGCATGACGGCACAGATGCTGGATGATCTGGAGCAGGAACTGGCACAGAACCCCAAGTGGCTGGTGGGATACTCGGACATTACAGTGATCAGTCTACGCTTGTGGGCGAAGGCGAGAGTCCTGGTGCTGCATGGGCCGATGGTGTTCAATGTGGCCGAGTACTGCCCGGCGGCTTTGCGGGACATGTGGACGATCCTCACGGGCACCGAGCCACATACCCAGGTGTTCGAGGGCGACATTCGGTACGGCTCAGGCCTGGCTGGCAGCTCCGGCACATTGGCGAGAGGGACGCTGTTGGGAGGCAACCTCCAAGTGCTGGCGTCGTTGGTTGGGGCCAAGGACCAAGGAGGACAAGATCTGCTGCCGTCGTTTGATGGCTGTATCTTGTTGTTGGAGGAGGTTGGCGATGCCGCATGTGAGTTGCTTTGCTTCCTGCTCTTCGTTTGGGATCTTGTGAATCCTGTCTCAAGCAGTCTCAGATTGACTCACGATATGGCATACACAGACCGGATCCATCGCTCCCTCCGCGCCCTCCTTCGTGCGCCTGGCTTCCAATCGCTGGCCGGAATAGCCCTGGGTCAACTGACCTCCGCGAACAACTATGCACGCGGCAAGTATGACCAGTACGAGGTATGTCATGCCCTGCCCTCACAGCCACCCTCCCAATCCTGGTCTGGGTGATATACGACTTACTGGAATTCCCCCTTCTGCCTGTAGGTTCTCCACGAATTGCTGGAACCTCTCGGGATCCCCGTCATCACGGCGTTGGAGATCGGGCACGAAGCTGCCACCGCCTGGCCCATAGTGCTCGGTGCCGACGCCGAGATTCATGTGAGCGGCGAGCTGAGGGTGTTTGTGCCGGGCTGCGCTTAGATACTGTACTGTGTCGAGAGTACTGTTCCCAGCCTTGGCCTCCAACATGATCTTCGTCCGGACTCATACTAATCAATTAGTGCAGTATAAGATACCCTCTATCCTTGCCGGGGGTCAGTCAGTGGCTCGGAGGAATCCGACTCACGATGTCTCCCCGTCTTCCCACCAATTACAGGCCCCGTCTAGTATATGCAACTGATAAGGATCCCACAATATAGACCGGACACGGTTAGCCCACCACAGAAAACGGATCCTACCCACGCGATGGTGGACGCGGGCCCCTACAGCACGGCCACTTGAGCCACTAGGTCCACGTCTAGAAAACTCTCGGGCCCTGCTATTTCCTTGCGCTCTGGACGCTCTCTCGGGTTGTCGCCTCCCAGGTTTCTTCCGCAGCTGGGTCAATCACTGTGTCGAGACTGTCCGGAAGGTTCCTTTGGGCAGGCTCGCGTGCATGATATGGATGGCCAGATCGAGGGAGCACATCGCACAGGACATTGATAGATAGGCTCTTGTATTTGGATCACTGTCTCTCTCTATAATGCCCTCCCTTCCGTCCTCATCACACTCTTGATTATCTGCACTTGGACAAGGAAAGCAAATCAGCCAGCAAGATATCAGCCGCAATGAGTGGTGAGTCCACAATCAATGTCCAAGTCCAGGGCATATCCTATCATTAGGAACTAACCCTCAAATGCAGTCGAGAAAACCCCCGACCACCTCTCCAAGGAGCAGGATTTGGCCACGTTTGACACTGATTTGGCTTCGTTCAAAGAGGCCCAGGTCACCGTCGTCACCGAAGATGAAGAGACTCCAACCGAAGAGGAAATGGCCACCTTGAGGCACATCAGCGACAGCGTCACCTGGGTGGCCATTGTGCTGGCGTTTGCCGAGTTCGGTATGTTTCTCTAAAGGCCTCTACCTCTGCCTCACCCCCACCATTCCTTGCGCAGGCTGAGCTGACCTTGTCCTTTTGATTCAAGCCGAGCGAGCTTCCTACTATGGATGTCAGGGTCTCTTCACCAACTTCGTCCAACGGCCGCTGCCCAAGGGTGGTAACGGGGCCGGCGCAGTCCCAGCAGGCAGCGAACAGTCTGCCGGTGCTCTTGGGCTAGGTCTCACCACCGCAACCGCCGTGCTACAGTCGTTCAACTTCCTTTCCTTCACCATACCAGTATGTTCCCTTCCAACCCGAACCCGATTTCCCCATATATCCGCGTCTGCTGACTGTGCACCTTTTTTAGATTCTGGGAGGCTTGGTTGCCGACGTTAAGCTTGGAAGAGTGAGTTGATCTTGCTGCTGCTGCTGTTGCTATAGTCTACAACGTCTGCCCCGTCCAGCTTCTGACTGGCTGTTCTAGTTCAAAACAATCTGCCTCGGTGTCGGAATCGGTGTTATCGGCCATATTCTCCTTGTTATAGGTGAGTTCGGCTCCCCGTACATGGACGGACCATGGGTCATGGCATGCGTTCAGAAATTGACCCTTGTCTCTCAGCTGCCCTTCCTACCGTCATCCGATCCGGCCATGCGCTTGCGCCCTTCGAGATCAGCATATTGATCATCACCCTGGCGACTGGTCTAATCAAGGCAAAGTACGTTTTGGATTTGAAACATCTTTTTCTTTTCAAGATGCATCGACCTGACGTGGAGTTTTTTCTTCTTCTAGTGTCGCTCCGCTCGTCTTGGAGCAGGCTCGACCGACCAGGATCAGGACCTTGAAGAGCGGCGAGAGAGTCATCCTAGACAAGACACTTACACTGCAGTCCAGCATGATGATCTACTACTGGAGCATCTATGTCGGCGCGTTGCTCAAGCTGGGCACTACCTGTAGGCCACATCTACTCTATCTTTAATGAACAACCCCCTTAACATTGGACAGACGCCGAGAAGAGAATCGGTTTCTGGCTGGGGTTCTTGGTCCCCACCATCGCCTTCGTGCTCATGATCCCGTGCATGGCCATCATCGCGAAGCCGGTGGTGGTCCAACCACCGACTGGATCGGCCGTGTTCGACGGGTTCAAGGTGTTCGGGGTGATCATCAAGAAGGGCGGTTTGAAGGGCATGCTCAAGGGCGGTGATGCGTTCTGGAACCACGGCAAGCCCAGTGTCATGGCGGTCGAAGGCACGCTCGAAGGAAAGAAGGCCGGCTGGTTGAACTGGGACGACGAGTTCGTCGACGACCTGCGCAAGACCTTCAGCGCCTGCAAGATCTTCCTGTTCTTGCCCATCTTCAACCTGTCGGACGGCGGAATCTGGTCCTTGTTCGTCAGCATGGCCGGCTCCATGACTTCGGACGGGGTGCCCAACGACTTGCTCACCGCCTTGAACCCCATCACCATCATCGTCTTCTCGCCCATCTTACAGTTCCTGCTCTACCCGACCCTCAACCGCATGGGCATCCACTACCCTCGAGTGTGGAGGATCGTGACCGGTTTCCTCATTTGCACTTTCGGCCAGATCATCGGCGCCATCATCCAGTGGCGAGTCTACGAGACCAGCCCGTGTGGATGGCACGCCACCACGTGCAAAACAGGCGTCTCACCCATGAGTTTGTGGTGGGTGGTGCCACTGTATGTGCTCCCGTCACTGGCCGAACTTTTCATCAACGTCGAGTGTTATCAACTGGCTATTCAGGTGGCTCCTCCTAGAATGAAGGTAAGTACACACACACACACAGAGAGAGAGAGAGACATACACACTCACACTCACACTCACACACACTCACACTCACTCACTCACTCACTCACTCACTCACTCACTCACTCACTCACTCACACTCACTCACTCACTCACTCTCTCCCCCCTCTCTCTTTCTCTCCACCCATGCCCAACCAAACTCCTAGGGACGCGGTTCTCTATCTGCCAAGTACCTAGTACTGCTATACCAAGTACTGCTGCTGACTTCTCTTCCTATCTAGTCTGTCGTATTCGGAATCCTCCTCTTCATGACCGCCCTCTCCAGCGCCATCATCCTCATCATCTCGCCGAGCTTCAAGGACCCCCATCTCATCCGACCATTTATCGGCGTCGCCTGCGCCAGTTTCGTCTCGGCCATCCTCATTGCCGTTTTCTTCCGCAAAGCCGACATTGAAAACAAGGCTAGATAGATCTGCATAGATCGAGTAGGGTGATGCGAGGTATAGATGGATTGGGGGTAGGGGGTAGGGCTAGATCAATAAATGAATTTGAGAATCTCGCTGCTTTCTGTTACTCGTCCTGAGCTGAGCTTCGGATCGTTGGGTTTGCTGCCGCTCGTCAACTTCTGTAAGCTGAGCTTAAAGATATGCTTCCACCGCAACCACGAAACACTCTACTGTATGATACCGCGGGTTGTCCGGTGGTCTACGTCCCAATACTCTAGCACTGATGATGACATCTTATAAGCCAGCTCATGACCTGAATAGATAGTAATAGTCGACTTTAAGCCAGCTAGACTCAAGAATAGGATAAATACGGCTATCGTGGCCTTAGGGGCCTCGAGGACCAGGACTAATGGCGAGGACTATCGAATTATATTGGATTTCATCTTATTCGTATCTATGGACCGCCTCGGCTATGCTGGTAGATACCTACGTATACAGTCTTCCGCTGATTGCCTAGATACGCATGTAACTTTCCGCTGGTTTCCTAGATGCGCATGTAATCTTCCGCTGGTTTCCTGATGGCTGGCTGGCTAGCTGAACGGATGGATGGTCAGATCCTGATCCTGATACTGATACTGATACTGATATTGATACTGATACTGATACTGGTATCCCACAGTTTGGCAGGTAGGCCTTAAGCAATGGACAGGATCGAAGTATTCGACCAGAGCAGAGAAAATGTCATCCCATCCGACCGAATAATAAGGTTCATGCTGCACACGACAAGATGAAGTTCAGGTGCTTTTCCCATTTTGCGAGACATGCCTAGAATCCATCTCTATTGCTCTTGCGAGATATGCATAGACTCCATCTCTATTGCTCTAGCGAGACTTGCCCTAGACTCCATCTCTATTGCTCTGCTAGTGGAAGGTAAGAGATTTTGTGGAACTCCCAGCCTGGATAGACAGCATACACAAGGGCTGATGGATATCCAGGGTCCGATCCCGGCTGCCAGGCCTCCAAGGTCCTCCATCTTCCACTTCCAGGCGCCACTCCGTGATGAGAAACCCCCGGTATACTGCGCACCTAACAGCAAGGGCATAGCAGGTTGCCACAGTGAGTGGGCAATTCAATCAGTGACTGGGCAATTCAATCGAGTCGTTGACGCCAGGAGACTCAATCTGGTGAGGAGAAAGTGTGAGGTCCCTGCTTCATGGTCATGGGCGGACCAGGATTTAGAAGCCAAAATCTAGAGCTTGGTGGACACTGATATCGACGATTCCCATGAAATTCGTCACAGTTTTCCCGTTAGACAAACGGGAGTGTCAAAAGATATGCTTGATTTCGCCTTTTTCGTCGTGTCATCATAGATCATGCCCGTACACACTTGTCCGACGACCATCTGGCTGGTCAATGCAAATGTGTAAATGAGATGAGGCTGGATCAATGGTTGCCGTCAAGTGTCGCTTTCAGACTGCCATCAGGTTGCCATCAGGTTGCCATCAGTGCCATCAGAGCCATTATGTTGCCATCAGTGCCATCAGGTTGCCATCAGTCGCTTTCAAACTGCAGTGTCAACATCCATCCCACCAACTTCCCGAACAGTCTCCGCCTCCTTGCTATACACAGCCTTCAATTCAATTCGGAATTCCGACATACGTACTCCAAGGATTTTGAGAATGGAAGTCTGTCTGGAATCTAGTGTGTCTCCCTCTCTGCAGACAAGGTAACCTTCCTCTTCTTCCATTGATCCGTCCGGCTGCTCCTCCAGGACGATGGTGCCCTTGTGCAGGCGGGTTGGAATGCCCAATTTGCGCAAGGTAGGCTCGATCTGAACGGGCAGAGGATCGTCTTCACCGCCTTCGACCCCGTACCTCGTATAGATGGGTCCGGGTGGGATTCTGATCTCCCTCGTTGCCACCGAGCCACTGCGAGCATAATCCTCTGCGAGGAAATCCTCAAAGTACTCTTCGACCTCTTTGGGCTCCCGGTCCGTGAAGAGCAGCCCGACCTCGCCTTTGACGTAGGGTCGCAGAGCACTGACGCCAGGCACGCACTCGGTCTCTTGTGTCTGTCCCAGGCCAACCAGGAGAACCTTGGTCTTGCCCATCATGATCCGTGAGTCGTCGAATTCCTGTCTGACCCGCTTGAGGAAGTTGTTGCGCATGTTCTGCACATCAAACACCCAGATGTACGAGTATTTCTCCGCCGCTTCGTGCACGTTGGACACAAGCCGACGTACGAGATCTTTGTGGTTCTTGCGTGTCTTCGACGTCGGGATCACGCGGTTGCGCTTGGAGGGAGGCATGTTGATGTCTGCGTCGGCGAGACACAATCGTTGGTTCTGGGTTCTGGTCTGTCCTGGAGTTGAATATTGAATTTGTTGGTGGACAGAAAAAGGTCCAGCCGGCCAGGGACAAACCGACTTTGAACTGCGCTCCAAAAATTATTTTTCACCCAGCCGCGGAAAAACTGCCCCGATGGTCCGACGGACAGTCACATGACTGGCACGGGCAATCTGCTTACTTAAGCCACTCAGGCACGCATGGTGCGCAGATCATTGACGTCGATAGTGTCCCCAGCCCATGCTGAGGTCCACCACTACTACGGAGTACGGAGTACTCATCAGTAGTATAGACTACAGCATGTTGCCATTCTCGCTTGCTGACAGTTGACCTATTTCATCGCGCATCTATCACTGATAAAGCATGCAATACTAATACTCGATTCACCGGGCTTACGGTCTTAACCTCAGTGTCATTCAGGCCCAGCCCAATTTTCCTCAGAAGCGCGTATACAGCGCCCTTTCATATCCAGATGATGAAGAAAGATTTCGGCATGAATCGGAGGGATAGCATGACGCTCCAACCTTAATCTTTGTACCCTGTCAAGCCCTATTGCTTGTCGAGCTTTCCAGAACATCGGCTTGCGGCTGGCTTCTGAGACTGGACGTCGATGGCTGCCGTCGTACGATTATGTGTCGAATGAAATTGCAGGAAGCCAAAGTATTCTATGCCTTGTCGGAGAACGTGATTCGGCACTCCTCATCATCACTGGATCTCGTTTTCCTGCCGGTCCTTTTCTCCAGCTTCGGCTCAGCCAGGTGAAGCTGCATACCCTGCCAATCGATAGCTTGATATGCACTTTGGACGGCCGCATCAGTGTGCAGCTCTCCTCGGACAAAAGACGCCGTCGGTCTGAGATCTTGAGTAGTCCGAATCAGATGGATGAGTTGATCTGTACTTTTGCGCTCCCCATCCCTTATTATGGCGACAATGCCGCCGATCATCTCTCGCTGACGTTGCACCTGTGCAACTGCCTCGGCTGTCTGTTGCATCAATGCGTGACGACTCGCTGCTGTGCGCCTCCGATCAGTCGCGAAGTTGAACCTGCATGACCAGTGGCGACGTTGACAGTTTGCACAAGGGTATGTGCCATCACTGCTACATTTGATCTTTCTCTTCTGACACATGAAGCAAGCCACCGAAATGCGGGACTGGGAACGCAATTGTGATGAGGAACCGCCTTGGGATGGCGATGGGGGTGAGGAGGTGTCGTCCGTGGAGCTGGAGCTGGAGTTGGATCTAGATCTAGACCTAGAGCTTGGTTCAATGGACGGGGAGGCTGCATCGTTCTGCTCTTGCTCTGTCCGGCCTAGCCGGGAGGATGAAGATGCCATTGAGACATAGACATCAGAACGGCCTGTGTAGAAGAAAACAAAAGAGGTAGATGAAAGAACTGTTCACGCTCAAAGCCTGGTTCCATCGTCGGAGGGTCTGGAGCGGCCGTCGATTGTGCAGGAGTTTTTCAACAGTCAGCATGATCGAGATGGATCGAGATGCGGCGGCCTCTGATACTAGGCACCTACTAGGTATGTCGCGTCTCTTCGGCCGATGTGGTGTAACCACCAATTGGAAGTCGATCCGCTCGACCTCAAGTGGCTTGACGCAATCCCATCTTGGCTAGAAGCGGTTGAGTTGGGATTCTTGAGCTGCTGATCAACGTCATGGTGGGAAGTGACGAGATCGAGGTGGTATAGGATGGATGATATGATGATATGATGATAGGATGCGATGGGAATGATTGGGTCGGGTGCCGGTGTTGGAATTCCGTCCGAATTATTTAAGGAATAGACACTGTCCCCATACTTCGTCTTGGCTGTTAGGCACCTCACATATCACCAGATGACCAAGGAAGCCGAGTTTCGCTGTCCGCTGGCGACAAAGCACCTTGCCTTCAAAGGCCTCAAGCGAGGTTGAGTCGACGGGACTAGAGCAATCAGCAATCAGCCATCAGCTATCAGCTATCAGCCTGCAGGCTGCAGCACCATAGGCCATCGCCTGCCTCACGACTGACACCACTCCAGATGGCCCCCAAAGGCGATCGAAGCCACTTCCAAAGTGCACTGGGCACACAGCCTGCCGGCGCATTGAGCAGTCTGAGTCTGTCGATCACCCAAGGCTCAGCGACATAATTACCAGCACGACAGCAGACATGTTCTCGTTTTCTGATTAGGCGCCCAGGGAGACATCCCCGACCATCCAGTCTTTTCATGCATCAGAGGAGAGCTCGCTGAGAAGGCGCTGTTGAATCCGAGCCTTTTTCTGTTTGCGCACTCTATGAACCTTTGCGGAAATGTCTATACTCATAGCCCGCGTGGACCATGGGGACTGGAGGAGAGGCGTGGGAAAAGATTACACACATTCCCCTTACCTTATCGTGGCCCCGATGCCTCTGGACTGATGTGAAGCCTCGCCCCTCTGCGAGAGCGATTCTGTCGCACATCTTGGCCGAATCGGCAAGAATGGACCTACGTATCATGCCCGAGGTAAACATCAAGCAAGCTGGATGTTGTCTCGCGCAGATACATATGTATCCTGCCGCATCGCCATCGATACCGACGGGGTTCCCTTTCCAGCTCCAAAACCACCATCGAAGTCGCAGTCGCAGACGCCATGGGACTAATCGACGAGCCAGTGTCCAAAGTCACTGCTGACAGCAATGGCTCGGTCACGAGCGACAAACGAGAAGATTGCGCCCCTGCCGAGGACCGCTGCATACACGCCTCTTGTGGCAAGTTGCAATGCCCATCTGTGTCATGGTCTTGGGCCAGTGGTTAACAACGCCCCCAGCTATCCAAGTATTTCAACTGGCTGTCAATGGGAATGCCTTGAGCCATGGCCATATTCCTGGCAGGCAGGAGCTGACTAGGTGCAGGTTCCCCAGCGCAGGCGGACCACTATCGTTTCGTGGCCTACCTCTCGCCACCTTCAATTGCTCGCCCTCTGAGTTGGGCAAAGGTAGAAGAAGAGGTGGTGTAATTATGGTCCTCGGGAACGTGCTGCATAGATTGCGTCTGTGTGTGTGTTTGTGTGCAAGTATGGCAAGGACATCAAAATCCTCAAGCACCCACCAACGCCCATAAGGGACTATCTATGTGCCTACAGTATGTATGTAGTCTAGGCCCCAAAGCCCAAGGACTAAGCGGCGTTCCTTACCCATCAGGGTAAAAGGATCACCTTGCCTGCTGTCTATCTTGACTAGACTCTAAGCCTTAGCCCTCTAAGCTGCGCTCGGACATTACCCTATTACACTTACAGTACAGTACCTGAACGGTGGAAGTCCTCTAAGCTGCGCTCGGACATCACAGTACCTGAACGGTGCAAGTCCTCAGGGTCAGGAGAGGGTGGAGCGGGTTCCGCACCGAAAACGGACTGTCAACAGGTCTAGATGTTTAGATCTCCTCCTCAGAGCCATACTCCGTCCAACCAGCATCCATCACAAGTTCACAACCACCACCGGAGACGTGGTGTATCCTTCATACCCGATTCCATCATAACCACCATCGGAGACGTATCTCTCATACGAGTACCCGATTCCATCACAGGTGTCGGGACGTCGACAATCACAGTCTGACAATTACGGTTACGCCGTATATCCTTCCGCCGACTACTGTAGTCCTACTCATACTCCTACTGATACTCCTACTCCTACTGATACTCATACTCCTACTAATACTCATACTCCTACTAATACTCCTACTCCTACTAATACTCCTACTCCTACTAATACTCCTACTCCTACTAATACTCCTACTCCTACTAATACTCCTACTCCTACTAATACTCCTACTCCTACTAATACTCCTACTCCTACTAATACTCCTACTCCTACTAATACTCCTACTCCTACTAATACTCCTACTCCTACTAATACTCCTACTCCTACTAATACTCCTACTCCTACTCCGTATCCGTACGGGGGTGGTGGTTGTGGTTTAGCGAGGGAATACACCAACATTCCGTTTCATTTAAGTGGTGGTAAATAGGTAGGTAAGTTGTGTCATGTACATTGTCATCGTTATCATTATCATATCATGGTCTGGGATCTAGCCCTAACTCTGGCCCTGCCATCCTAGTGCCGCCGTAGATGCCTTGAGCAGGCTGCTGCTCGGTCACCTCAGAGCCTAAGGCTCGCACTCCGCAAACCCGGCTGAGAATGCCTCTCATCCCCAAACCCGCTTGAGAATGCCATTCATCTCAAACGTCTCTGCTTCAGGCTGGTGTCTGAACCCCTCGAGCGCCATATGGTAGATTAGAGTAGTAGAAGAAGAGAGGGGAAGAGAAAAGATGGCTCCTTTTGCTTTTGCTCCCGCTTTTGCTCCCGCGCCCGCTCCCGTTTGAAGAAAACAAAAGACCGCTCCCGCTTCGCTTTCAAAACGCGTTGCATTCAATGACCGCAATGGTGCGCTCTCAACGCACTCAATGACCGCAATGGTGAAGTATCCGAAATCATGTCACATCTCTGGTGGCTAGGTCAGTGTGTAACATCGATCAGACTCGGTCGTCGCTCCTGCTGATAGTAGTCGGGCGGGACTGCATAGCCAAACTGGGTGTAATCGTAATCCGAATCCGAATCATAGGTGTCCTCCTGAGACTCTAGGAGGTCCCTGAGCAGACATTCCTCCAAATCCTCCTCCTGGTCGAGCAGGTCTTCCACCGCGTCAGAGCATCGATCGTGGGCCATTCTCAACCCCTCGGTCTGGTCGGCGCCAGAGACGATACAGATGCTAAGGATGGAATTGAGTCTGGATCGCTGAGCTTGGAACTGTGCCTCGATCTTCTTGGATGCGGAAATGAGCTGATGATAGGATATCGATCGTGATCTTGACCGGGAGATGGGTGAGGAAGTTGCCGGGCTGGATGGCGCCGATGAGTTGGGTGAGTTGACCGGCGTACCGGTGTACAGGTCGTATCGTGCAGACAACGGCACATGAGAGGCGATCAGAGTGGCCAACTTCCAGATATCACAGTAGATGCAGGATGTTGAACACGCCGACGACAAGAAATCCTGAGTCGCGGCGATTTGTTGCGGGGTCGAGAGGCTGGGCCGGCAGCCCTCGAACAGGGCAACTTTGGTCCGACAGGACGGCAGAGACATTGTGATGATGGTGATGGTTTGCGGCTGAGGACGATGTATAACCCGCACGAAAAGTTGGGTTGTCCCGTAGGAGTTGCACACAGTGTGGTGGCTGTCAAGAGGTTGGGTGTTGGGTTGGATGGAATGATGGACTCTTTCGTGTATGTATTAATTTTATGGGCGAGATTGAGGCAGGGAGCACGGACTCCTGGCGCAGGGTGATCGTGTGGGCGGGAGCGGGAAGATGGTGGGAGGGGGACGAATGCGGACATATATTGACTATTGAGAATGCGACCCGATAGTTTGGTGGCCAGAAGAGTCTGATTTTGCATGTCGCATGTCGTGCTCGCAGGTAGTAGTGGTATGTGATGTTGCAGGCGAGAGAGAGAGATGCCTCATGGTCGTCCACCGTCCACCGTCTACTGTCCACCGTTGAAACATTTGTCGGATGCACGGTCAGGTCATGTCAGGTCAGGTCAGCCACCCACACGCCCACCAGCCCGCCAGCGCAGGTCCAGTCATCCTTTGAGCATGCCAAATTGGCCCACGCCGGACGCATAGCATCCCCTTGATGGGTTAATGACAGCCCAGCTGAGGCAGCCGTGTCCAATGGAGAGCATGAGTTCTGAGGCGGCTGAGCCTTACACGTGGGGAAACCAGGGTGATGCTGGGAGATGACTGTGACTGTTTGCTCACCGAGAAATGTCGGAAGAGGAGAAGAGGAGCTGCCCCGCCGTGGCCCGAGCAGAAGGACAGCGGGCCAGGCGGTGACACGGCGCTAGCCCGCCTATGGCAGGTACAAGTGCTGATCCCCACTCTTGATTGGTAGAACCAGAGCCAGCACTGACGCCAGGCCGGTGTCGTGCAGGAATGAGCAGTTTTGATTCCCCTCTTACACCTTGCACCGGCATCTTCCATTGGCAGGACCTGAGCCCAGACTCGCAGGGCGGCGGTGAGGCCCCTAAGCCCCTAAGCCCTTAGGCTAACTTAGGCCTAAGGCCTGAGAATTGGCTGGCAAGCTCCAGTCTCCGCCGCCATCATCAGCCCTATACGAGTAAGGAGTACAGAGCACTCCGTACTCCGTACCGTGCTTTGTATCCCCTGAACAGATAGTAAGACGACCCCTGGGCACTGCTGCTTGATACATTAGCTACTGCAACAAGATAGATGGATGTGCATCATCCAACTCGGAGTTCTGTCTAACATGCCATCAACCCATCGGACGGCCTAGTTGTTCCGGCTGATTCATGGGGTACAGATAGTCTGTGTTACGTAGCTACCTACAGTACCTACCTAGGTAGGTAGGTACTAAGTATTGGTTGTGGTCTATCACACCACCGTCGAAACTGCTCGTGGACCATATACGTCAGGTAACTGGCAGGTAGGTTAGGTGCCTGGTAGGTACTTTATCCCTCCATTCGCATGGCTAGCCTAGAAGAGAAAGTCACGAGTGGGACTTGGATAAGCCTCCAGGCCCAAAACCACCCCCGCGGAGATGCTGTAGAGTGCATCCGAAGCCTAAGCCTTAGAGCCCCTCTGCCCTAAGTCTTTGTAATAGGTGCCTGATGCCCCCAAATCGTGCCTAGCATCTGCCTAGATCCACCATCCTCAACGGTCTGCCCCAGCCCTAAGCCCTACCACTCCCCTGCGCAGATGCAGATGCAAATGCAACGGTACGGATACCTTGTTCCAGCCTTGAGGCTGTACTTTCCTTCTGCAACTTGATGTGACCATGTCGGAGTCTTGGCCATTTCACTGTCTGTTCTCTTGCTGGCTCACTGGTTCACTGAGGAGTCATCGTTTCTTTTTTGTCCCCAGAGAACCCACAACTTAATATCCCTTTCTCCTATCATTTATCATTTTCAGTATCCTTACACATCGGGAACCGTCATCTTGGGACCAAATGCCCCTTAGCTCTCCCCACCATGAATTGTCTTTACCGCTACTCCAACCTGCCACATCCTCTACTTCCTGTCGACCAACTCTTTCTGTCACGCGGGTGCCGGTGCGGTGCGGCAAGAATATGAGCCCTGCCTGCTTGGCACCCACCTACGGCTGACTCGAGGCTTATACGATCTCGTCCTTTTGAACTGGTCTGAGTTCGCCTCATGATGGGAGACCATCATGATCCAGGGACTTGCCACACATTGCCCGAGACCTTGGGCTGAAGGAAAGAAGCTGGAAGATCAAAGAATTCACAGTTCAACCCCATGAAACATACGGGAGAGTTTGCTTCATGTTACATTGGTGCCCCATCAAACACTCGGACCAGCCCACAGCTTTTTCCCAGCTGCACTTCTGCACTTCTGCACTTCTCCAACCTGAACACCGCCACACTTCTCTCATGTAACCTCGAAACGGGTTAAAGTTTGGGAGGGACTAACTGTATATTGACAATGGCAAGATGATACCCCATACAGGTACAAAAATAGTTGCTCGTTGCTTGTCCCTGGTCCCATACAACATTCCTTTTGACGGGGTTGCGGTTTGGTTTATGGTTGCATTGGTATTGAACTGCTTCAAGATACAGTTTACCCTTGACGGCGACGCTGCTGAAGAATGTTGCAATCCACTCAAGATGCCAATAGAGCATTGCCCTCCGTCTACACCAGTCCGCAGCACGTCTCTACTGACTGGCCATTGACTCTTCCAAGGTACTCAGTTACGGCCAACATGTCCTGACTACCACCGATTCTCATGTCTGAGACAAACGTGCTCAATGGTCCATATCTGGTCAAAGCAGTGAGACTTTTCGGTGGAAACGATCCAACAAAAGACCACGAGCACATTCCTGCCTTTGCATCCAGCAAATCTTGTCTCATAGCTGCATTTGCGAAACTTCAGTCTTTGTCCCGGGGGCGAACTCTTCTGCGTCTTCATCGTGCCTTTCCGACGGCATTACACCTCAATGTTGCAGGCTAGCGCTACATGATTGACAGGCAAGACTCTTCCATGCTGAGTCCCGATTGCTAACGCCAGGAGTTCTTGAACGTCAGACATCTCAATTAGGACTCAGTATTAGGTATTTCCCCTCTCTTTTCCCTTATCGTACAGTGGGTAATAGACCTACAACTACAGGACTCTAACCACGACAGCTCACTAGGCCAATACCAGACCAGGATGCTGCCTACAGCGAGGACAGTAACATTCATTATTTTGTCGGTCCATGCAAGGGAGCCTTGTTTCAATTTCGGTTTCTCCAATGGTACAGTAGTCCCCGTCATACCTGAGGTAGGCATTCATTTCCGACTTTGACTGCTGCGTTGCACAACAGTCATTCCTGTCCATTCCTACGGTGACGCCGACTTCGACTTTCCTGTTTCCTCGCCGGGATCTCGACGCTTGCCCACCTCCTTTCCTTTCCTGCGTGACAGCAGCGCCACGTGAGGTTGGAAAATCGAGTACTCCGTACCCCGTTCGGCACTGTAACCCACTGCAGACAAAGAAAATACATGAAATTGTATCGTTCACCCAGAAATCTTGCGGCCGTGTCGAGGGAAGAAGTGTAAATTGTTGGGACCACTGTTAACTAGAATACTGTAACAGGGGTTGGTGAACTTTGCAAAGTGGCGGGTCGATGGTTTATTCTTTTCGCCATCAAGTAGTGACAGTGGTGATTCAGGAGGTTTCTTTGTTTTCGGTCTTGATTTGGCGTCCCTAAGTTGGCTTCGCACCCATTCTCTCCTCATACTCCATAAAAGTATTCAGAAGCTTTTTATGCTCCCCTCTCGGACCGCCAAAAATCTCCAATCGTTCATCCTTGGTCATTGGCGTTCCGCGCTTGACCTGCGTCGCCCACAACCCCAGCATCCTATCCAGTTCTGCCCAAGCCACCTCGCTTGTGCGACAAAGACTGGTCATCGTCAATGGTGGTCCGTATGAATCCCCAAAGTCCTTTTGCACATGGCATGTGTAGTTGACATGGTCGTCGGTCTCGATTTCGAGGTTATAGTCGCAGTCGGCGCCCCAGATGATCTTGCAGTTTGCTTGGATGCGTTTAGCTTGGGCGGCGGCCATTATCACTTAGGCGGGAATGGATTTATGGACCCGGGCAGGAATGGATTTATGGATTTATTAGATAATAAGGTAGTATAGCTAAGGTACACAAGTATGTCAGTAGTAGTATAGCTAAGGCACAGAAGTAAGCATGTCAGTAGAAGGTTTTAGATAAAACTCACGAGATAAGTTCTTTTGAATTTTCCATTGCCTATTTCTTCCATTGTCTCTGTCTCGTTTGAGCGTACGGGCAGGCCAATCAGCACCGCACACGTATTGTACTACAACGACGGGGAAATAGAAAGTGAAAGTGAGAGTGCTCGTGTCGAGATTCCCTGTTTCTCATTCCGACACGATGGAACATGACACGACGACACGACGACACGACGACACGACGACACGATAACATATGATACGATGACACGATGAACACATGATATAATCCTAGGTCAGGTAGCCATAGTAGTCTACTGTACTCGTATCTGCGGTCCTATCCCAGGTAGCCAGGCTACCCGTATCTGCCGTCATGCATGTCCTTGCATCTAAGCACGAGTAACAACATCCCCCTTGGACAAAAGGACACAATTAAGTATCTGCTGTCGAGTCACAACATCCCCATTCCCCTAGCACCCCATCGACAAAAGGACACCATTGTTTCCGAAAAGACAATCTCGTAAATCGGATGCCTTGCTACTTACCTAGAGCTACCTAAGTATGCATGCAATGGTATGTTTGTCTCCCAGAACCAAGTATGCATGTAATGGCATGGCATGTATCAACTCCAATTACCAGTACCAGTACCAGTACTTATATTCCCTCCAGTGACCGCCGCCGCTCATGCTCTAGAACCGGAATCGATACCGGGGCTGAACCCATGCCATGCCCTACCATGCCGTGCCATGCCCTACCATGCCGTGCCATGCCCTACCATGCCGTGCCATGCCCTACCATGCCGTGCCATGCCCTGCCCTGTACTGCCCTGCCTTGAAAACGAAAATAAATCTGATTTCCATCGCTCTGTCGGGCAGAGGACCCGTCCATTGCATTGCACTGAAGGCAGTTCGTGGTCATCGTTGTGTGCTGGTGCTGGTGCTGTGTTGGCGAGGCTTAGGTCTGTCAAATGAAGGTTGAAATGTTCCATGTTCACTATCAACGGGTCGCAGGGAGAGCGCATGCTATATGGTATAGAGTATAGCATAAACCAGCCTCTCTAGTTAAAGGACAAGGCTGGGGATGCGCCTAAGTTTGACAAGGTCCAGGTCTAGTATGTTTGGGTGTATTCTAAAGTGCCATTATTGTATATGTATCGGACACTGGCTGACCACGGCTTAGGGCCAAGGTCTACAGTACCTATTATACTCACCTGGCCCCGTCCGTCTCTATTCACGACCGTGAGGAGGCCTGGAAGCAGGTCTACTGTACTCTTAAAACTACACACATTCAGGGTATAGGTTCCTCGGGCCGTCAATTGCTTACTCAACTTACAAAGATCGAGCCAAGAAATATCCTACATCAGGTACCTACGCTCTCGACATTCCAACAAGCATCGGTGTCATCTGGTCTTCATTTTATTTGATCTTATCATTGACGAGTCACCATACCATCGTCGCGGTTCTGCTTAAGTACCTCTACTTCTCAGGCCCGGTACCATACACTTCAAGTGCTCCCTCGCCGGTCTTTGTCAACGTATGTCGTTCCTTCATGGCCTTTGCCTCCGCTGGTCCTTCGACACCAGCATAGCAGACGTCACCAGATTACCGGGACTAGCCCTAACCCTGGCTTGCAGCTCACTCTGACAACCACATTCGTAAAATCGAGAGCAATCAGGCGTCCGGACACGCTGATTAACCTCAGTATCGTGGAGGAGGCGGAGGTGCACCATAACCACCTTGCTGTGGAGGATATCCCTGCGGCGCATTTGGTGGAGGTCTGCCATAACCACCTTGTGGCTGCTGACCATATCCACCTTGCGGCTGCTGACCATATCCGCCCTGGGGCTGCTGGGGCTGTCCATAACCTCCTTGTGGTTGGCCATATCCACCTGGCTGTCCTCCATAACCACCTTGAGGAGGATATCCACCTCCATATCCGCCTGGTGCCGGAGCGCCACCGTAGCCGCCCTGAGGAGGTCGTGCAGCGCTCTTCTCGTCTTTCGTATCATAGGATGAATCGATCGCACCCAGGAGCAATTTGACCAGCCAAAGCTCAGGCGACAGCTGAACAGGCGGGTTGGCCCGGGACATTTCGTCAGCTTCGACTTCGAAGTCTGTTCAGTGGTTAGCACAAAATCTCATGGCTGCAGGGATAAATATGCCTTACTGGATGTGCAGTCAATGATATCACCAATGCCGGGCTCCTCGTCGAGTTTGCCCAAGAACTCGCGCGCTTTCAAGTCGTTTCCAACCTGTGCGAACTGCAACGCCAATGCGCCCTTGCCAGCCCGAGGGTTTCTAGCCAACTCATCTGAGGCCGCCTTGATGATCCTAGCAACGTCCGACGAGTTTTCGCCTGTCGGTTGGCCATCCGTGATGGTGATAACTAGCACCGGCTTGCGCAGTGCTCCACGTCGGGCAGGGTCCAACACCAACGGTCCGAGGATTTTCGCTTGCAGCTCTCGACCCATGGGTGTCAGACCAGAAAAGCGCGTGCGGGCAACCAATTCGGTGACCTGCTGTTCACTGCGGATATTGTTGCCCTGCTCTGGGGAATTCATGAAGCGGACTTGGATGCCGTCGTCATCGAACAATGAAGCGGCGTAGGCGACGCGCGACAGTATCAGCTTCAGATCGTCGATACGCTCGCCGTTCTCTTCGAACTGCATACTTCCGCTGTCGTCAATGTACAGGATCACGTCGTACAAGGCTAGCTTGACAATGTCGGAAGCAATTTCTGGGTTGATGCGCCATGTCTGGGCAAGTTGCGCAACTTGCTGAGCAGCTCGACCTGCAATCTGGTCAAGGACAGGGTGCCCCGGCGGATAGAAGTTCTGCAATCCTTTCTCTTGAATTGTTGCCTGGAGTGAGCTCTTGTAAGCTTGGACGTTGCCGACTGGTGCCGCAGGAGGGCCGCCCTGTGGTCCGCCCTGTGGTCCGCCATACTGCTGAGGGGGTGCGCCGCCGGGATAGGGAGGATGTCCTTGTCCAGGGGGAGGGCCCTAAAGGAAAATCTCATGTTAGCAAATGTGTTGCACTGGCTGTGTGTGTTCAAGAAGATGCGAAACAACGAACGTATCCATAGCCCCCGGGAGACGGCTGTTGGCCCCACTGGTTTGGCTGTTGATATTGCTGTTGTCCATATTGAGTGGGAGCTTGATATTGCGACTGGTACGAGGTATATGCCGGCTGTGGTTGTGGTGATGGGTATCCTCCTGCCTGCTGGGGCAGACCTAGTTGTTGGCCATACTGTGGTTGCTGAGGCTGAGGCGCCTGCCACGACGGCTGCTGATATGGCTGAGGTGATGCACTTGGTCTAGGAGGCACAGGGGGTTGAGCGTAGGGTGAAGCAGGTGCTTGCGGATATTGGCTTGTTGGCGGTTGAGGGGATGGTACAGGCGCGCCGGGGTATGCGGCACCTCCTGCTCCTCCTGGTGGCGCGTTTGCCAGGCGAGAAAACTTGCTCATGGTTTGGTGGAATGGAAGTGCGACGGTGATAGAGCGCAAGCGCGAACGCAGAAAAGGTGAAGTGTACAGTAAAAATAGCTTTGTCGTTTGCTCTTGGAAGCGGGTTCGGAGTGGGTATGTTTGAGCTACGGGTGACGCAAAAAACTGGGAAAAGAGTGGCCGAGGGGCATGCAGTCCAACAGCGGAGTGCGAGGAGCAACTACTTGGGGGAAGCTCACCGAAGCACTGGCAGGAGGACCGCCTGGATATGCCTGATATTGCTGTCCGCCGGGTTGGCCCGCAGGTTGGCCCTTGTAGTCACGACTGTCAGTTCTCTATCTCTCATGATTATATCAGGCAGGATTGACTTACGTATCCGGGGGGAGCGCCACCACCAGGTGTCAGGTTCGTTGGAGGACCGCCGGGATATGCTGCGTTTGCCGCTGCAAGCTTGGAGGCGAGCTATACGCGTCATCATCAGTGAGTTGCACTGTGCGAGCTCTAATTTGATCGAGCGGGGCGAACGGAGGGGCAAGAGGCACGCGGGGACGGGAGGAAGGGAAGCTTACACCCATGGTTGTCGCGAAGCTGAATGTTGTTTCTGGTCTTGATATCGAGCAGTACAGTTCTTGGAGGGATAAAGAAGGTATGTCCAGCGGAGGGGACGAAGATGTCTTCTTTTAAAGGTGATGTGAACGATGTGAACTCGCTGCTTGGTCGGGTTGATTCCATGCAAACACGATGCCGGGGCCGAAAACGTGCCAGTGACAGGGGGCTGTTCAGGGTGCTATGGGGCTGTGCAGGTCCACGGTGGATCGACTGGTAGGTGATGTTGAATCCAGTCGAAAGGTGCAGCGTATCTGATTGAGATGAGGGTAATGAGAGTAGTGAAAGGAAGATTTCTCAAGAGTGAAACTGGGAGAGGACGAGATTCACTTCATCTGACATCTCCCTGAGTTGCGTGGGGTCGTTGCATTCAAGTTGCGCACCTGCGCTGACTGCAGTGTGTTTCAGAGTGATGCATCAGGGGGCAGAGGTCGAAGTGGTAACCCTAAGCCCTAGCCACACAATGTGGCGTCAAGAGCGGTATCGGAAATTCATGAACTGCGCCTAGCTGCCGCTTGGGCAGTGTGCACAGCCTTGTCAGCCACAATTACCCCTCGGTCCCTGACGGCGCAGCTTGCACCATCCCTTCCCTTCCGTCACCAGCCCTGTCTTGGCAAGTCTTCACCATTTGTCCTGAACTTGAATGGACCATTACGCAGCACACAACTTTATGAAACTTGTCCTTGTGCTATCCGTCCTGTCCTACGAATGGCAGAAAGGCACCATAGCTTCATTAGATTAGATAGGTTTGTGTAGGACTGATAAGATCGAGTGTGCGGATAAGTACTCCGCTTTCCGTACTACTCCGATTATCAGCTCGGCTGACTTGCCTGGTCCGTCGGCAGCTCCTCGGGCGACCAACACCTCTTGACAGCGAATTCTTGTCAGCCAGCAGACTCAAGACTCATTGCATTCTCCGTATGTTAGAACTTCTGAGTCGACTGATTCACAGGGCGCAGACACCGCAGCGCTTTTCCCTTGTTCCCTTGTCGACCAGTTCTTTCTAGCAAGTCTATCGATCCCCTTGCATACGAGAGAGCTTGGGTCCTTGCTAGACACTCCCTGTCGAGATGCCCAGTTACACGCCGTCTCAGAGGACATCGATATCTCAGTTTGTCAGTTTTACCCAGTCCAAGGAAAGCATAGCAGCGAGGGTACGTCTGTTCCGCCTAGGGTTGAAGCCGCTTAGTTGAATCCTTGCCGCAGTTTCTTAAAAGCCATGACTGGAACGTGGAGCGGGCTCTTGATTCGTAAGTAAGCAGTTCCCTTTCGGTCGTGGTCGATGAATTGTCTGCCCCGCTTGACTTGTGCTGCTCAAGCTACTTGGGGAGGGCGTATCCGGGCGTTCTTGGCTGTATCAAAGCCCTGCCATCTCTCAGAGGTGTCGCGTAATGAGGCCGGCGAACAACGAAGCAGTATCGAACAGTAACTCAAAAATTGAACATTTGGTGGCGACAGTGATTGTGACAAACTGCCCTTGTCAAGGATGCTTCAACTGCTTGCATCTGCCAAGATTCTGTGACCGTTCTTGCAGAGATCGACTGCCATTATTACTGGCAGTTGCAAGCTCGCGCTCCTTCCTCAAATCCTTCCCAGTGTTTCGGCTTCTGCAACATCTTATTCGCCATCAATCTCTCCCTCTCGCACGAGTATCCTCACAATCGCCAAATTATCACTATGCCAGGGAAGCGCAAGTCCAACGAGACGTCATCGATGCCGGGCTCGAATCCGCCAAAGGACAAGAAAGTCAGAATGGTTCCAAAGTCAAGTCACAGCAATGTAGCAGCGACTGTATCGACGGCCATCACCACTGTCGTTGGTGGGATCACAGCCAAGCTGCCGGCCCGAGTCAAGTCAAGCAAGAGTGGCGCAAAAGCCCAGCGTTCAAAGCCCGCAGGGTTTGTGATTTGCATGTTGTCAAGTTGGAGGGACTAACAGGTCCTTGTCATACAGATTTTATCAGAGTGGATCGAGCAACAGCGCGGTATCTCCCATCCAGCAGAACCTGAACAAACTCTTCGACCAGTATCGAGGTGAGATCTCACATTTTTCGGGCGTCAAGCAGCCGCTGACAGCGGACAGACACACCCCAAGAGGCACCTGACAAGATCGGTATAGAGGGCGCCCAGCAGTACCTGACCGACCTTGGCGTCGATCTCGATGAAGTCGCTCATCTGGCTATCTGTGACCTGTTGCAATGCCCGTCCATTGGAGAATTCGAAAGAGATTCTTTCATTTCCGGCTGGCGGAGCGTTTCCACCCCCGATAAACTGTACGATACGATAGCTCGTCAAGCACAATACATCGATATCATCCGAAAGAAACTGGCCAAGGACCCTGCGTACTTTAAACAGGTCTATCGAAATGCCTTTAAACTCGCCAAACCCGAGGGCCAACGAAGTGTGCCGATGGATTCCGCAATCGAGTTCTGGAACATGTTTTTCCGAGAGGGCAAAGGAGGGATTCAATGGAACACGCCGACGACAGAGTGGCTGGACTTGTGGTGTGCACATTACGAAACCCACAGCAAGAGACCGGTCAACAAGGATCTGTGGAACATGGTTTGCGAGTTGGTCCTCAAAACGAGGGAGCCCGGTGGAGAGTCGCTTGAGTGGTGGACTGAAGATGGAGCTTGGCCCATGGCAGTGGATGATTTTGTGGCCTCTGTCAAAGCGAAGAGAAAGTCTGAAGGCGATACTATGGATGTCAGTTGAAAGACTTGTTTGGAGACGGAATGTCGGGGAATGACCAGGGTGTGCTCCATCCTACAGGCCAAACCACCCGAGTGCGAGTGCGACTATGACGGCCGCAAGATGAATGAGAGAACAGGTACTGATGGACGTACAGCCTTTGGGCAGACGAACTTCTCCCTCAATTACCTAGCCAAAGATACCAATTACGGGATGTATGGAGACAAACAGTATGCTACGACATTCGCCTTCTTTCTGGTTTGTACGCAGCTGTCATATCAGGTGACTTTCTTAGTGCGCCCCGACCCCGGACGGCCACGTAGGTTGTGTGCTGTGGGCTGAGCTGCGTATATGTATACAGTTTAACAACATGTGTGAAGGCAAGGAGCTGAGCTGATGTCCAGCTGGAACGAGAGTGTTGTACGGGCGCAGCCTGTCCTGACAAAGGTTGCCGCCTCTTTCACATGATCCTCATTAGCTCATTACCTTCCCATGCCCGGACTGGCGTCTTCCCCACCTACCCCGGACTCAACATATTCACCTTGTGTTCACCAGCCTGCGCTTCCTGTCGCTCCGGAACGTTTGGGGTGCAGCAATAATTCACTCCCTCGTGACAATATGGTATGACACGACTGCGCGCCTCCTACGCATCCATTCCAGTTAGATGCTAGACCGATCTGATCTGCTACGCCGTTCCAGCCTTATCCTCCGCCCCGGGCCCACGCCATGCATGAAAAATGCCGTTACAGTCGCGAGAGGTTGTCACTCTCAGTTTAGTCTTTGATTGTTGGGAAGAGGATGAAGAAGATGCGCCAGTCGTGGTTGAAGAGCCTGAAGTTGCCACCCATATCCTCCTCCTCCCTGCCGAAGTCCGTCTCAAGATCTTGCGCTACCTTTTACGCATCGATGGAAACCGCCAGGCTCATACCCGTCGCCCGCCCACCAGCAGTGTCTCTGAACTTCTGTATCTGAATGCACGTCGCATCCTTGAGGCAGCTGTGTTCAAACACAAAGGCGGCCAAGAGATAAATGGCTCCCTCCCGATCATAAATACATGCACTTTACAGACGACTGTCTTGAAGACATGCAAACAACTTTACCGGGAAGGGACATCGATTCTATACAACGAGAACAAAGTCGTTGGACTGCAATCGGGAATAAAAGGGCTGGGCGCCAAATTCAGAAACTATGGCATCCCAGTCTGGGGTCCATTGCCGGCGTCACGGTTGATCAGCCATTTCTCTGGCGAGGCTGAGATCAAGCAAGCAAAGTTGGACCCGGTCATGCTGTTTAGCAGTCAAAACACCAAATCGGACACACCGTTCTACATCTGCAGTTACAAGGATGCTGCTGATTTCGTGCATGCACTTTGGATCATGATCGAGTGTCCCTTCTCCAAAGGTATGCGGTATAACTTGACTTTGTCAAGTGAGCCGGGCTACCGTCTTGTGAACCGGACTGACGGTTTCGTCAAATACGCTGTCATGCCTTGGCTACACAACCACATCACCTCAATCGATCTTCATCGTCCCGCGTCAAGCAGCGCTCCGGAACACGAGAAGGCGACCAAGTCCGAGGAAGCTGAGAAACGTTTACAGTCTATCCGTCACGAGCACACAAGGCATAAGACTGCGAGCACTGCAGAGCCGAATGTCCACACCTACAATGCCATTTGTACTTACCTGGAGCAAGTGATGCAGCAGGCTGACCTCTGTGTCGATCAGGCGAGCTTCATGAGTGCGGAACTGTTGTACGAACGAGTTTGTTATGAGGCATCCGGCATTGTCCGTACCCGAACCAGTAGACTGGTAGACGTGTCGTCTAAGAGCAGGGAAGGCATCAACCGTGTTTGCAAGCTGATTGCTGTCAGTGCCTACCGACTTTGTGAGCTCCGAAGTGGCTCGCTGACACACAGCATGGCTAGACGTTTAAGAGACCTCATTGCACATCTCTCGGGTAGTGTGCCGGGCGTGGGCGAGGGCGAGCCACAACCCAACTCCGCATCAGAGCACAGCGAGAAGAATGAGGCTACTGACACCAGCCGTGCCAAGCAGACGTCAAATTTGACAACATCGTCCCCGGAGGATTGGAGGACACCGCCGAGTCCGTGGCGCGATGAGCGAATGAAACATACTGTAGCAGCATACGGTCAGTTCAGCGAAGGCCATGAACCAAGACTCGAAATCCCAGAATCTCCATACTCCCGATACACAACAACCCGGCTTGATCCACACCTCGCTCGAGATTTGGCTCTCACAAACGGGCTTCTGGCACTGCGCCTCCCCTGTGCCAGCCCAGTGCCAGAATGGAACATACGTCTAGAAATCATGCTACTTCGACTTTTTGCCGAACGCAATGACGTTCCCAACGCGCTTCTGAGCATTCGTCGCATGCAGACCAATGTCGATCTGGTATGGAATGAAGCTAAACTGAAGAACAGAGCCGGGTCGAGGTGGGAAGCTCTTCGATCGTTGGCAACAGATCTGGCCGAGCAAACAGCACCGGGGGCCAAGACGAAGTGTTTCTTTGAGACTGCAGAACAGGCACAAGATGTTGTTGCTGCGTTGTGGGGCGAGCGCTTGAGACCCAGGAAAGGCTACAACGGACTCATCTGGACCTTCAGATGGGCAGGTTAGAGGCGAGCAGGGAAGGGAGTTGATGTGGGCTTGCGTTTGTCATTTCCAGGCGCTGAACAGTTATTCAAAGGATCAATCAATGGTGACGACCGGTATGGCTTCATGATGGAATGAAAGTTATGTCCTACGAGGGACAATTGCCGCAACCAGCTCCAGTCTCATGACAGAATGGAGCGAACCCGGCTTCATGACGCAGATCAGAATGATTCACTTCGTGGTGGTGGAAAATACATGAACTATCCTAAAGCGGGCCCTTTCTTGTTCCCTAACTGATTGACATCACAGTCTCGGTGGTCTTTGCTCCAGCTTTTCTCAATGTTCTGGAATGTGATGACCTTCTCTTGCGTGTGTTCCGGAAAACAAGGACTGCTAGAGCCCCTCTGCCCCCATCCCCATCCCCGTCCCCGTCCCCGTCCCCGTCTCCGTCCCCGTCGCCCACAGGCATTTTGTTCATTGGATGCACATGTGTGCCAAGTGATTGGGCAGCCTTACGCAAAGGGATCTCGGCGAGGAAGGTTGTATCGACTGCGCCTGTGAACTTCCCGGTGTCCTGTTCTTGGTCACTGAACACACAGGCTCGTGACTGTGCCTTTGCTTTCATGTAGTATGCACCTGTGTCTTCTTTTTGCTTTCCTCTTTCCTCGCAGAGGAGATACCCTGTCGCTCGGAGTGAAAAGTGATATCCGCAGTACTCAGCCAACGGTTTGATTCTACCGATGCTTTGGGCCATCCGTCCCTTCAAACCCTAGCATAGCTTACTGCCGTAGAGCGTAGAAAACAGGTGGGACTCGGGCCAGCTAAGCATGAGTGAAAGTGCTTCGTAGATCGGATCAACAGCAAGTTCGTTTCAGGCTACGAGGCACAGGTCTCATCGGACAGATAGCCTCAACTCTCATGTAGCCTTGGGTAGAGGAGCAGTGTTGCCGAAGCCTCTCGTCATGATTCTCTCGAACCGGCTTTCGGTCTTGCTGAAAAAGCCTCTGTAATCTCGACCTGGCATGGCCGGATTGCGCCAGCCGTTCCGGCACCATATACTCCAGCTACCCATTTCCCGGGCCAAGAGCACATCGGTAGCTAGCCTGTCCCCGACAACGACAATTTCCCTTGGGTTATCCGTGACTCCGTGGTCCTTGAAATACTTCAATATATCAGGGCCGCAGAAAGGTTTCTTGCGGTCGGGGTGCTGTCTCAAGACAGGGAGTCCAAGCTCTAGCTCCAATTGCTTCGCTTCGGCCTCATGCTCGGGTGCCGGACTGCTCCCTGCAGTGTTGGAGACAATGAGGATGCTGTGAGCGCTGTGAGAGAATTCGGTGCACTCCTTGACCTTCTCGATCTTGTTGATGTATGCCTGATGCAACTTGGCCGTCTCAGGAGGGCAGAGGGTATTGTCTTTATCCAGGACCAGGGCTCTTATTGTAGGTTTTCGCCCCGTACCATCGAGCGAGGGGAGAGAAGGACCAAGAGGCAGTGGTAGCGAAAGCAGCGTTGGGATCGTTTGATGCGGAAGCAGACTCGAGGGGTCGTGGAAGGCGTAAGCAAGCGTCAGTCGGAGCGCGGGAACATTGGAAAAGAGAGGCATGTCAGTCTAGACCAACGTGCCCTCTGGGTCGACGGGGCAGCAAGTATAAACGCAGGATGGCGAGAGGCTGAGCTGATGTGTACCTAATTACTGTATGGACTAGAATCCCCAGATTGGAGGTTAGGCCTTAGTCGGCCGGAGATAACTACGGAGATAACTTCGCAGCCTCAGAATGGATTTTCGCAGCCCGCGCAATTCGGAATTGATGTGTTCCAACTCTGCTGCGAGGAACAAACGCGACACCGCCAAAACTGCACACCCCTCCATCCTCGATAACAACAGCGCACTCGTCCATTTCCCTCTCATTCTGTCTGCATCGATTGTCTGCAGTCCCTGTCAACCGATCCTAGCGCACCATGGGCAAACTCACGTCAACCATCGGCATCCCGATCAAGCTGCTCAACGAGGCGCAGGTAAGCTACTCTGCAATGTGTTACTGTCACAGCAACTCGGTAACTGACCCTGCGTGTAGGGACATGTCGTCACCTTGGAACTCACCTCTGGCCAGGTATACCGCGGCAAACTTCTTGAAGGTATGATATGATACACCACAACACTATTCTATGCGCCACCAAACTTGAGCCACTCTGCTCTCGAACTTTACTTGTCTTCACAGCTACTGACCGTGCTCTCTTACAGCCGAGGACAACATGAACGTCCAACTCAAAGATATCACAGCTACGGCTCGAGACGGCCGTGTATCGCATCTGGATCAAGTCTACATTCGAGGCAGTCATGTGCGATTCTTCATCGTCCCCGACATGTTACGAAACGCGCCTATGTTCAGATCTCGGGGTACGAGGGGTCGCGGTGTGGGTTTGGCGAGAGGAAGGGCTACGGTCAATCGGGCAAGAGCTGGAAGGAGAAACTAAAAAAAAAGATTCGAGAGGATATTGACAAAATCCAAAAAGAAATCGCCGATTACATTATCAGACGTTAACCGACAGCGCCGATACTCTGGCATCCAGCGAACGAGGCAGTCGGCTTTTAGACCAGACTAGCGGCAAAGCGTCGAGGTTGGCGAGGCGGGGGATCAGACGGAGGATCAAGCGGAGGATCAGGCGGAAGACGCAATGATACCCTGAACAATTTAGATCAAGATGCCTTCAAATGCGAGGTGGGAGCAAGCATAAATGTAGAGCGACCGTATCCTGGCGTCAAAACAGAAGGAAAGAACAGAGTATCTGTCTTCACAGAAAATGGATACTACTACTACGACGAGGCTACTACTACGAGGGGACTGGAAGCCTCGCCTGCCAAGGCCAGATATCGAAATGAAAACATGCTTACCACATGCAATGGCTCGTAGTACCTTTTAGTATCTAAAGTTCCTAATCTTCTTGAACGAACTCTCTCCGTCTTCGATTGAGCAGTCTCTTGAACGAAGACAAAGCGGAAGCGAGTGCGGAGGACACTACAGCGTGGCCAGTAGACCGCCAGACAGCCGAACACCCAGGCGGCGGAATCATCATGGCTGTTCCACCACCGGCACAATCATCATCCCTCCGCCTGCTTGTGCTTGCCCCCTCCTCAGAGGCTGCTACTATACCGCCGTTCCCGGCTTTGTTAGAGGCCATTACCGGGGCGAAGCCCTCGACCGAAGTCACCTCATTCGCGGGCTACACGTCGCATCCACCACTTCCGTTGAGAACAAAGTACTATAGTTCCGACGTGACTATCTGGTGCGACGAACTACCGGCTGTGGCAGTGTCAACCCCCCAAAATAATGCACACGAGACCGTCCTTGTGGACAAAAGCTGCAACCCTGTTCCACTCGGCGTAGGCATTCCAGAAGATCCATCGACGGATCTGTCCAAACAAGTCGAAGTCCCCGAAACCGATGAAGACCACACTCCTTCAACGCTCGATGAATGGAAAGAGCAGATGCTCTCCCCCGCGGCCTCGGAAGTCCGCGCCGTCATTGGCGGCATTGTACTTGTCCTGCCTATCTCTTCACGCTCGTCATCGTTAATCCTCGACTCTTACTATTCGCTCATTGAGGCCATTCATGCCCTAAGGGAGGCCGTCGAGGAGGAAAGCTATGGGCGTGATGTTGCCTCGATCGTGGTCCTACAGCCTACGTCACCCACAGTCTCACCGGGAATACTGGCTAGTACTGCAGAACAGATCGAAGATGCTTGCTTGTCCGACAGGGGAATCCTAGGGTGGGACTTCGTTGCATGGGATGGCGAAGTGCAAAAGCCCGGGAAGACAGCCGACCAAGCGGATGTCAGAAACGAGTATGGCGAGAAAACGGGAATAAGAAGAGTCATTGAAGTGCTAGAGGGCATCGACTGGTCTGCAGCGCCGAGTTTCGGTGATCTCGAAGATATCGGAGCAGTCGACTTTGACAAGTTGGGTGCTGGCGAAGAGGCATCTTCAGCGATAGACACCTTGGCCAACGGAAGTTTCTTCGATCTCGATTATGAATTGCAGCAGGAAATGATGGAGCTGAAGATGTCCATGCTCGACCAGGAGACGCTGGAAGATGGTGAACCTGCAATGAAGATGTCCAGACCCGACCATGAACCACAAGATGGAGACGAGAATGCAAGCCTAGTGAATGCCGACTCCGACGCCGACGCCGAGGTGGAGGATGAAGATGAGCTGCAGGTCGAAGAGCTGCAGGGGCTGATGGAGCGAGTCGTTGCTATCCGGGAGACTGCCTCCGAGATGCCCAAGGGCGAAAGAGAGAGATTTGCCAAAAGGGAGATTGCGAAAATCATGCTAGACATGGGCTAAGAGCATGCTCTGGGATAGTTTCTTGGTGTTGGTCCCTGTTGAACACAGACTCTCTCCCATCTCTCAGGTCAGCACTGCAGAGAAAAGCTAGCCAATGTGTTGCTGCTCATGTCGCAGGAACTTCTGTGCGCGGTGCTGCGAATGCATGCTGAAGGATCCACAACTCCCTCCATTCGCTCTCTTCGCCCTGGAAGTCCTGTAGAACAGTGATTGAGAATCTCCATCGGAGGTCGTAGGGTGAACTAGCTCGGCTACTTGGGCCAGCCTGAATGAGGGAGTAGTGTTATCCAGTTCGAGTGCGCTGGATACTCATGATTGCCCATAACAGTAGTCAACCGTCTGGGTCGTCAAACGATAGCTTGATCTTCTTCCCTTTCTTCTTCGCAGCACCTGACTCTTTCTTCTTGGTCGGCTTGGTTTCACTCTGTGCGGGCTTTGAGCGTGCAATTTGCTTTGCATCACTTGCAGTACTGTCGGCTCCGTCATTAGCCTCGCCCTCGGCCTCGTCTTCGGCCCCCACGACTTTCCCAGCCTTCCTCTTCTTCAAGTTCCCTGAAACCCCTATCTCCGTGACCTTCTGCCTCTCGTTTGCTCTCTCCCTTTCTCCATCTCCCTTGACGTCGGTCTCGGTTGCGGCTGCGGCTTCCTCAGTCCCAGCTAGCTCAGTAGCAGTGTTGCCTTCCTTCACCCTCCGCTCAAATTCTTCCTTGTCAACCCGCTCACCTTGCTCGTCTACAATCACGGGGTCATCATCATCATCGCCGGTCTTCAATCTGTCCTTCTTTGGACGGGCAATCTGAATGTTGTGTCTTCCATCGACGCCGCCAACCTCTCCTCTTAGCTTGCGGAGGAAGGCAGGCTCCTGCTTGTTGTATTCAAGATTCTTAGCGTTAAAAGCCATACCAGTGGTTTGTTATATCCTTCTAAATCTCAGCGAAAGCCTCATCTTTAAGATTGAGGGATCGGTGGTTATTCGGACTAGCTCGAAAAATGAGCGAGTACCGCCGCTTTTAGAGCAACTCAGGAGAAGGCTGGTTTGAATGCAGCATATGTTCAAGGTATTTGGCCCTTCTATATCTAATTTCCAGTGTCATCTTCATAGCCTGGGCTGTACTGTGACCCATAAACCCTCTCCGGTGGCATAAATTTCGCCGGTGCCACTTTCCAAAGTCCCATGAACCCAGGTCTTCCTCCCTTCCTCTTTGTAGATCCATGAGCGCGCCAGGATGGTGGACGGGGTGGTGATAGGCTTCTTATACGTGATGCTCAGAGAGACGGTGTATGTCGATCTTATGGCGGGCTTGTCTTGAACAGTGATCCTGCCCATGGTGCTATCGAGGATGGTGGCGCTGACACCACCATGCAGCAGGTTCGGATGGGCGTTGAGGCCGGTTCCGAAGGTGTAGAGCCTGCGAAGCTCGGCGGGCTGGCCAGTCGAGTCGTCGCGTGGCCGGTACATGGAAATGAGTTCTTTGATGGTTTTGTCTGTGTTCCAGGTCTCCGCCATCAGGGAGTGACCGTTGCCATCCTGTATCAGTGTTCGAGACAGGCTCACGATGCGGAACGACGGGTCCGACAGATGGCTGGCGCACCATGGTATCGCTTTGAAGTGGTCGAGAGTTGACTGCGGCACTGCCTCTTCATCTTGAGCCATTTCCTTTCACACCGCAGATGACTGTACCGTTTACACTGGAGAAATCATTCTGAATCCTTGCGCTAACGTGGTGGTGATCGGTGACTGTGGTGCTATGAGCTTCCGACTCACCTGTTCGTCTGATTTAGTTCTTCTAGCGCAAGCTGGAGAAGGGAGTCCACGGTTATCATATGGTCAATCCATGTGTCTTGGTGATTACTGTCCGATTACCTCGGCTTATAGGATGCTCTTCTCGAGAGTGATGTTCCAGGAGAATGAGACAGTGTGCCGCCGCTTTTACACGACTCTAACATACCCGCAGCTATCTCCACGTGATGATAAGCCATACAACCCCTGCCATCTTGCGATTGTGGCCTCGTTCATCCCGCCTCCTGAACACTCATATCGAGAGATTTCTTCGCTCGCTTGCAACAGTCGCGACATAATGTCGAGCTGACACGAACTGCAATCATATAAATGCTGTGGCCCCCTGCGCCCGCGCAATGTGCGCGAGGCTACATCAGAACCTCCCAGAAATTCCGAATACGCCAGGCATATGCACTCCGAGCGGCCGCTATCCTGCGACGACACCATTCAAGCGAAACTGATCAGCACCGTCCCTCAGATACCGCCGGGCAAGCAAAGTTGGCGAGGGACGCACGTCCCAGGTACAATGATATTGGTGTGCAGCAGTTGAGCGACCATCTCCATCCGCAAGTCTTCCCCCAAGGTGCGACGAGGCCACGGCCGGATTTGGTTGAACTGTCCAAAGATCACCTTCGACGTCACGAGCTGTTGGGGAAGAATCAAGATGACACACCAGCAATCGGGCTCGATGTGCCGCCACTGCATGGAACCAGCCTGGACGAGCACTTCACGAAGCTGGGTCTAGATGCATCAGAGCCGTACCTGTCCTATGGCAAGGCGTTTGTGAGAGCAAACACCCCCCAACGCCCCAGAAAATGGGTGTCAAAGAGCGGCTGGACGAAATACAATTCTGATATGACAACGGAAGAGGTGGATGCGCCTGATGAGACCATGCTCTCATTTGATGTGGAAACGATGTGGAAGGAAACACCATTCGCAGTCATGGCCACTGCTGCAAGTCCAACCGCCTGGTATGCGTGGATATCACCTTGGTTGCTAGGCGAGACAAATAATCCAAGACAACTCATTCCCTTGGGCGATCCGACCAAGCCACGAATTGTCGTCGGACACAACATTGGGTACGACAGAGCACGTGTTAAAGAGGAATATGACTTGAAGCAATCGCGGAACTTTTTTATCGACACAATGTCTCTGCATGTGGCGGTCAATGGCATGTGCTCACGACAGCGTCCAACCTGGATGAAGCACAAGAAGAACCGAGATCTACGAGACAAAATGTCTGGTGACCACAGCTCAATCGAGTTACAAACAATGCTCGAGAACAAGATGCTGAGCGAGGAAGAGGAGGAACTTTGGGTTGCAAGAAGCTCCATCAACTCCCTGCGTGATGTTGCAAAATTCCATTGTGGCGTCACCATCGACAAGAACCAGAGAAACTATTTCGGGGAACTAGATCGGGATGGCATCTGCGAGAGACTCGAGGAACTCTTAGACTACTGTGCCGCAGATGTCGCCATCACACATCGAGTTTTTCAAAGGGTCTTTCCTAATTTCCTGGAGACATGTCCCCACCCTGTCAGCTTTGCTGCCCTCCGGCACTTGTCGTCCGTCATTTTGCCTGTCGACAAATCTTGGGACGAATACCTTGAAAGAGCCGAGAAGACGTATCAGCGAAGATTGGAAGCTGTCGAAAAGAGACTAGTCGAACTATCGGAAGCAGCTTTGGAAGTCAAAGCACAGCCGGAGGTGTACAGCAATGATCCGTGGTTATGTCAGCTGGACTGGTCGGGCCAGGAAATCAAGTATAAGAAGACCAAAAAGAAGGGTGAAGAGCCTGTGCCGTTTGCTCGCCAGAAGAAGCCTGGCGCTCCAAACTGGTACAAAGATCTATTCACTTCCAATACCTCTCCGATTAACTTGACGGTCCGAACAAGGATTGCTCCTCTGTTGTTGAAGCTTTCCTGGGACGGTTGTCCCCTGGTCTGGTCTGACAAGCATGGGTGGACTTTTCGAGTACCTCATAAAGAGGCTGGAAAATATGAGAACAGCAATGTTGTCAGCTGCGACATGTCTGAAGAAGCCAATCCGACCCTCAAATCCGATTACCACCATATCTACTTCAAACTCCCACACAAAGATGGCCCGACTGCCCGTTGTGCTTCTCCATTGGCAAAGGGATATCTCCAGTACTTCGAGTCCGGCGTTTTGTCCTCTCAGTACGCCCTTGCGAGAGAGGCATTGGAGATGAACGCTTCATGCTCCTACTGGATTTCGGCCCGAGACAGGATCACTTCTCAAATGGTTGTCAGAGAAGCCGACCGAGACCCAAGCTTGGCTGGAACATCAGATCAAGGATTTATTCTTCCCCAGGTCATACCCATGGGCACCATCACGCGACGAGCAGTAGAGAATACTTGGCTCACCGCATCAAACGCCAAACCGAACAGGGTGGGTTCGGAGCTGAAGGCCATGGTCAAAGCACCTCCTGGGTACTGCTTCGTTGGCGCCGATGTTGACAGCGAAGAACTCTGGATTGCATCTCTTGTGGGCGATGCCCAATTCCAGATTCACGGCGGGAACGCGATAGGTTTCATGACCCTGGAAGGCACCAAGGCCGCAGGGACCGATCTTCACTCCAAGACGGCAAAGATCCTTGGAACCTCGCGTAATGATGCCAAAGTGTTTAATTATGGGCGTATCTATGGTGCCGGTCTCAAATTTGCGGCAACGCTCCTCCGGCAATTCAATCCTACTCTTTCTGAAACGCAGTCGAACCTGATTGCCATGAAACTCTACAAGGAGACCAAGGGCACACGCACGCGACGCAAAGCCTTCGGGAATGGTTCCTTCTGGAGAGGAGGCACCGAGTCGTTTGTTTTCAACAAACTCGAGGAGTTTGCCGAGCAAGAGCGTCCTCGTACGCCCGTGCTGGGTGCGGGCATCACGGAAGCTCTCATGCGGCGATTCATCAACCAAGGCTCATTCATGACCTCGCGTATCAACTGGGCCATTCAATCGTCAGGGGTGGACTATCTGCATCTGCTTATTATCAGCATGGACTACTTGGTCCGTCGATTCAACCTCGATGCACGCCTGGCCATCACCGTGCACGATGAGATCAGGTATCTGGTCAGGCATGAGGACCGGTACCGAGCAGCTTTGGCACTGCAGATCAGCAACCTCTGGACCCGGGCGATGTTCAGCCAGCAGATGGGCATCGATGACCTTCCTCAAGCCTGCGCATTTTTCTCCGCCGTGGACATCGACCATGTCCTACGCAAAGAAGTCGACATGGACTGCGTGACGCCCAGCCACCCCGAGAAGATTCCTCATGGAGAGAGCCTGGATATCAACCAACTACTTGCCAAAGGAGACGAGGCGTTCTTAGACCCTAATACCTTCCCCCGAGACGGCCTAATCGATTTGGACAAGTATATCTACACGCCACGACAAAGCGTCATGTCAACCCTAGGCGGCTCAGGCGACGTGAACTACATTCGGGCCCAAATTACCGATGACGAGAAGGAACTGAAGGCCATCATAAAAGACAGTGAAAAAGAATCCGCTTCACCATTACCCGAGACACCATCATCCTCGTCCTCCTCCAAAACTTCAACATCCACGGCCCCAACTACCAGGAAGCAGGGCGGGATCATCAAGAGCTCGGCGGCAACGGGCCTCCCACGAGGTCGACGCCCAAAACCCAAAGTCCCGATCCCGCCTCACGCGCAACCGCAACGTGCCGTACTCATGGAGGTTGAGGACCGATGGGACATGGGCTACAAGAAAGCATTCGCCTCCGCCAGCACCGGCGCCACAGCGACGACTCATAAGCCATGGCTGACGGAGAAGAAGTCGGCATGGTCGAGTCGCTGGGCGAATGATGGGTGGGAGGTATGAGGTTGCCTATGCATGGCGTAGCTGTTTCTCGGCCCTCAAATGACTCCGTTGGCAGAGGTAGTCTACTATGTGGGACGGCCCCAGGTTCAGCTGTGCGCGTCGAGACTGATCCTACTTGCCATGATGTGACTCGCTGTTCCATTTGTGTCTTTTGCCGGGGAGATGTAAGAACATGCATGTATGTATTGGATTTGTCTTTTTTTCCGGAATGTAAGAATATGCATTTTACGTATTGGAATGTATTGGAATATTGGATGATCATGTACTACCTTGTCGTTTCCTGCTATGTTCGCCCTGTCAGACCAGGCTGGCCAGTCTAGTTCAACCGTTCTATATACTGTACCGTTTGAGCTGAATGGCAGACTATGCAGCGCTGAATTCCATGTGAGTGGCTGAATATAACCAACCATCAGATTGGATTGGATTGGATTAGATTGGATCGGAGCAGAACAGAGCAGAACAGAGTAGACTAGACCGAATTCAACGGTATGCCTGGTGCCTGCCTCTTGTCGTGCCGTGTCGTGTCATGTCCTGTCCTGTCGTGTTCTGTCCTGCCCGTTCCGTCGCTAGATATGCTTATTACTATAAAGTATACATCTGCATAAGTACACCGTATATGTACGGACATGCAGTACGTACATGTACATTATGTCCGTAATCTATCGAACCAAACGTTTCTCTTCTGAAGGTATGACGCTAATATAGATAATATATAGGTATGGTCTGTTCTGTTCTGTTCTATTTCTGCTCTGTTTCTGTTCTATTTCTGTCCAGTGGCACTATATATGGACTATATTGGCTCTGTCGTCGCCCCTGGAATATATATTGTCTCTGTCATCGCCGATAGAATATATATATATATATATACATATACTATGGACACTGAGTCTGTCCTTATAGTAAGTAAGTGTAGAGAGAGCTTACCGATCTTCCGTATACTCTGACCATATTATTCGGAATCTCAGTATACAGCTGTTGAATGTCCGTTGTATGTATGCATGACTCTAAACCTGTCAAATCAAATCAAATGGGCTGCAGAAAGTCTCGCTTGCTTGCTTGCTTGCTCGCTCGCTTGCTAATTGGAGAATTGGAGAACAACTATATAGAAGAACGCAGAAGGGGAGAATAGAATAGAGGAGAAGAGAAGAGAAAACTCAGCAAGTGGTCAGAATTCGTCAAGTCGTCTAGATAGAATAGAAAGAAAAGACAAGGCAACAGAACAGTAAGAACGTCAATCATTGGGCTGCATCATCTGCCGTCCACTCGCTTTTGGAACATCATTTCTGTCCCCTCCATCACCATACCATACACCGTCCTCGATTGGACAAGGTCAGATCCCATCGTCGCTCGTACAAGCATATCGACACCATCACCATCACCATCACAGGGTTTCTTAAGCATAGGCAGCCCACCCACAATACAAAACCGCAAGGTTCCTCTCATCCGTGGCCTGGCGAATGAGTTCGTTGACAGTGGCCTCGACGCTGAGAGACTTGCTGAGTTTCTTCGCCACCACGGTGAGCGCGCGGTCTGCCTCGCTCGGTTCGCCGATTGCGTCCCGTTTGGCCCCGTCGCCTGGGTTCAAGATACCTGTGGCGGCCGGCCCGTCGGCTTGCGCATGGTTCTCCTGCATCTTTTGCAGCCGCAAAGGCGAGATCGACCACGTGTACAGCGGATCATAGCGTAGAACGTCGAGGATGGTCATGATGGCTTCCTGGTCACGGCGTAGTGCATCGAGCGTGAAGTTGCAGCATCGCCGGAAGACTCCCTCGACGCCCGTCAAGCCCATGCCGTCCACCAGATCTCTAGTCAGGCGGAACGGCACCACCTCCGGCACCGGCAGCACGCGGCCCGCTTCGAACGCGACGCCCAGGTCGATATGCACTACTTCCCCGGACTTCTCGTCCAAAAGTATATTGTGGCCGTGCCGATCGCCCAAGCCAAGGACATGACCTAGGATGCTCACTGCCGCAGTGGACCGGCTGTAGTTGAGACGCTTGTAGAACCAGTCATCCGGATCTGGGAAGTGCTCCATGAAGAAGAAGCGCATGACCGGATGAAAGTTGGCAACCACCGTCCGATAGGCGCGGACGCGTTGGTCGAGCGGCTTGTTCTGTGCCTCTGCGATCTCCTTTCTGCACCGGTTCGGCTTGTAGTCTTTCGGAAAGTAGCGAGGGTGTGCAGGCAGGAGGAAGTCGTGCAGCGGGACCGTGTCTTTGACGAACTCGATGATACCCGCGTTTGTATTAAGAGGGATGACCTTGTACGTACGAATGCCCAGGTTTCGTTGTCGAGTGGCACGATGGTCTTTGAGAAGATTCGACACCTGCTCGAACACTTGCTCCATGATCGCGTCTTGACGCAGGTCGTCATTTCCACCCTTCAACAGCATCTTGTGCCGCGACCCGTCGGATGCGATCATGGTGACGATTTTAGGCGCCGAGACTCCCCCAGCAATAGAGATCATAGGGTCGAACTTACTGAACACCGGAACTGCCGAATAGTCACGGTCCGGTCGCAGCGGGATGTTCATTGTTGGCGGAGGAACCTTGACAGATGAAGTGCTCAGGATTTGTTCAAGCTTCTGAGCCGACGGCAGCTTTCGCAACTGGAACTTGGATCCTGTTCTGAGTTCTTTGTCCGATGGCTTGTCCTGGATTACCCTGTACAAGGAAATGCTGCAGTTGTGGATGGCCACCCAGATTGTTGTAGACACGCTCTTCTTGTTGACGAGGTCGGCAAGTTTGTTCGCTGCCGCATTCCGAGAGAGAGCCACCTCGTCTGCCCTCGAAGCCTTGCTCTTGCTCGCGGCAAACACTTGGTACAGGCTGTGGTATGGGTGATCCGAACAGATTCGAAACATGAGCTCCATCAGCAACTGCTGGAAATCGTCCTGTATGTCTAACAAGCGAGAAGACAGCTGATTGACTAGCGGAGCAAACTTGTAAGACGGAACCGTGCTCAGATGCTTGCGGACCGACTTGTTGGCTGCTTCGCTGTCTGCCTGATTGAGCCACAGGGCCAAAAAGCGAAGAGTGTCGTTGGGATACTCGTCAGAGGCTCTCATGGAGAGAAGATAGTTTTCCAAGCACTGAAGAATCAGTGTCTGCCGATTTTGCGACACCCTTTCGTACTCCTGGTCGTCGAGCTTGAACCACTCCTTTGCCCGGGTCAGGTGGGACTTGAGTTGCTTCTGCTGCCTTTCATCCCCGTTCCTGTGCATGCGTTCCAGTTCGTGAATGTCGCGCATTTTCCGATCCCGGATCTTGCTGATGCGGGTGAAATCGTCCAAGTTGTCAGGGTCTTGCAGCTGCATGTCGCAGAAAGCAGCAAAGTTGTGGGAAACTCTCCCGGCCTCGGGTCCAACGACGCGGCCGTGAAGTTCCTTGAAAGCAGGTAACAGGTAGCCGTCTATGATCTCGTCTGGCTTCTCAAGCCGCGCTTCCGCCACTTTATGTCCTAGATCGGTCAGAAGATCGGCTTTGGTGACGCTGATGGCTTGCTTAGCCATGTCATTGCGTTGCTTGAGGTTCTGGAGAAGTCCGATGCTCGCGGACACTTCGTTCTGGGCCCAGAACGTCCTTGCAAGATCGTATTGAACGGCGATGTCGACTTTCAGGCCTGCTTCGGCAGCCAGTTGGCTGAGCTGGGTCAGATAGATGGTACGATTCAAACCAAACTGAGGTACTTCGTAGTTTGAAGCCATTTGCAGAGACTGACGTGCGACTCTGATTTCAAACAGCAGAGCTTCGGGGAAGCCGACTGACAGTGTAGTCTGGAGGCTGGCATTTTTGCGGATGGCCGTGAAGGCACTTTCTCTCCCAACCAGGATCGGGGACAATTTTTCGAATCTGTCATGGTCAGCGAATGTCTTCGTAGAGCGAATCCAGTCTTACACGGCGAATTTGGTCTTCTCGTTTCTTGCCTCTATTGCACTTATGATTGTCTCCAGGCTTTTCGCCGTCGATGCCCCAACAGTCTGCTTCACCTCGGCAAGGACTGCCATATGGGAGAGCAGTTTACTTGTCAAGTCCTTGTCGACGAGCTCCGTGGTCATCAGATCCACGACCTCAAGTAAAGACCGATCCAACTCTTGACCTAGGGCTGCTGTATTCGGGGTGCTAAGCATGCCGGAGAGCAAATCTGGCACGCTCGTCGGATATCCGACAGGCTCCTTCCTGGGTAAGACGTCCCATCGTTCCCCAGTCAGCTGTGACATATTGCCCAGCCCTTCATAATACTGGCGTACAGCTTCAGAAATCCCTTGCATATTCGCAGTGCTCAAAGTCGAGGCGGTTCTTTGTGCAACAGTGCTGAAATCTGAATCCTGGTCACTCATTCGTAGTTGTGAGTCAAGCATCGCACTTTGAAAAGATAACGACTTCTGGCTGGCACCTTCATGGGTCAACTTGTGAACAACGGACTGCAGATCAAACTCTTCATGTTTGCCGTAGAAAAAATCGGGGTCATCGACATTCTCGTAAATCCTGGATACCACCTCGAGGGGTACAGACTCTGTCATGTTCATCGATCTGCGAGAGGAGCGTCCTGTTTGAAGTTGAGCTTGAGAATTCTGCAACTCAAGGAAGAGCAGGGCTTCGTGCCACATCTGACAATTAGCAGCGGCGATTGCTGCTTCACCAAAGTCAATGTCAAGCCACAGATTCCGCTGAGCGTTATTGTCTTCATTAGGAATCTTGCACTCTCGCAAATACAAGATTGTCCTGAGTATCAACTGCTGAGCCTGTTTTGTTGACTGTCCTTCCATACAAAGAGCCTGGGAAAAGCTTTGTGACAGGCTCTCCTTGAAGGCCTGAGCCCTATGGAGCTCACTGTGCAAGGCAATGTGGACGGCATAGGGGAACAGTATATCAACGCAATCCGGGATCGCCGCAATGAGAGGATCGACAAAGGCTAAGACAGGGTCGTCGGCCGATTCCTGACATATCCTTTGAAGCAGTACGGCAGCCCATTTCCGAGGCTGGTCGCTCAGGAGTATGCTGCTCGGAGTGTCAAGACCCTTTTCAAGCGCGAGATATGAAGAAGCCCGAATGGGAGGACAAGGGAAGGTATGGAATCGCAGTCCATTCACCAAATTCCGGTCGAACGCCGGGTCAAGCAAAGCTTGCTCAGTCGCAGGGTTGAGCGAACTGAAGATAAGCTGTAAAGTGCTTTCAGCAACGGTTGAGGTGGTGAAGTCTGCCTTCCACAGCAGGTCTGAGAGATATCGCACAATCCCTGTATAAGAAGCCATTGCATCCAGATCGTGACCCGTCAAAGATACCATTGACTGGCCAGCTCTAAGAATTTCATTTATATTCAAGTGCAGTCCACGGGTAATGTAACCTCGCCCGATTCCTTGAGCAGCCCAGATGCGGAAGGCCTCGTCCAAAGGGAGCCTCTTCAGTATTGAAATCAAAGTAGGAGAGAATCGAGCTGCTTCTAGATCGTCACCAAGAATGTCGTCTTGGGCATCTGCCGAAAGTGAAAAGTTGCGGCAGAGTATCTGTATGGAGAGATCAAAATGCAGATCGCTCAGCAACGGATGTTCACTGCTTCGGTCTGAGAGAAGCGCTCGAAGCAGACTCCCTTCGCTTGTACTTAGGGCGCTGTTTCCAGCCTGCGAAATAGCTTTGGCGTCCTGCACAACCTGTCTAAACGTCACCAGGGCATCTTTAGTTGCATCGTGGGGATCGAAGGCCTCGAGATATTGACCTAAAAAGTCTCGAAACTCCTGTGCCTTGGTCATTGTCGCCAGAAAGTGGCTCTCTTGTGTAGTGCTATCCTGAGGCGAAGCGATGAACCCTGTCAAAGAGGCAAAGGTAGCTACGCCCAGGCCTGCCGTGAAAGAGATACGGCCGCGGAGATGTGGCGCCCCATGGAGTAGTAGGTAGCGATATATGCCCATTGCGTCTTCAGCGCAGTCGAACACGGTCAAATAAGGCCGTAGATTGTCAAGTAGCATTTCCAATGGGTACCCAGCCAAGGCTATCGACCCTGCCAGGCTGACTACTATCCTGAGCTTCCGGATGATGTTGCAGATATGCAAAGGCCCAAAAGCGGGCCTTGCCTTGTCAAGCAACTGTCGGTAGACATGGACCAATAATGCAGAAGACCAGAGCTCACTCGGCTGGAGATCCAGTCGTAGGCAGATGTAGTTGACCTCGTCCAGAAGGCACCTTGCCCGGAAACAGGGCTGCTGAGAAAGAGGTAGCTGCACGTCCTGAGAAGAACAACTGGCCATTTCCTTCCACGCGGCAAGTACATCCGTTTGTTGGCTCTTTTCAAAGGCCTTGTCAATGCCCCGGTCGTCTTTGAGCGATATGATGAGGCGGGCGATGATATCCGGAAGGGCTGAGCGAAGCAGCTGCAAATAGCGGTCAGCTCCCAGTTGCTTCCTCACCAGCTTCTCGGACCCGTCATACAGACGGTCTTGGTTTGGTAGGCTGGTCTCCGACGAGAGAGTGTACGCTTCGACGTAAGCAAACTCCTCAATTAGCAACGAATTCCAGTCCTGTCCAACCAGTCGTGTCAGCTCTTCAGCATGACTGAACCCGCGCAGTGCAATCTGTCCCGTGAGCTCGGAAATGTTGTCACGGGCCATTTCGCTCAATGTATCATATCCAAACGCGCGGAAAGGCATGCGGGACAGCGTCTCTTTCGATAGCCAGGTATAAAAGATCTGAGGCGAGAAAAACTTGAAAAGTCGACTGGGATGCTCAATGTGGAGTTTTTTGCAGGTAGAGTCGATGCAACCACGCGCGAGTGATGTAGTAGAAGGGACATTGGCGACCGTCTCGAACAAATGGTAAGTTGCTCGTCGCAACACTGTATGCCATCGAGAGCCAAGGTGCGCAATTGTATACAGGCGCACTGCGATGCCTTCTTTGTTGTCTGGATCAGCGGGCAGATTTTCAACAATATCGTCAAAGATGGCCTCATGCTGGTCGAGAACATACTTCTCGAAAATGTGAGACAACTTCTCTGTCATGCGATACTTGCTTGAGGAATCGCTGACTTGGAGGGTTTTCAGAAGGCTTGTTCTGGGAGACGGCAAATCTTCGCCTCCATAAGACGGATTTACTCGCATCAGAACATCCAGCAGTTCCACCATTGTAGAAAGCACTTTTGGCGATGCAATGTTTCTGCCCAAGACAGTGTTGAGGAACCATTCATAGATATCAAAGGCAACTGCAGCCAAGTCGTCGTCTTCGTCGTCTGGCGCCCAGAGATCCACAAGCCCACGCAGTACGTTCAAACAGAAGCATTGCACGGACTCGCACCTTTCGTAGGCCTCTTCTGCGAGGTACAACTTTGCAAGTCTCGTCAGAAGTCGATGAGCGTCCACCCGTGTAATCCCTGTCTTCAAATTGAGAAAGTCCTGGACGGCCCCACGCGCAGCGATGAGCGATATCGGGTCGAGTGCCACGATCTCATCGACGACCTGCGCAGCGGCCGCAGGGTCGAACGCTCTGTGCGATTTCACTGCTTGCAGAATAGTAGTTAACTCAACCGTATGTTTCGCCAGAAGGGCTGCAAAATCCTGACAGAGGGGGAGGTCGACCCTTAAGACATTAGCAACAATGCTGGTTTGACTCCTTCTAGACACTGGAGATGCTATTGTCTCCCACTCTGAGAGGTCCTGATCGGACGGTTCTGCTGAGGCGCCGGGTGGCAAGAAACGTCTAGTTAGCTGCAACGCCGACTCTATGATGGACCGATATTCGTCGGAATCCACTTCGACCTCTGCTCGGTCCAGTTGGCGATGAAGGTTCACGATATAACCACATATTCGGGCAGCCATGTATTGAGAGGTGCTGTCGGTTTCCTGGAGTATGAAATCTATGACAAGTTTGCGGCTCTCAGACCAAAGTGTGGGGGGATTCGCTTCACTTTCAGCCCGACCACAACGGATCCAGAAGGCAGATGAAACAATGGAGGCCATTGCAACGATATCAACGATGTCGCCTCCAATATTTACACTTCGCTCGGCGTGTATCGCCTCCCATGAAACGACGAACTCCTTCAGTCGTCCCGCCAAGAGTCCCATTATCGCTCGAACCAGGCGAGCAGCTGTTGATGCATCAAGCTGATGAGTACTGGGTGTTCTCCTAGACTCAGTGTGTCCGGTTTGCTGAGGGATCCCAAGAAGGTAATGCAAAAAGTCCAGACGAAACGACGCCTCTAATGAGAGTGTCCACAGTTGATGAGAAGGAGACCAGTCATTACCGCACTGTACCGAGTCGGGGTTTCCACACATGGTCACCAGTAGTGTATACATATAGACCGGTCTTGCGTGGAAAGCAATCTGTGCATTGTGCAAACGATCAAGTGCCGAGGGAAGAGTCCAGCGAGCAGAGAGCCACGTGATGATCTTGACACAAAAGGCTTCGAAATGCCTTTGGTTGTCTAGAATCCCGGCACGTAAAATAGTTGTGAACATCGTCAGTGCAGTGTCGGTCAGACTGGAAGGGCCACTGCTGCCTCCTCCAAAGATGGCGTTGTCGACAAGGGTGCCGTTCATGGCCGGGGGTAAGAGTCCTAAAGTGATAGTCACCTCCAGCATGTGGCATGCAGCCCTTACTGTAGTCGTTACAGAGATGGCTCTCCGGGCCGCATCCCATATTTGGTGCCAGAGAAGTGGTGGACTTTGCCTCGTGAAGTCATCACAAAGAGCAAGGCGAGCAAAAATCAGATACACCCACGTCTGAATGCTACCATCTTCTTGGGACAGGTCAGAGACAGCTTTTGACACTTCTTGGAGAGAGTCTTGCTCAATGTGCCTAGGTTCATTAAGGAGGAAGAAGACGACCTGCAAAGCGATCAGCTTCTCCTGGCCGACACCTTCGACTGCAAGCTGCAGGATCTCGTCTAGGGGAACCTGGACTTTTTGTCGTTTCTGAGGGGCATCTTCTGCGGCATCATCGTTGATCGGCGGTCGTACCCTTCGACTTGAGGCCAAGAGAAGGCTGGCGATGACAGACAACGTCATCCAACAGGACACCGCTCTTGCTGAGTCCTGCACCGGCTTAAACTGCTTTCCCTGCATCGGGCCGTCCTCTCCTGCGACGACAGGTTGCATGTCATCGAATTGTAGCAGGTCTCGTGCATTTCTTCCTTTGTACTCATTCAAGAGAGTGTTTAAAAAGTGCTTGAGACTTGGTATGTCGCGCCAAGGCCATGGCTCAACCCAGGAAAGAAACAGGTGTCTGCAAGGGAACAATATGCCGAGTATTCGTTCTCGAAGCAAAGCTGATCGCGACCACAGTCTCCGCATCGCTGGCATCAGGTCGCACAACAGGTTCTGTGTGAGCGCGACATCTTCGGTCAAGGACGAACGCGTAACGTCGTGTAGCACTTCGAAAGCCACCTCTTGCGCTCTCGCAGCAGTCTCCAGAAATTCACCCATAGTGTGTCCAATAGCGGAAGCCCGAGTCATGATCGGAGCGTTCGTCACCGAAGTCAGGTTCTTCAAAGCCAGAATAATCTCTTCGGCATGGGAGGCCACATCTTTCCCACTCGCCCGACCGCTTCGTTGGCTGACACGCACTGATAAGTGGTACCTGCTCGAAGCCGTGCTTGTAACTTGGCTATGTGTAGCGTCCTCCTCGGGCACACTATCATCCAAAACAGACGATAATGCACCCAAGGCAAAGTCCACATAAGTCTGCCATTGCTTTCGACGCATGTGTTCCACGTGTGGAGCATGGTCGAGCAATATTCGAAAGCTTTTGAGGTAGTCGTTGACCAGTGGCTCACACCAGGATCCATCAGCAGTGGGAAGTGTATCAACAATATGATCCAGTACCGAAAGAGCTGTCTTGAACCTGAGAAATGGAGTGCTAATCTCTACCGCTTGACGCAAGGCGGCAGCAGCGGCCTCTAGGCGGGATGTAGCACTATTCCTTGCCGTGGGCTTGGCCGCCCGAAGAAATGCTGGCTTCTGCTTGGACACAATTTTGTAGAGCAGCTCAAAGGTGACGTGAAAATCGTCCTCTTCATTTCCCTTGGACCTGGCTTCGCCATGTGCATGTGCAGGTCTGCCACGTTTGCTGCGGTACAAATGTCAGAATCTAGCACCAAGCGGTGCGAGAGCCTTACCGCTGGAAAGAAGCCGTTACTCGGCTCAGGATGCGTTTGAGATCTGTGCGAATGCTGTTAGATGAGTTACAAGAGGAGACATTGTCCTACCATCAAGGCCTTTGTTTCTCTCGTCCTGGCTAGACGCCTCGAGCCTCGCTAAGATGACATGTCAGTTCACAAGGCTGGACAGAACGGCAATGTTGCAGGGCTCAATGACGTACCAACCGCCGAAACAATCGAGACGTCCGCCATGCCTCCGATTACACGATGCCACAGACAGCGGGGAGAGCAGACTCATCTTTGACAGGGTTTCGTCACCACCGACACGCAATTATCCAAATCGGCCGTACACGTATGTCAATGTAAAATCCGTTCGTGGCGACTGGTAGTACTAGGAGTATCCGAACACTGGCAGCTGAGACAGACGGAGTCGCTGTCACTGCGGTGGTTCATCGTTCAATCGGGTGAAGGTTGCTTGGCACAGGCTAAACTTCTTTGGGCAGCCTGACAACCTGCGTGCCTCTCTGCCCTCTTTTGAAGAGAAAGAATCTCGATGCCCGACACGCGCAAGAGAGTTGCCCGACGCGTCTAATGTGTCGATAAGGTGTGTTTGTGATGTTTCCACCATGGAGAGCCTCACCCGTCTACAATATCTTCATTCCGACCTCGTTGCCTTCGCCGAAGCCCGCCTCGCAAACATCGAGCGTCTGTCGTTGGAACTAGAGGACAGCATCCAGGATTTTAGAAAGCTACTCGACAAACCAACACCCACTGCGTACGATCGAGACGCTTACAACAATGGTATGCCACCACCCGGCTCTTCTTTGGAGCAACTGCTGACTTGTGAAATCGCAGGCAAAATCACTGTCGGCGACCTGGAATATGCAGTCAATGATGAATTCAAACATATCAGCCGTGCAATTGCCACAACCCTTGAGCTGGACGAAATCGAAGCCGGCCGACTCCTCATACAGATGCAAGCCGATTCGAAAGGAACAAGCGATACATTTGTGACGGACGCAGTGAGCAATTACCACAATGGAAGAGACCTGTTACTTCAATGTCTGCGGATCACGCTTCAACAGTCTCTCAATCCTGAGATGGAGCCTGAGATCCGAGAATTCTTCCAGACCATCGTTGCAAAAGTACTCGAGGTTGACGGGGGAGGCACCACGGCTGGCAATGGCTCGCGGTTTGCAAGAAAATGTTTGAGTACATTAGAGGACATCGAGAAGCTTCAAACAAAGGTTGCAGATGCGCTCCAGAGCAAAGCAGTGTTGGGCGAGCGACGAGGTTCCGAGTTCTATGCCACCCTCGAGTTTCAAAGGGACAGTTTGTTCAAACAACATGAAGCTCTCGCCTGCAGTCTCGCGTTTCTCTTTCAGGGCGACTACACCAATCCGGAGGATCTGCGAAAGCTCAATGATGCTGTCAAGCGCTTTAATCGCCTTGAATTTGGCTTGATCCACTACCTTCCCGCGTTTTCGGCTGCGTTCCGGCAGTACGGGTCGCCAGGAAGCCAGCTGTCTCAGGAAAACTGTGCATCCCTGGATGGTCTCTTCGGCCCGTTACCCCAGGATCCAAGTACCGCAGCTATTCGCCCCTTCCGTGCCATTTTGAGCCTCTGGTGGACAGTCGAATATAGCGGTCAGTTCCGAGACTTGACCGAGCACGGTGCAGACGCAGAGAAGCGGGCGATCACTGTGAAGGCGGCCTTGGGAGAGGATGCTTCAGAATTCATGCTTGCTATATGCACAAGCATGAACTTGGATGTGTGGCGACATCCTGCTAGACAAGAACTTGTGGCACTGCTTCTTAGTGAGACAACTTTCGCTCTCGACGGCGATCAAACCTCATCCTATTTCCGACTACACTTCATGGAATCTCTGGAGAATTTCATCGAGGCATTCATTTCGAATTTACCCGATTCTATCCGGAAGCTCAAGGCTGAAGAAGACGACCAGCGACTGAATCAATTGGTCGCCATGCAAGAAGGCCTACCGCCGGATCATAGAGGTGGTGTCGTGAGCAAGCTCCAGCTAGAATGCTTTCTGGTTCTTATCTCGTTCGCCTTCGAAGGGAGACCTGAAGCTGCAGAACAGTGGTGGGACGATCCAGACAGCAACTTGTATGGGTTTCTTCAATGGGCATCCCGACGGCAGACAGTTCCTCGAGTGTGCGCCTTCTGTGAGCTCCTATGCTCTATCTCCGAAGACCAGGAATGCGCTGAAGCGGCCCACAAGTTTCTACTAGATGAATCACAGCCTACCTTGACAAGAGGTCGTCGCAACCCGTCAATGAATTATCAGCAGATATTTGCCGAGCTCGAGCTATACGCGCACAAGGTTCATGAGCGGGCTACAAGTTCGCAATTGCCAAATATGCGAAAGGTCGTGCCAACGGACATGAACGAACTAGAAAGTCCCATAATGCTATCTTGCTACCTGCGCCTGCTAGCCCATCTGAGCCGACAGCCTAGTGGAACTCGGGAGTATATCCTCAGTACAATGACACCAGCTTTTCCACAATCCTTATTGCGTCTCAGCTCTGGTCCGATACCGAGTTATCTGAGGGCGAGTGTCTTTGCGACTCTGGATGCTCTGCTGACAGACAAGACTGCGCAAACTGCGGCTTTACTTTGGCAACTCCTGGACGACTGGGCAGCTAATAGCCACGACATACTTCGATTAACCACGACCAAGCCTGCCCAGCCTTCTAAACCAACTCTTCTCGACTTGCAGAATACCCTCAGTTCAGTTGCAGTGTCGTTTGACCAATACGACTCGTTCGTTGTGCTGTTGCGCGACTTAACCGTCGCTCTCCCATCCACTGGCCTGGGCGTCGATATGCTTCCTTTTCCAAGGGACCTGGGGTCATCCTACAGAAGTCCAGGAATCGAGCCATACATCGACTTTGTTTGTGGTCAAATCTTCGTCAAACGAGTCCCGGAAATCAATGATGAACTACAACGATCGATTGCCTCGTTCCACTGCCTGGAGTTTGTGGCTGTGGGCCTGGACGGTTTTAATGAAGACTATGTGGCAATGGCAGATCGTACCAACGCTCAGCGCGACGCTTCACAAGACGCACCAATTGCCTCCACTTACGCTCAACGCAGTCCGTTTGCGAGGCTGATGCAGTGGATACTGAGCCTTGAGATGACCAAGGGACTCATGGAGACTCTACACGTGCCTACAGAGGCCATCGAATCCGCTTTGCCTGACTCGCCCTTGGTCCTCAGCCTACAACGCTCCATCGATATCATCAACCGGGTCCTTGATCTACAACCGACCTATTTCGATGTCGTGAAACCAATCCTTCTGGCCCAGTCGATGCAGGAAGGGCTTTTCGCACGATCCAGTGTCAACTCCCTTGAAGATTGTGTGGCTGCACATCCGGAAGTGATACTAAATCTGTGCCAGTACGCCGCAACCAGTCATTCCGAACTGGCGCTCCGCGCTCTTACGTTGTTACAGAAGCTCTCCAGCTCACCCAAGCTTAACAACCACTTTCTTATGACAGACCCTGTTCGTGGTCGTGCAAGAAGGATAGTGGACATGCTCGGTCCAAGTGTTGGCTTTGAGCTTGACCTAGTCGCCAGAAACATGTCTTCCAGACTGCAATTTGAACTCCGAGAGCTTGAGGACGGCTTTGAGTCCATGAGCTACCTCATCAAAGACGGGATACTGGCATTCTTCAACGCCTGCCTTGAAGCACAGCCAGAGCTTCCCACTCTTGCCCATCTCCTGCTTGGCTTTAACAGACTAGGCGAGCGTCTGGCCATTTCCGACTCCATTGACGCGGGGAGCTCCGTCTTTCATTCTGTTGTCGACCTCATTCAGAACTATCCTAACAATGAAGACGGTGTGATACTATCGTGGCTGATCCATATCAAGACGGCAGCGTTGCGTGTCATGAGGCAGCTTTGGACTTCGCCCTTGTCAATGTCTATTGTTGTCGGTCAGCTTCGCAGACTCCAATTTCTCCAGTCACAATACCTCAGCCAGACTATCATATCCCAGCAAACCTTCTGGGATGGCAACACTGTGCTCCACGCCGCTTTTTGGTACAGCACATCTGCCGAAGCCCTGGCCGAGTTTTTCGCTTTGCGAGCGTCTCTGTATAATTACACTACCACAGAGTTGAGGGCTGCTTCCCATGAACAGTTGTCGACCACACTACGACAGGCGTTGTCTACACTGCAAGGAAAGACCACTGATTTTGACGGCACCCTCATTACGAACCCTGATGTTTTTGCCCTTTTCGACTTTTTGGAGCTCGATCTATCCGCGTCTTTCGACTTAAGCTCCGACTTCTATGGCAGCATCGACTTCGAGGCTTACCTCACCGAAGAATCCGACCGCGCTCCAAGTCTATATGATGTCAAGCTAACGCGTGAATCGCTGTATGCCTACCGCCTGGAATTGATGCAAAAGCAGATCGAGAGCCCAGGAAGCAACAAGATTGACGAGCAGATCTTGATCGCCGACGCTGATCGGATACTGGCTACGATGGAAGCTCGCAACCGGTGGGTTATTGCACACAAATCTAGAAGCGACGCGTTGCATGAATATGTGGAAATGGTCATCACTATCATCGACACCTGTCCCATGGACCAGCCGGCAAAGTCGCAGTTTATCCTACGTATGTTCCAGATACTCTTGCCCAAGCTCGACGGGTTGATCGTGGATGAGTCGGCCGATGTGGTCGAACTCGCAAGGGCGGCTGACGCCTTACTTTTTTCGCTTTCCAAGATGACGCCGACCCACACTCATACGGACAACCTCATCACGGAGAGGCTTTTCCAACTATTCCGTGCATCAATCGAGGGAATACCCGGGACCAACTTCAATCCAAGCCTCCGAACAATCTTCTATAGTATCTGTTCGCAATATCTTGCTCGAATCACAGCATCGAGTAGCAGCGGGACAGATGCGAACGCGAAGGCTCGGAGAAACAGTATGGACTGCATTCGGTCAGCGAGCCAGCGCCTCGTCCAAATCGTGTGCGACGATGCGGAAGATGCCGTGGATTCGTGTCGAATGAATGCACTCAATCTTCTTGCACTGCTTAGTTCGCTAGCCCGGATGGAGAAGTCAAACTACATCCTCAACGGGCTTGTCAAGGCCAACGCACTTGAACTTCTCCTAGAACCTTCCAAACACATCTCGGCTGAGTTTCAAAACTCGGACCCAGCCTGTAAGTACTCCTCTCCTGCACAAGTGCCGGTCTGTTTGCTCTCGATATACTAATGATTCTCTGACCAGATCGTCCTTATCTGCTGTCCATTTTTGAAGCACGCATGCTTCTCTTACTTCAGATATCGCGCACGCGCGAAGGCGCAAGCGCAGTCCTCGACGCCGGGCTGATGACTGCAGCGCGCGACTCAATGCTCTTCCGCGCCGATCCTGATCTCGGCAATTCAATGGTTTCCAATGGCGAAGCTGACGACACCGACATGATGTACATGACTACAGCAGCAGCCGAGTCCATCACCTCTGCCCTCCACACATACTATGTGCTCCTATCCTCGACTCTACGCGTGCTTCTTTCCACCTTCCTCTCCCGCGGCGCGCAAAACGAGCAGATCCAGTATCTTGCGCGCACATTCCTCACCGAGTACCGGGCAAACATGGTGGGCGTGTTCAAGAAGTACAGCGGCGTCAATGGCAAAACGGATGCACGAATACGTCCTCTCATCACAGAATGCGTGAGGTTCTACACAGGTCTAGCTACTCTGTCTGGATTTGTCGAGGTAAGTTCAATCACCTCCTTGCCTATCCGGCCGAGATGATCGCCCTGACGCTAACTCTTGTGCACAGTTTGAAGATGCGTCAGGCATGGATCCCGCACAGGATCAGGGCTTCTCGTGACTTGGGCGGGTGTCGGATAAAGGATGCGGATCAGGATAATGAACCGTCCCAGTCCATCAAGATAGAGTTTATGTAAAGAGATGTTTGCCTGAATTAAAAAAAGAAAGGACCAATGACAAAAAGTTGTTTTGCTACGAAGCATGTGCATTCCAGACCAGCCCGTTGTTGCTTACCCGCTCGAAATAGATTCCACATGCAGGTGACATTGGATAATCCGCCCGGACAGATGCCGCTTCAATATCAGCCTTGCTGCCTGAGCCACTGTATTTCACATCTCGGGCATCGGTCATCGTTGGAGAGATCAAGCCCACCGGAATCAAGAGTACCTGACCAGGGGCGCTGAATGAATAGTCCGCCCTGTATTGACCTTGTGGTGAATATTGACCTTGTAGTGGACAACGGTGCTCAGTTCCACAACAGATTCTACTAGTGAAGATACACCGGTCATTGAGCAGAAAAGAAGGACAGAACGCGTCGAAATTCACACTGTCTCCATCCATACACGTTCATTCTACAACGTGAGGCACTGGGGGGCCGGGGGGTCTTGTTTGTCTGTTTGAAGGTTTTTTTTATCTACTCTAAACAGACTGGGAACGCACCCGGACACCACGGCCGGAGCGTCCTCCATCTCAAACCGAGATGGCTTCGAAACTGACACTGACACTGACACTGACAACGACCCAAGGACCAAGACCGACCACCACACTTGACTAGCACGCACGGCCAGAACGCCATCGGCGTGTGAGTGTGGCGGCCTGCCCTGGCCCTTGGTCAACCCTCCCCGACAACAACCAACCAACCAACCAACCCAACCCAACCCAACCCAACCCAACCCAACCCAACCCAACCAGCAAGAGCAGTGATCCCCGGAGTCCACCCACCACCGCGCCCCGGAGCGGGACCGATGGCGGAGAGGTGAACTTCGGACTCAGGAGGCACTTCATGTAGGGATGGCCCCTACAGAGTGCGCCCGAGACCGGCCGCCTTGCGCGCGGCGATCACTCTCACGGCCCAGACCGCCACAGCCCTCAACTCCCCGAGGCTGGCCTCGGGGGCGTTGAGCATGGTGAGGACTGTGGTGAGTCCGTGGATCCATGCCAGGATCTCCTTGTCTGGCGAGCAGTAGTTCCAGGCGTCCATGTGAGTGGCAATCTCGAGCCACTGCTCGAGAGTTGCCTCCAGCAACCAGTCGAAGTTGTTGAAGTTGGGCGCCCCGAAGATCAATCTGCGGCGGTCTGCAGTGACAAGTTTGACCTGGAGGTCGGTTGGGTAGAGGAAGTCGAGCACCGGCCGCCGGCCGCCGGAGGCTGCCCACTCGCCTTGGACTCCCCGAATTGTCTCGGGGCGGAGTCTGCCGGCCCCGGCCTCGTTGACGAGGAAGTTGCTTGCCGTGGTTCGGAGCATGAGTTGCAACGTCGACAGAATTCGGGCTTGGTTGGTTGGATCAAGTGAAACCAAGGGCGGGGGCTCCGGGGAAGGGTCGTGTTCTTCCGTCTCAGGCGCCATTTCTTCATGAGAGTTTTGTATCTCAGGCGTCAACCCCTTTTCGGCCTCTTCCTCTTTCATCTCAGAAGTTGGTTCGTCTTTGACTGGTTCGGTCTCAAGTCGCGCTCCTTCGTCGGTTTCTTCTGAGTCATGTCCGAATGCTTCATTGACATCTTCTTGGTAAGGCATGACTTCAGCGTCAGGTTCGACTGTCTCCATCCACGCATTGACCTTTTCTTCTATGCTGGGCTGGGAGAAGGGGAAAAAATTCGAATTCTTGAGGTGACTTCTGAGTTTGTTCATGCTACCTTCTCTAGTCTTGTTGTCATGTTGTTGTTTGTCTGGTGTTTCGGCATTGACTTCCTTCGACTCAAGTGGTTCCTCAAAGCTGACAATTTTCTTCATGGACCATGTCGACCCAGCTGCATGTTGTGCTTCAGGAACCCCTGCGGCATGGTCTGCACCTGGGATTCCAGCAGCTGATACAGGTAGAGCAGGAGCCCAACGGTCGTCGACTGCGCTCCCATCAGCGCTGACCTCGCCATTGAAGTTTGTTGCTGCCTGTGAGCGACCATGACCAGTCTTTGGGGACGTTCCAGCCTGGGGGCTACGAAGACTAGCATTCGATGCGACGTGGCTGACTGGTATCTGGACAAATGAGTGTGGAGGTGGAATAAAGGCTAGTGTAGCACGTCGAAGCTTCGGACGGGGTGGGGGTTGAAGCCCAGCGGTTGGGTGTGTGCCTTGTGAGCCGTAGAAACCTGTATTCAGGAATGCTCGTGTCTGTGTACCACGGCGACTAGCTGCATCGCTGGCAGACAAATCGAAAGGCACGGGTGCAGAGGGTCGAGGGGGTGGAGTCAGGGCTGGTGGATCTGTAAATGGATCTTCCAGAGTACTCGTATTCAGGAATTCTCGTGCCTGTGTACCACGGTGACCAGCTGCATCGCTGGCAGACAAATTGAAAGGGACGGGTGCAGAGGGTCGAGGGGGTGGAGTAAGTGCTGGTGGATCTATAAATGGATCTTCCAGAGTACTCGTACCAAGGCAGAAAGGACGCCTAAATCATAGTCAGTAGACAGTTGTCGCCATGAAAGAAGGAACTCACGGAGACGGGTGTTCGGTAGGCTTCTGCGGATCTGCCGTGCTTGCGGCGTGCTGATCACCGGAAGCCCAGGGCGGCAAGAATCGGTGTCTGGCAGGGACAGAGGCTCTCGTGGTAGGATAGGCACCGCGGCTGGCTTGGCTGTGTGACAAAGAGTTCATGACTCCTGTTGGTCTAGCAGCAACCGAGGTGGTGTGTGAATCTGAAACGCGAGGCTGAGAGGGACGCTGAGAGGGCTGCTGATGATGTGTTGACATGGATCGCACAATCTCGCCTGGAGTGAGTGGCAAAGGCTTGTTGTAATCAGCCATGATGGGCTTCGAGAAGTGCGCAGACGAGATCAAAGGCCTGTCGATTTCAAAGGCGTACACAGGACGGCGTTGCTCAAGGCTTGACTGTGTGTTCTCAACAGCGTCTTCGGTGGAGGAATTAGGAGTTGATGGATCAAAGGTATGAGGATGAGTCGTGGACGAATTGGAGGTAGAACGAGACGAGCTTGAAACTGCGGATTGAGCTGAGTTAAGAGCACCGTCTGGTCCAAACACGTTGGCAGAACGATGTTGCGCAGGGCTCAGACGTTGGGTTTCAACGACGTCTTCAGTGGTAGAGGGATGAGTAGTAAAAGAATCAAGGGTAGAAGGAGGATCAGTAGATGGATCGGTGGCAGAGGGATGAGCGGTAGGCGAATTGATGGATTGATGGATTGAAGTTAGACAGTGCTAGACTCTGACTCTGGCCTCGGCCTTCAAATGAGGCGAGTGCTTACAGTTTTCCTCAAGAAGATTTGGTCTTCTTTTCTTGGCTGTTCTTCCGGAATAATGTCAACACATGGCTGGCTGTGTCTTTCAACCAGCTAGAGCGTGACTCAATTCTTTGCCGCACCGGGGTCCAACTGCGCCGCACAACCGACGCTCGCCTCGTATTAGCAACGCTCGTCGCGACTTCGGGTGAGCTGTTGTTCTGAGAAGACACTCTCTTGCGTGCTCGTGGATGAAATATCGCTCCATCAATCAGTCGGAATTCTCGATTCATCGCCCGAGTCCTCATACTCAGCGTAGGCTCCCGGCCTGCTGGAGCTCCAGCAAAAGGTCTGGCAAGCTCTAGTGAATCATCGTCATCATCTGCCGGTTCCTCCCCCGCTGGGTTGCCGTACTGATCATCCATCGATTCCTCCTGTTTCGGCGAGTCCAACTCCTTGCCCTGCGCTGGGTTGCCGTACTGATCATGCACAACTTTGGTGTCAGCAACTTCGGCCTCGGCCGCTGGCTGTTCGACGCCAGCAAAGTGTGCCTCACCAGATGCACGTTCTGTTTCGACACGTTAGCTCACCCGAAGTCGCGACGAGCGTTGTCGATCTCACCATTGTCAGTCGGTCCGCTTTCAGACCTAACTTGTTGCAGAGTGACCACTTCTGCTTGCCCGCCTCTGAGGTTGGGTCTAAATCCTGCGGGAGAAGACGGGTCGTTGGTGAGCATTTCGAAAGAGACCAAGAGCGAAGGGTCAATATCAGAGTTCAGGTTTGATGGCTCTACCTCAATGAACTCCTGCTGGGACGATGCTGCCGAAGTAACCGAGTGTCTGTCGCTGCTCGGTCGCTCTTGTCCACCATAGGCATGCAAAGCCAGCGGATTCCCAGACGCCAGCATGGTTCGGGTTCTCTGATGCGAGAACGTGGTGGCCGGCAAGATGTATGTATCTTCATCTTCGATCTGGCGGTGCCGGCGAGGACTTGGTCGCGCGGACTGTTCTTGGATCTCGTTACCAGATCTGTCAGCCGATGTTGTTCCCTCATCATGAGAACAAGCTCTTTCAGATTGACGGATGAAGTTTTGGGCCTTGATGCGGCGAATATGAGGCTCGGTTGGTGCCTGAAGAATGAAGTTCCCTATCTTAGGGATGAAGGGATTGAGAGAGTCATCCTGCCATCAATGTCAGTAAACCTGTTGCTGGGTTTGTCTGGGCGACTCACATTTCGGTGTCTCCAACTGTGTCGCCATGAACGCCAGATGTCTCCATCGTCGCCAAACCCGCCTGCGACATCATCATTTTCCAGCAGCTCTTGGAGGACACTCGTAACATCCGGAATTCCAGGATAGCCAAATCTCTCGAGGATCAAGCTATACACTTCTTCCATCCCAAAAGTGAAGGGGTAGAACGGGACGACCCGCCGGCCAACTTCACGGAGAAAGTATCGGCATGATTCTTCATCAAAGCAACCTAGCTCTTCAAATGGAGGGGAGTTCTTGAAAGCAGGAGAGGAGGGACTCGCCGAGATGACTCGACGACGGGCGATGTCAGGCATGATGTCTGGAGAAAGGGCGATGCCCGGACAATTTGGAGGAACCAGCGCTTCTCACGCTCAGGACAGTGTCTCTTTTGAACAAGGCATGTCGGTTATTGTCATGGACAGCAGGAAATGACAGGGGAAGAGAAGGTACAATGCGGAACGATGGATTCACAAACGCCACGCCACAGTACCGAAGACGATGATGAAGAGAGTCGGGTGGATTGCAAGGGTAGTGAATTCACAAACAGATCGATTGCCTGGTCGTGGGAGCAGTATGCCTGCCCTCGCTGCCGCCAAGCGGCCGGGCAAAAGATTTGCCGTTCCGGTGGTCACGGGGTCATGCTTGTTGTGATGGAAAGGGGCATATCTCTGCAGGAGGGTTTTCATTTCATCAAGTTCAAACATCAAAAGCAACCACCAAGTTGATCAAACCAAACCAAGTCCGTTCCATCAGCACAAAGAAGATCAGACCGCCTCACACATGTGATCAGCGAGCATCTCCTCGCAGCCAGGATTGGTGCTACCAAGACAGCTTCATCCATTGTCTAGACTCCCATCATCCAGCATAAAACGGAAGCAAAGGTGTGCCCAGCCTTGCACATAGACTGTACCTGGGTCGAGAAAGGTCACGGTCCAAAGTGATATGAAAGCCAGACGTGGAGCACCTTGGGGATTACTGAGACACCATGAGAATCCATCATAAGCCATTCCATGCTATCCATGTGCAGGGTTGAGGTCTAACACAAGAGACAAAAGGAATAAGGGGGAGCAGGAGGTTGAAAAAGGACGCGACGTGCCAAGAGATCATGCCTTTGATCACGTGGAGCGGAGTTTCGGACCCAGGGTTCTGTTCACGTGACATCTCGATTGCCGTCTTTCATATCCGGCCTGCGGGGTGTCAGCCGTGCTCTTCATCATCCACTTGCTCAAACTGCTCGGCCAACTGCCCACTGGAAGGGCAATCCAAGATCAGTCATGGGCCGCTGCAGCCATTGGCGTGGCCTCATCTGGGGGCACTATCTGTATCTCGGAGTCAGACGCCCCTCCCAGTCTCCTAAAATGGTGGAAGTGAAGCGGCACAGAGGGCTCGGTTGTTGGGAAGTTGACCTCGATGTTGCACCGAAGAGGCTGGCAACTGCCATATTCAAGATCCGACAAGGTCCAACTTCACTTCGGGTTTCTTCATAAACCTTCTTCTGTCTTCTCCCGAGCCACAGTTTCCCAGTCCTGGTTGCCACTTCCCTGTAAGCTGGCCACTAACTTTATGCACCTTTCCGTCTCTCGGTAACCCAGATCTACTCTACTCTTTGTATTTTGCTGTTCAATCTGCCAGATCCAGAATGAAGACGGAGATCCCGTTGTATGATATTGTTATTGTCGGGGCCGGTCCTGTGGGTTTGTTACTGTCCGTCTCTCTTTCGAGATGGGGGTACAAAGTCAGACATATCGACAACCGCCCTGTACCAACAGCAACTGGTCGAGCCGACGGGATTCAACCTCGGACTCTAGAGATGCTCCAGAATATGAAGTTGAAACGAAAGATCATGGCTCATGATCCCGCCCGGGTGTTTGAAGTGGCGTTCTGGGATCCTGCCCCAGGCGGGAAGATTGTGCGAACAGGGACATGGGCCAGTTGTCCGGAGTTTCTTGACGCCAGGTACCCCTACACAGCTCTCCTGCACCAAGGACTCATTGAGAGAGTTCTTATTGAAGATCTGGAAAAGAACGGAACCAAAGTCCAGCGGCCATGGACCATCAAAAGCTTCGAAACCAACCACGCCAACCCGGACTATCCCGTTGAGGTTGGCCTAACAAACCTCGATAGCAATGTCACAGAGACTGTGCGGGCCAAGTACCTGTACAGCGGTGAAGGGGCACGCAGTTTCGTCCGTGACCAACTGGGCGTTAAGATTCGGCACAAAGACCCCATCTCACATGTCTGGGGCGTCATGGATGGCGTCGTTCGTACAAACTTTCCCGACATCAAAATGAAATGCACCATCCACTCGGATCACGGCAGCATCATGGTCATCCCACGGGAAAACAACATGGTCAGACTGTACATCCAGATCGCAAGCTCAACGGACCCAGACTTCTCCCCTCGCAAGACAGCCACTGTGGCAGAAGTGCAGGCGGCTGCCAAACGCATTTTCCAGCCATACTACTGCGATTGGGATCGCGTGGAGTGGTACTCTGTCTACCCAATCGGCCAAGGCATTGCTGATAAGTACACGCTGGACCACCGCGTATTCATGGGCGGCGATGCATGCCACACGCACTCGCCCAAAGCCGGACAGGGCATGAACACTGCGTTTCACGACGCCGTCAACTTTGCGTGGAAGATGCATCTGGTTGAAGCCGGCTTCGCAAAGCGCGACATCTTGTCGACGTACGAAGTAGAACGCAGATTTATCGCCGAAGCCCTCCTCAACTTCGACAACAAATACGCCGCTCTCTTCTCCCAGCGCCAACCAACGGCGTCCGAGGTCAGCGACGCGCACAAGCACGATTCCGGCGAGACCAAAAACGAATTTGTCGAGATGTTCAAAGCCAGTTGCGAGTTCACGGCCGGTTTTGGCGTCGCATACAACGGCAACATCTTCAACTACTGGGGCGAGCACCCCTTCCAGCACCCCTTGATCATCAAAGATTCGGCGCAGCTACGGCCGGGACGAATCATGCCACCATCGAACGTGACGCGGGTGGTGGACGCCAACGTGGTGCACCTTGAAAACGAGATCCCCTACAACGGCGCCTTCCGACTATTCATCTACGCCGGCCTCAACCAGTCGCCCAAAAAAGGTCGGCACCAAGCACTGCTCGATCTGGCCACTGGCTTGACGGGCCCGAACTCCTTCTACACACGCTTCGGCTGCGCCAGCCGCCAACTCGATAATCATCACGACAATGACAACCCGCACTCGCCCTTCTTCTCGCTATGCCTGACGCTCGCGGCTAAACGGCCGGAGATTGAGATCTCAGACCTCCCTCCTCTATTCCAGGACTACGCTGGCCGAGTGTATGCTGATGACAGGCGGGACATAAGAGTCCCTGACGCCCCTGCTGCGGCGCATGCTAAGATGGGTCTTGCGGGTGGCGAGGGCGCGGTAGTGGTCGTGCGGCCTGATGGACACGTAGGTATTGCAGTCAGACTGGTCGAAGGGACCGGTACAGTCGAGGCGCTCGAGGGCTACTTTGATGGCTTTACCGTGCCGGAAGGCAAGGCACCGACGGCGGCAGGACTAGGTGGGGGGCCGGAACATGTTAGATCTCAATTGTGAGGGCGACCAGCGAGGCCTATGAGCATACATGGGTGTCACGTCCGTGTTTCCAGTATAGCAGGCACTAGGCTGGTTGGGCTGTATTGACCAGAACAGTTGACTTTGGAGATCAGGTACATATATAGAATTAGAAGAATGGTAGCGCCTTTCATCCAAATAGCTATCGCTGTCGGTGTTAGTAATCCTCATGAGTTCCCATCCACCGACCCTCTGATCCCGTCTTTATGTGAGCAGTGGATGCCAGGCTCTCTTCACCGTCCTACGACAGGTGCAGCCCCTCTGCCCCCGTCCTGTCCCGGCTAGGTCACCATCTTCGAATGTCCCCCGCTGTCGTCTCTGCTCCAGGCCATCATATTGCGTCCAGACCTCCTCGGCCCACACCGGCCTGTGGCTGTTGTCCGTGGTCCTCGCTCAGTCCTCGCCTTTCAATTTGGTCCCAATCCTCGCTCAGTCCTCGCCCTTCAATTTGGCCTCGATTTCTTGCAAGTCGTCCGAGTCCTGGATCTCGATGACGCGGTTGACTTCGGCGGTGTTACGCATGAGCTCGACAGCGCCGGCGTAGCTCATGCGCATGTTCGGGTTGCAGTTCACCGGGAGATAGTATATCAGGACGTAGGGAACAGAGATGCGACCGGACGGCTAACGGCCCACAAACATGGCAAAGGTTAGAATGACGAGTTGGGGATATTTGAATGCCTTTCCTTCAAGTAGGGAACCGAGCTCAAACCACAAGGGCGGTCAAGTATGGAACCGAGCTCATACCACAAGGGCGGTCAAGTATAGAACCCAGCTCATACCACAAGGGCGGCTCGGTTCGGAAATAGACAGTGTAGAAAACAAGGATTGGGGCAGTATTCCGTACATTACGAAACGCTGGATGGGGTTTGGGGTTCCGTACCAATGTCAACGGGTAGCTCAGCAGAATGAATCGCGGCGACGAATCCGGGAGCTCGTCGGCCAGCTCGAGCACGTCTGAATACGTCTCATCGGAGGATGGTTTGATTTCTTGTGTCTTGGTGTCGATCTGGTCTGCGCGGCAATGATAATCAGCAAAGGACCGGCAGTGTCGGTGTTGGTTCGCCACATGACTCTCATAGTATGGGCATGCTTCAGGGAAAGCAGCTCGGCTTCGTGTCATGAACCAGCCTTATAGCCTCCAAGAAGTGCAAAATGGGGGTTTGGGTGCTGAGGAACTCACAGATCCTTGCCAACGGTGTCTTCGCTCGCGACGTCCCTAGCCGGAACTTGCGGAGCTGGTCCTTCGTCTCTTGGGAGAAGGTGTAGAGGCGGGACTCTGACTAACGATGCCCTCAAAATGTCAACGTTGGTCATACGTAGTTCGCATGACTGTAGATTGTTGCCTTTGCAGGGCAGGTGTATGACGGCTTGTAGAGAAGCCGAAGGGGAGGCGGGGGGGATGGATGGGAGTGGAAGTACCATCTTCGCTGTAGTGACCAGTTGCTACAGTCTAGTTTGCTGACGGTTGCAGATGTTCGATTCGACGACAAGGACTTGCTTGGACTCGGATCTTATCACGAGATGCAAGGATGGCGTTCGGAGATCGTTCCCTCCAGGTGATCGCCCTATCTCGATCCCAGCCTTGCTGAAAGACTGCGGGGAGTCGTCGAGCTCAAAAACTGCGGGTGCGCCGCTGGTTTAGATTACGAGCATTTATCGGAAGTGCCTAAACGAGGACTTGGATCGATCATAGGCGTGCAACACTCTCGATGATATTGCGAACCAGGGTTGTTGTCGACAAGCGCTATTGTATGATGATGTGATAGGCACCAATATGTTGGTGCTGTACGTATGTACTAGGTAAATCAGGGACCGTCTCCTGGTGGGGGGCAGACAGCAAGTGAGCTTCTCATGCCCGAGGCTTTCACCAGCGCCTACCCTCCAACCCTCCCCTCCAAAATCGTCTATTCTATCAAGTCCTCATCCTCTTGTGCATCCCCCATTGAGGCCACCTACTGTGTATGCGCCATTCGATCAATGTTCTCCCGTCTCTCCCAACTAGCCCGCCACTTGTCTAGACCGCTTCCCAACTTCGCCCATCGCTCTGCAGCCGCATACTCATCGGCGCCCTCCTCGTCCTCGAACATGACATCACCATCCGATATCGAAGCGACTTCCGCGCCCCAGAAGGGCTTGATACAAACGGCGGGATGCATAATCATCGGCGATGAAGTGTTGGGTGGAAAGGTACCGTCGACGACATCCTTCCTGCAGCAAGCCTAAGGCTACGCGCTCATGGGGTGCATCTCCAATGGACGACACAGTTGCTTGATTGACTGGCTGTTTGACTGACGTGGCTGCGGAAACAAACAGACTGTAGACACCAACTCGGCATACTTGGCTCGGTGGTGCTTCTCGCTCGGCGTGCAATTGAAGAGAGTTGAGGTCATTCCCGATGACGAAGACGACATAATAGAAGCGGCACGGCGCATGTCCAAGAACTATGACTTTGTGGTCACCAGTGGCGGTATTGGGCCTACGTAGGTGCTCTCTCCGCCAAAGAGATCTCCGTCCAGCTGACATGATCTCATGCTCCTAGACACGACGATATAACCTACCAATCTATAGCCAAGGCGTTTGGCCTCGAATTGAAGCTCCACGAGCCGACCGTCGAGAAGATGAAGAAGTTTTCGCGCCCTCACAAGTCCCAACCCAACTTCTCCTGGGACACGCCTTCCTCTGCCCTCACTGCCAAATTGCGTATGGCCCAGCTACCTCACGACCCGAAGATCCCAGACGAAGATCAAGCACTATTTGTGAAAGAAGATCTTTGGGTTCCCGTCTCAGTGGTGAACAGGAATATCCATATTTTGCCCGGTGTACCGAGGATATTCGAGACGATCCTGGATGGGTTGAAACCACGCATTCTCCCGCGACTGAAAGACCCAGAAGGAAAGGGCTTGTATCGAATTCTCTTCAGTACACCATTGGCGGAGAGCCAGGTGGCAGACTATCTGACCGAACTCGCTGCGAGGGCGGAACCAAAAGGGGTCAAGGTTGGAAGTTATCCTCGCTGGGGCAAGAACAAGAACGTCGTCACACTGGTTGGAAGCGACAGAGAATACATGGACAGCTTGGTGGCCGAAGTCGCAGAGGGCGTCAAGGGACTGAGAGTGCAGGTGGAAGGAGAAGATGATACTGATGATGAGACCGATGTCAAAAAAGACAAGGATAGCTGATGGAAATAAGCTGCTAACTAAATATTCCTCACCGACCCTTGTCGAGGCACTTACCCTTCATCTTTGCTGTTCGCTTTAGGATCCAAGTAAAAAGCGCATGTCTGAATCTGGTGCCTGCATCCGATGGCCATGGGGTACTACGGAGTACGTTTTAGGACCGGATCCCTGGTCGTGCACGAATCCCTTTCACCCGATTTCGGATGCTAGGACTTCCCCTGAATCCCGAGCCAACTGCACATCCCATGGGACATGTGGGACATGGCCGCATCCTGACCAGTGCACAGACTGTTGACGGCTAGAGGCTTGAGCCGCATCTCTAGGTTAGGTTATGACTGACGAGCATCACGGCTTCTGGAGGGGAGACGAGGTTGACTAGAATTGTGTCCTAGACTCTTGCTAATTGGTGGGCCAATATCCGTACATGTATACTCCGTAGTAAGTACGGAGTAGTTCACAACGCAATTTGGGCAATCTTCCAGAATGTCGCTCTGAAGGTGGATCTCTGTTCGTCCTCTCGGTCATGAAACGATTGCACAAGGGCAGTCTTCTTGTACGTACTTCCGAGAGCTCAATTGATGGAACGTTGAGCAAGGCTAGCGGGTTGCTCCAAAGTCGGCAAGTGCAATCAGAAACTGTGAAGCTTACTACAGGGAACTGGCAGGAATCAGGAGCCTACTGCCGTCATGGCCACTTTTGCGATACATGTGAACACAGGTCGGATTGTTATCATGCTCAGATCGTTTACTCCGTATTCTGCATGGTGAGACGTCATCCCGGCTCTGTCGTGGGGAGATTTGCTCTGCTCATGTTATTGCTTCTTTCAATATGAAATGCGGAAATGAGGTCGCACAGCCATGGCGCAGGGGAAGCGGACAACTCTTGGGAATGTTCATGAACTAGTCATATAACCGCGGTGCTAAGTTGGAGGAAGTCAGCAACGGCGTGGGTGCGGGTGTGACGGGCTGAGGACGCATCGAATCAAGGGCTGGAGGAGGTCTGGTTGCGGGCATGGCCTCGAGTTCTCAACAGATGGTTCGACTTGGTAGGGCGGCACCGGCGGGTATTGAGCGGTTACCATCCTCGTGGATTCGTCTGGAACTAATTGACAGCATTGTGTGTGCTGATAACATATCCATAGGATACTTCGCATTGATGGCATGATGGCTTAGGTGTTCCGGCTGGCGCCATGACCCTTGAGCAGCGCTGGACCCAGACCTGGCACTCAAAGGCAGGCAGCACATGAATATTTCGATCAATTGCTTTTAAGGGGTTCAATGGAGACGGCCCAAAAATCAGAGTAAACCAGGGCGGAATTAGACAGAAAGAGGATAGCGAGGAAGCTAGGGAGTGGCAGAGAAGCATCCCCGTCGCTGGGATGGCTTCACGTAGTAGCGCAGTGGGTGCAATTGTGGGTTGTAAAGTGCCAGACGGACAGGCTAGAGGAAGTGCACACACACTGGCACGACTTCTTGTTCGTCGACCGCAGTTTGGGGAGCAGGAGGGATATACTCCGTCCTAGGTGGTGCACTCCCTCCTACTACTCAACCGACCCTTCCTTCCAGACTTCGGATCTCGTACTTGTGCCTCCTCTCCTCGATTCTGTCACTTTACTGCTCTGTGGACGTCAATTGTCTTTGACTTGACTGCTGTGCATTGACATCTTCACATCCGACCGAACCAGTGGTCCGTCTCGTGGGCCTCGCCCTCCCTCGACGCGTTGAAGAGACACCAACCACCGTGATATCGCCCTAGTAGCACTTACGACACAGTGCAGACCATCCTCCTCCCCCCTTGTCGATTCCCGCCTTATCCCTGTCCCCTGGCTCCAAAAAACTGGAGTTTGCATCCGCACTTCCTCCTTCAGTGCTGTTGCTACCCCCGAACCGCAACCACTACTACCTCTACAACCACTGCTCGGTACTTCTACCTTTCGAGTCTTCCATGCGACTTGCTATCGACGTTCACCGTGCCATCGCCCCCTTAACCCCGCCGGAAATACTGCTCCATTGCAAGTAACCCTCGACTTGTTAGACAACTAGAGCTCTCAGTGCCTTCCTTCTCCGGACCAGCAGGGCCTGAGTCAAAGTTTCACTCCGACCCGAATTCCCTCCGCAAGCGGGCAACTTGTCTGTGATTACACTCCGATATTTACCTCGTCCATCACATCACGGCATCCGGAGCCTCTCGCTTCGAACCTCTCCCAGTTGTCGCCCCATTAAACCCCTTGCAAGTCCTCCTTGTCGCATTTTACCCCCAGGCGTACGTTTCACGCCACCTCTACGTTTTCGGAACGCCTGGCTCTAGCGAGATTCGGTGCGAGACCTTGTGCGGACGTGTATTCTGTGCTGGACCTGGCTGCCTGTGATGGCCTCAAAGGTGCGTCTGAACACAAAAAATCGCCTTTCGCTTTTCCTGCTCTAAGGTATGGCCGCGCTAATATCACCTTTGCAGTTCCTTCGTGAATACAAATTGGTGGTAGTAGGAGGTGGAGGGGTAGGAAAGTCATGCTTGACCATTCAACTCATACAAAGCCACTTCGTGGATGAATACGATCCTACAATTGAAGGTGCGAAAACTCGCAGACAGATATGAGAGCAGCTCGCTGATATCCTCCGGTAGATTCATACCGCAAGCAATGTATGATTGACGATGAGACCGCCCTTCTCGATGTCCTGGACACCGCCGGCCAAGAAGAATATTCCGCAATGCGAGAACAATACATGAGAACGGGCGAGGGCTTCTTGCTCGTCTACTCCATAACCTCCCGACAGTCCTATGAAGAAATCATCACCTTTCAACAACAAATCTTACGGGTCAAGGATAAAGATTACTTCCCAATGATCTTAGTGGGCAACAAGTGCGATCTAGAGTCAGAAAGAGTTGTGTCCAGGGAAGAGGGAGAAGCACTCGCTGTACAATTTGGGTGCAAGTTCATTGAAACGTCGGCCAAGTCCAGTATACATGTTGATGATGCATTTTACGGTCTGGTGCGAGAAATTCGACGGTTTAATCGCGAGATGGCGGGATATTCGGCAGGCGGACCTCAACTGGGCTCACATGGGCCAGGACAGAAACTGGAGATGGATCATCAAGCACAGAGTGCGGGGTGCTGCAGCAGGTGTGTGGTCATGTAAAGAGAAGGGGACAAGAAGAAACCAAGCGATACAGCCACACACCAAGGACTGTACGTTGCAGAGGGTTGCAGGGGGTTTGACGGCATGGAGTTGCGAGGCTGTCTCTGACGCAGTGGGACTGTTTGGCCAGGCTTGCAAACATTTTGGAGGTCCTGCGAAAAAGTCATTCAGATTTCAAGATTTCTTCCAGGCTTGCGCCGCCACAAGCAAATATCACCTTTTAGTATTGGAAGGGCAGTCTAAGGAGCAAGCTGCTGGAGGCGTTTGAGTGGATTTTCTGGGAGCTTGAGTCCTCCAGTTACAGGAAGTCCCGGCGAGAGCCCTTGCCATAAGGTTCTCGGGCGTTGTATCTCACCAAAATGATATTCGCACGTTTTTCGTGTTGCTCGTTCTGGAAGGTTGCAGTTGGCGAACCGTCGTTGCATTGATTTGTGATGAGGAAGGGTCGTGCCACGAAATCTGGGGTAGTAGACGCTTTGACACATGGGATTAAGCCTGACCGGCTGCCCTCACTGCTAAGGAGGCCTTCCCTTCAAACAAATCCAACCATATTCCGTATCTACAGAGTACATGCCTGACGCTTCGTTCCCACGCGCCCATCGCCAGTATATAAGGCTGCCTACTGAGTAGAGCTGTAGTGATTAGGGTGGATGTTTGTGAGGCAGCAACGGTGAAGACAAGGAGCGTTTCTCACTTGACGAGAAGACTGTCTCCGTCATGCCAGAAACTAGGGACAGCCTTCCCACCATTCCTACATCAGGAAATATGTCATCAGACCACGACAAAGAGGCTGCTGAAGTCTCGCTAAAACCTATGTCCTTATCGAACAAGCGCAACGCATTTTCCGAACTCATGTCTCCCAAATCCAAACAAACAAAACCGCCGTCTTCCAGGCCAGGCATAGGGAAATTGAGCAATCCTACCGACTTCAGAAGCGGGCTCCTCCCGTACATTCTCGAGCCCACTTCCTTTCCTTCCAACATCGTCATTCAGCACACTGAGCGGACGGTCCTGGTTCAAGATGCCTTCCCCAAAGCCACAGTGCATCTGCTCCTGCTCCCGCGAGATTCCTCCAAATGGAACCTGAACCCGCGAGATGCATTCGACGACCATAAGTTCGTGGACATGGTACGAAGCGAGGCCGCGGCGGCTGTCAGGTTAGCTGCGTCCGAATTATCGCGAGTAATAAGTCCATACTCGGAGTCTTGCAGAGCCCGCATTGCGGCCATGGAGGGTGACGACCCTCCTGACGTCCTGCCAGCTGGACGAGATTTCACAAAGGAGTTCAAAGTGGGAATCCACGCCCATCCTTCGATGAGCCATCTTCATGTTCATATCATCAGTCGAGATATGCATTCAGCCCGACTGAAGCACCAAAAGCACTATAACAGCTTCAACACCGACTTCTTCATCCCTTTGGAGGACTTTCCATTGGCGAAGGATGACATCCGACGAAATACCAGCTATCAGAATGCCAATCTTAAGAAGGATTATAAGTGCTGGCGCTGTGGGAAAGTGTTTGGGAACAAGTTTAAACAGCTCAAGGAACACCTTGATGCCGAGTTCGAGGCATGGAAGAGAGAATGAAAGACTGGCAAGACCAGTCGGGAATGGATTCTTGCCAACGACGGGCCTCTTCTATCTGTGTCTTCCTCGATCTCGACTATAATTTCATGCCGGGCTGGGTCTTACACGATCAATGTGGTCTAACTCAGCCTGCTCAGCTCTTCCTCTCCGGTCATCCACGTCGACATATATTCTTCCCGGCTGGACGACCTCGTACTCGAATCTTTGCGTTTGAGGAGTTCTCTCTCTACGACGTCTTGTGCCACTTGCTTCGTCTTCTGGCGGTCTTATGATGCTGCCAGATCGGACCCGGATGGTCTCCCTCTCTTCGACGTCTCGGAAGCGCCCGCCTGTCGCACTGCGACCGCGACCTGACTGCCTAGCGCTGCCAGGTCTAGATCTGGCACTGCGTCTTCGGATATCTGCCATATCATCTCCACCTCCATCACTGGAGGGAGTGCGGATGCTACTTTCACTGTCGCCTCTTCCTCCACCGCCGCGCCTATTTAATTTCCGCAAGATCCGCTTGACGAGCTCGTCAGTCTCGAAAAGATCTCTCTCCATTCTTCGGATTTGGACCCGTTGTACTTGATCAAGCATGTGTACAACAGACGATTGGCTTTGCCACCTATTACTCCAGTCAGCTTATGTCTGGTCGCGAAGCACCTCGCTGAGACTGGGCTTAGGAACAAGGCGCGAGTAGACACGTTCGACCTACCAAATGAATCGATGGACCAGATCAGTTCGATAGTACCACTGCTGGTTTGACGACAACCCAGCCTCCGCCATACCCACACGGTCCTTTACCTTCTTGCGGTTGTCGTTGCTGCTGCGCCGGCCACTGGGTCTGGCAGAATGCTTTTCATCAACATCACTCTCTCCCCAGTAGTCACCCCTCTGGACCTGCTCGGCACGCATAGGATCCCTGATCAAAAACGGCCTTTCGACGTTCTTGAATTGCTGCCACAAGTCATTGATGGTGGATTCGAGTAGTTGTGCCACTTCCATCCTGTCTTTCTGCTGACGGCGTCGTTTGCGCCGAGCGCGCGGGTTGGGGAAAACAGAGTAAGGGTCACCTTCGCGGATGCGATGGCGGAGGAGCACCTTCTCCGCCTCGATCTCCTGGCGCAAGTTGCCAAGCATGATGGGGATCAAGGTGTCTGCATGGCGCATGGTTGAAATGAGATCCCGGTAGACGCCTGAAATGTGTCAGGAGCTGTGGATTACCAACGCCTACACAGGGAGGTGACAAAAGAATAGCACCCGCTACGTATGACTGGGAACAATATCATTCCCCACGCTGGGATTCGGGAGCCGGGGTAAGTCGTGCCAGAAAAGACGGTGGGTACATGAAACTGGGATGGGCGACATACCGAGCAGAGTCATGAGGGTGATGGCAAAGGAGATGAACCCGATGACCTGTGAGACTAGAGCAAGACTCATGCTGGCGGCAGTGACCGGCCCGACACAATTATAGCCTTGTACCAAATTCCAGTTGTTGCAGGCGCTACGACGAGTATGGTAACATTGTGAATGCGGTCGTGCAGATACGTAGAGCTTGGGAAAAGGTGTGATGTTGGTCGGCCCGTTGAGTTTCCCCTTTTCTTCCAACAGGCATTCAATGGGGTTTATTATGCTCAGCGGGGCGAGTTGGGGTTCGGGTGTGCATTTAAATAAATGTTACAGTACGATGCCTGTGCTACTTTCATCCATAAGCATATGTACTCTACATAAAAGAGTAAACACTGTACAGTACCCGAGCTCGGTGTCTGGAGCCAATCCCCAACTCATGTGCTCATTCCTCATCCTCAGTCCTGATCAACACTACCTCTGCCTCACATGCGGACTTGTCTCTACTAGCAATGGATCATCTACCATTGCCAGACGGCGTTGATGAGCATATGATTGTTCCGTACTTCGATGGCGTCCCTTATGACAACAAGGGGTTCCAGGGTTTCGACACCCATCAAGGATGGGACATCAAGCGCCTGCCATAAGGCGCATGCCATAAGGCGCAAGATTCTCCATATTACACGACAGGGCAGCGATGAGGACTAAAATATAGCGCTCAGCCCAATCAGAACTATGTATCCGTATATCGTTCATCTAGAATTGGTTATAGACCACTTATTACACTTAACAACCTGCAGACCACCGCTGATGAATGGACAGTTACCATCCTGCTCATTACCGTGCTGCGAATCAAACCGTCTCGATCCGGCATCCTTTTGGACAAGGAAACACCTTACCAACTAAGATTACTAATTCTTTTATTTTTTGATATTAATTATTAATACAAATAAGCCAACATATTTTAATATATACGGCTGGCCAGACTTGAACCGACGCGATATGTCTGGAAGGCGATAAGCCTACTCCGTACATTTTGTTGTTGTGCTTACAACGACTTCGCGCGAGCCGAGGCTGAGCTCAGGGCGGCATCACCCAGCGTGCCAGGTCCCGATCCAGGGTGAGCCGCAAGCAGATATCACCTCCCTTAGCTTCTACACCATGGCAACCGCTCTCGCCGCCGGCATTGGCACGATAACGGCCACGACCCCGTCCGTCAAAACCATCCTCGACGGCATAGTCAACCTGCACGCCTCGTGCGTTCTGCACGATGGCACCCTGGCCACCTTCCTCCCACCCCTCGACCATGCGACCATGTACCGGTGGTGGGAGGAGCGGCTAAAGGAGGTCCAGCAGGGAGGCAGGCATATCATTGTGTATCTGTCCGAAGTGTCGAGCCGGATTGCATCGACGCCGGATGGAGAAGTCAGACCCCCGTTTGAGTCGGAGGGGCGAGGATGGCCGGTCGTCCAAGCTGTCACTGGCACCGGCACCGGCACCGGCACCGGCATCGTGTCCACCAGCAAAACATCGTCACCCACCGAATCGAAGGGTCCTAGTACCGCTACTATTGAGCTCGAAGTCTCAGGCGTCGTGTCCCTGGCTACACCGTTCTCCCAGACCGGCCCGTTCCGTGGCCGTGTCGAGAAACTCTTCGTGTCGCCTCTGCACCGCCGCAAAGGCATCGGGCGGTCTGTCCTGGCCAAACTCGAAGCCATTGCCTGGGAGCATGGCCGCTGGAATCTCATGCTCGACACCACTGTCGGGTCGGATGCGGAGAAGATTTATCCCAGACTCGGCTATACTGCGCTTGGGGTGGTCAATGACTACGGCTACTCGCCCAAGGATGGGCAGTTGCGAGACGAAATCTGGTTTTGGAAGGACTTGAGGAAGACGAGGTTGAGTTAAGGGCGAGGGCACAAGGGGGGTGATTACACAGTGTCGAGTCGGTCAGGAAGTGCTGGTGACGGTCGAGTCTGGCTGTCACTGTCAGCATGAGCATGAGTCTGGAGATCAACACTGGAAATTCGCGAATCTGAATTTTGCAGCCAACTACGCGCGAAGAACTCATCCATTAATGATATACAGTAGATGACATGTCAAAAATGCGGATAGAAGATAGAAAAACAGATCCCAGGTAGCCTCTGTATACTGATACAACCTCTCTCCCACAGTAAGGAGAGGGCTGTCCTCTGCGGACCATAATGAATTCCGAATGGATTGTCCAAAAGCGCGGCATGGTAAAGGACTCCTGCAATGTGGCAGCCTCGCGAGGCTGATTTCCCTGCCTTACTAAGCCAAGTCAAGAGCTGGAGATCACGTGATGAGCCGTAACCCACACTAATCCCGTCTGGGAAGAAACCTCAATTCGCGCCAATTTTGACATTCAGTCCAAGTTCAAGTTGTCCGCACCGCCAGCTTGGAACCATACCTATACGCTACGTTGACAGTGATCCTCATCACACAGGCGAATCTTCCACCTCTACACCTTCAAGCGCCGTTGGGCTTGTTCAAGCATTACTCCCGCCGACGCCCATGCCCACGATGCCTCCCGTACCGTCCATGACGGCTCTGCACGCCCTCCGAGCCTTAACACGGCTCACGATTTCGAAACCCAAACCCGGCCTTCCTTTCGCCCGGCCATCCCGGTCATTCACGACGTCGCCCTCTCCGTGGATGACACTGAACCAAGTACGGGCACGGCCTCGGCAGCCCAAGAAAGCCCGACACGCCGTGTCGCCGGCGCTGGCGTCCTTGAAACGACCGGAGATGAAAGGGGTGTGTCTGAAAGTCGGCATCACCAAGCCCAAGAAGCCCAACTCGGGCCAGCGCAAGACCGCAAAGGTCCGACTGTCTAGTGGCAGGGTGGTGAGCGCCTATATCCCCGGCGAGGGACACAATGTCCAGCAACACAGTGTCGTGCTTGTCCGAGGCGGAAGGAGTCAGGATTGCCCCGGGGTGCGCTATCACCTGGTCCGAGGAGCATTTGATTTGGTGAGTTCTACCTACACCTATTATCCCTTCCCTCGAAAGTTGCTGGTTCACGACTCGATCCGCCCTGAACAGCCAACTTGTGACCTCTTCTCGCCGTATACCTGTGGTCTGATTGCTGACTTTCGCATTTATGTTCGTCGTGTAGGGTGGTGTCCCCAGCCGAGCGACCAGCAGGTCGAAATACGGCACGAAGAAGCCTAAGACGGATTAGGCTGGACTGTAATATCGAACATGAACGCGAGAGCTTTTGGCTGTATGACTTGAGGGTCAGTCTCGGGTCAATGACTACTCGGAGTGTTAGTGGTGTAGGAGGTTGTCTTGTTCAGAACCATGGCGGCACACGCCGAACAAGGATCGGGTCATCCAAGAGCTTCCTTTATTTACAGAGGTCAACTTGGCTGAAAAACACCAGACACATCTCCCTTTCGGTGGGCGTGGCTCACCTTTACTGCCTGCGGTGGTTGATGTAATCCCGGCGGTAGTTAACGTCTTTGAGTCCTGGTTTCTTGGACGCTTTTCTGGTTTCTTTTCTGCCGGTGCCGGGATAACAGTTCTGGTTTTGCTCTACGGCTTCCCTCTGTCGTCAGGACTTTACGTATACCAAGTACGCGACCGGTATGTGCATAGCTACAGGTATGTCGCATTAAACTTAGCGGCCTTAGATATTGTATAAGAATTCTTGGTTGATCAAGTGACCTTGATGGATTGATAGAAATCTTCTTCATTTTATACATTCATGTCTCCAGCCGTTGGCAACGTACGGCCCACAACCCAAACCTAAACCGTGTTCGCCGTTCACTCGTCTCGATTCGCATCCAGATCGATATCCTCGAGTAAAATACCCAAGGTATCTGGCCACGAAAGGATTCCCCAGCCACAGGTACCAGTGTACCATCCCGGGCTGATGGAGTGAAAGCCGTTGCTGGAGACACCCTTTAACCGCCCGTATTTTGCCGTTTCCCTAACCTGTCCTGCCATTAAATCCCGAAGACAACTCCCGGAAAACCATATCCTGCCATAAAGCAGGGTTGGTGTCAGTTCACGTGGTAGCCAAGTGGGTTGTGTCGAATAATCGATAACGTAGACTGGTAGGGTCCACATTGCTTGTGAATACTGGCCAGGATTCTGTTCCAAGTAAGATATCCCTGTCGAATGATTGTATCGGAAGAGAAGGTCCTCATGAGACACTGGTGGATAACTCCGACCTGGCTTGGTTGTGCTGTTGGACCAAACTGAGTAGCACGCGGTGCAATCATTCCGAATCCTCACTTTGTGCCAATCCCCTTTCATGCCATTCGGCCAACCGTTCTGCTGCTGCAAGAATCTTACGTCTCGTTCTCGGAATCTTCATCAACACCACCAGCATGACCAGTCCAACGCTGAAAGATAGGCAAGAATACCGCCAAATCTCCCAACCTAGACTGACGCCGCTGTTGCCGCTGTTGCCGCCGTCGGTTAGTCATACTTGATCCATCCAACCCTCGGGTTTGGCTATTTTATTCAGGTCAAAGTATCGAGACGTGCAACTATAACCCTTCCAATCAAAATTGTCTTGAGGATTGCAGTGACAGCGGAGCTTCAAGCGAAGATCCTCCCCAGTTGGGCAGTGAGTAAAGGGGACGTGGTAATAGGCGATATCGTTGAAGAAGTGAATTTCCTCCTTGCGGAGGAGTAGGGCAGCGGCGATGGAGTGCACAGGGGCATCCCCCCAACGCTCATAGAAGAAACCGCCATCCTTGTCAAGAGATTCGAAAAAGTCCTGGTAGGCTTGCGATCGAAGCCAATCAAGGTTACCAATTTCGAAGTTGGACCACTATAAGCATGGTTAGAAGCGGCGTGAGATTGGAAAAAGGGAAGCACTCACGAAATGGCACTTGTTGTAGGTCTCACCACCGTCGTCACTCAGGAAAGACATGGAATTATCGGGGGAGATGTGTTCAGGATGGGCTTTGATGAACTTTTTGACACTATCCCAGAGGGTCGGAATCGTTTCAACATATTCGTACAAGCTCAGCACAAAGCTGTACTTTTTCTTGTTGTCCTTCATGAAGCGGAATGGGTCATAGTGGACATCACAGAACAGCTCGACGCTTGGTTCGACTCTCCAGTAATACTCAAACTGTTGCATCAGTGGGTGACGGAAGAAAAAGCCAGACTCGAATCGACACATATGGCGGTAACTGATGGAGTCGCCATAGATGATCCTTCTGCGACGCATATCCTCTCGGACAGCCTCGGCCTTCTTCTGATCGATCCATGGTGGGAATGACCAGTGCTCTGTGGGAATTTCGCCATAGTGCGTCTTTCCAGACACCAGAGATGAGGTGATTTTCTTGAACTGGTCATCGAATGGTTTATCGTTCAGAAACACCCAGTCGTAGTTATAATTCCTGTTGAATCTATCCTCCACCTGTCGAATGGAGCGGGCAATCTCCCACAGATCCGAGTTTCTTGCCAATGTTACAAATGTAGCATTCACACGCTCGCCCGGCGCTGGTGGAGACAATTCGGAGGGTACGGCAGGAGTAATATTAGGTGTCATAGATTGCAACGGTCTGGTTTCTCCCGAGGCCGGCGACGATTGCTTCGGAGGCGAGACTGCATCTGATGCTTCTTTAGGCTTGGAAGAGGACGAGTCATCACTGGGTGAATCCCAGGAGAATTTACCTCCTGACGTAAGAGGCTGCGCGTAGGAGGGTAACGATGAGGTAGAGATGAAGTAGAGGATGGCGATGCCCTGGCGTCATCAGCGATGGGACTCGTCATCAGATAGCCTCTTGCAACTTACGAAAACAGCAAACAGTATATAGCGCAGGTACCTTGTTGATCCCGTCGCCATCTTGCCAGATCAGAGAGACTGTGCACGCGAGTTCGATTCTGGAATGCGCTGGCAAGGGAGAACCCGACTAGAAGGCCAGACTGACGAAAACGGACGGGAGGAAAGCACCGAGTGCTCTGACCTGGTCCAAATGGCAGTAGAGACCGTCGAGGAATATCCGTGATTCGCTAAAGTGGTGAGGGCATGAGGCCTGACAGTCGGCTGCGGCTGCGACGCGGGCTGACGACGGATAATGCACTGTTTGGAAACAAAGAAGAAACTTGATACACGGGGGTTTCTAGAGAAGGATATTTGAAGGATAGGAGTAAGACATCTGACAGAACACAGTTGTTGGACACTCGAGAATCAGATGGGTCCAACGCAACCAAAAAGGGACTGAACGCGCAAGCTGGCAGGCGTGTTACAAGAAAGTTTTAGGCATCTTGCGGATGTAGGAGAGACACTGTGGATGTACCAGGGCAAGCCACAGTCTATTTCCAGGGTCTGGCCGGCCCCCTGAGAAGGAGGCCTAATGCCTAACACGTATGGCAATTAGTTGTGGCTGTGCGCCGCAGGAGCATGACTAGAGGCATAATACGGAGTAGAGATGTTCCGGTACTACCAAACACAGCTGAACACGATGCCGCCTTACTGAGTCCCCGTGACTTAATTATTGGCAGCCAGTAAGGATTAGATCACCATCTGCCAGCCAGCGATCCGCCCACACACAAGGTCCTCGTCCACTCCTCCCGTCTCTTTATTAGCATCTCAACCCGAGCTCATCCCATCTGGGTCACAGTCACATTTCCTGTGTTTGGTACGCATATACCTCATCTCGTCCACTGCCGGTTGGATCATGCCCGCCTGCGGTTCTTCTGCAATCGTTCGAATACAGTGCGGGAGCGGGGCAGTGAGACACTAACCACGACAACAACAATCCTGCCCTTGACCCCAGACCTCAATTCTGCGGTGGTCCAGCTCCTGCAATTACAGCCATGTCATTCTTCGGCTTTGATACGACCCTACCCAGGGACAAAGCTGGGGGCGCGAACAGCAAGGGCTTCTTCGAGCACGCAAATCCCTTCAACGAAGTAGCCAAAGCTCGCAAGTTGCAAGCCTTTCAGGACAATCAGGAAGAAGTGTAGGTCGTGACGGCTACATCCTAGGCACACAAAGCTGACGTACTCGTTTCAGACTTGACTTTGAAGACACCTACGATGGTCTCGGCGATCAGCTTCAAGAAGCTGGCGATGACTTCAACGATGACACCTTCGGCGGTGGTGCGGAGGGGTCAAATGACCGTGGTGGTGTAGGAAAGGATTTCGATTTCTTTGGCAGTACTGCCCAGGTATCGACCGCCATTGAGGAAGAGGCGATGCGATACAATCTACAATACCCCTCTCGGGAGACTGCGCCCCCTCAATCTCGGAAGCCCAAGAAGACAGGCTATGAGAAGTATCAAGATCCGGGTTATATTCCGGAAATTGAAGCGAAATCTGGAGCATGGAGCCACAAGCCCTCCACACACTCACCGGGTCAGCCGAGCCAGCCTGAAGATATTCACGTCAGTACGTCCAGACACACCGCTCCAGCTCCGGAGGCACCGCAGCCGGGGACAAAGATGATGAGTCTGGAGGAAGTTGAAGCTGCTCTACTGGCTCAAGCCCAAGCCCACGCCCGAGCCCAGGCAGCACAAGCACCGCAGCCACCATACCCTCAGCCTCAAGTGTTTCCCTTCCCTGTTGACCATATGCACCCTCCTCAGCCGTATCAACCAGGACCGCCACCGATGCCGTTTAACCAACAACATGCTCCGCCGCCTCCGCGTTCTGCCAGCCCTCGGCGCCATAATCGCATGCCTTCACAGCCTTCGCATCCTTCACAGACTTCGCAGCTCCGTCCAGCCCAACAGCCTCTACAGATTCTCCAGAACCCTAACCGAGCGCGTCATTCGCCACAGCCTAGTGTCGATAGAGTCCAAGGGTTGCCACCATACGGGCCAGCACAAGCGGGAGCTGCGCCTGGCATCACTCATCCTCAGCAGCTACTTGACTTGTCCGAAGCACAGCGCCGTGCTTACTTGGAGGAAGATGCCAAGAGAGCAAAGCGCAATCACAAGATCTTTTTGCTATCCAAGGGCAATGGTTTAATGACTCCGCAAGACAAGAATTTCATTACACGCATCCAGTTGCAACAGCTTGTCACGGCAACTGGCACCTCGGCCGACCCAAATCCTGAAGCCTCTTTGAACGAAGACTTTTATTACCAGGTTTACAGTCAAATTCGGGGGGCTCCAAGGCAGCATCCGACCCAGCCGCTCGGCCATTTCGCGCAAACCTATCTCTTCCAAACCGGTATCCGTGGGGGCGGGAGAAGACAGCATGCCAACGGTGACAATCATATGCAGAGAATGCAACAACAGGTTCAGCGAGCCGTGGAGGCGGCCAAATTGAAGCCTAAGAACAAACAGCTTATCATCGAGGGTAGCTTGGGCAAAATTTCATTCAGCAATGCAAAGACACCAAAGCCGCTTCTCAACATCAAGAGGCAAGACAGTTCCGACGCTCGCCCAGCCAGTGGAAGGAAGGAAGTCAGCCCGAGCGATCGTAAGACAATACTAAAGAACATTGAAGCTGTCTACACCACTTTGATGCGTCTTGAGGATCATGAGCGGCAATCGCCCCCACCACCCACCGAAGGTGATGCTGATTCCATTCAAGCTCACCTGGATTGGCGGCAAAAGCTGCAAGAGCTCAACACGGCTCTTTGGCAGGAGCTCAAGGTGCTTGACCCAATCGTTCCAGGGTCCTCCATCCCTCACCCGTTCATCGCCTTCCTCTCCTTTGCGAAAGGCAAAAAGGCCATGCCTCGCATCTTTCGTCTAATTGATCAAGAGCAGCGCTTGACCATTTTGACCATGATTGTCGTCCATCTTGATCAATTGGATGTGACCAAGGACGCCCGCCCCGCAGCGGGAGATTCTCAGCCGACTTTAGCAGTTCGGGAGGAGATCGAGCTGTTCTCTCAGACGGTGATGCCGTGCTTGTTACAGTATGTCAATGAAGCGCCTATTAACATTGTCATTGGGTTGCTCGGGCTGTTGGTCGAACGTACCAGCATTGCAGTTGTTGCCATGACCAAGATCGGGTTGGGCATGATGACCATGCTATTAACGCGTGCGGAGCTTTCGAAAGAGTCTGGGGTCGTGTCTGACCAGGAATGGCAACAATGGACAGCATTGTATAACCGGCTTTTTGACACCTTGGAGCCTCTTCTTGGCTTGCTGTTCCCGGGTCCCGTGAATTCTGGCGACGACATCTACATCTGGCAGTTTCTGGCCACGATTGGGATTGGTGCAAGTCCGGATCAACAGCAAAGGCTAGTGATTGGAGTAAAAGATAGGGTCATGGAAACGGTGCAGCAGAGCAAGACATTGCCTCCGGAAATGGCTAGTGTTCGACTGGGCAATGTCAACTTGTTCATGAGGGCCATTGGTCTCGATGTGGAGATGCTGGGGTAGTCGTCAGGCTGGATTTTGAATTTGTTGGAAGCGCCAAACTGGTGGCTGTCCCAGTCGATGATGGGATCTCTGTCTCGTCTTTTGGGGGCGATTCACTCCTGAGGTTCGTGAAATTTGATGGTTTGAGAGAAGAAACCTGATAGCAATGCAATAGTGGTTTGACGCGCAATTGGAGTTTTGACGCTCTGAAACACTGTGTTTCTTGTGGGACCGTCGGTGTCCTGAACCATTCTCTCTTCCTATGTCCTGGGTTCTCTTCGGTGGTGTCCTACCATACCCCCTCAGCCCGGTCTGTTAAAGCAGCAGCACCTATGATTCAAGGAAGCATAGGGCGGCGTGCCCAAATCTAATTGCAGAGTATAGCCCAATTGTATAGTCTACCCCCTACCTATCTTAATGCCTTAGGTACCATCTAGACTACAAGTCAATCTCATCGTATAATGTCAGGCAGCTATCGCATAGGACAGCTTTTCAAGGGGAGATTGGACAGTTACACGGTCGCCAAAAAGGTGCGGGACACCATCTGGCTTGCCAAGTAGGCTCAGTCGTTCATCATCCGTACCAGCTCCTTCAACTTGAAGTTGACTGGGGCTGGTACGGAGTATAATTTTAGCCATTGCTAATCGAGCGAACAGAGATCAGACTGGATCGCCGGCTGTAATCAAGTTTGCTCGCGGAAACGATACGGTCAGGAACGAGCGGGATATCCTGAAACGCTTCCAAGGCCACAGCCACTTCATCGGACAATTAAAAGATGAGGTAGAAGTCCCAGCGAGCTCCGATCCGGCAATAGTATTGGAATATCTCGAGGACGACCTCCTGAGTGCCTCGAAGAAGCGGCCCCTGACTGGCAAGGAGATCAAATATGTGTCCAAGCAGGTGCTCCGAGCCCTTGACCTGCTTCACAGCGCCGGTTATGTGCACACGGGTCAGTCTCGCCACATTCTTTCGCTGGACTGGACTGATTTGCCTCGCTTTTTCTTCATCATCCGTTGTCGTTTTGGTTGTATCATGTATCATGTATCATACACTCATGCGTCTGTCTGCAGATCTGAAACTCGATAATGTGCTGGTGAACTACAAGAACCACGACCACGACTCTGGCATGCCCAAGACTCTGTCAGATATCCACCTTGCAGACTTTGGTGGCACCTCTCATGTGAATTCCCAAATCACAAAGGCCGGGGGTAACCATTGGGGCGCCCGTCTGGCGAAGTCCTGAGGCGCAGTTGAACCTACCTTGGAACACAGCAACAGATATATGGTCATTGGGCACCATGGTAATTAAACTGTCTCGGCTGCACCCTTTCCTGGTCACTCTTGACTGACCATTGGTTTCAAATTGTTAATTGAAGATCATAAGCCTGATCTATGGCGGTGATTTCAATATATTCCGGCCCCCGAACAGCACCCAGCTCAGCGACGGAGAGTATGAACTTCAGATCTTGATCCAGCAATCCAAATATTTTGGGCCATTTCCCCCAAAGTACGTGGACCTTGTCCGAAGTGACGAGATTGCCATGGCCACCATCGCATACGTGCTGGACACTGTCGAGAGTCTGACACCATTCAACATGACAACCGAGAGGGAAGTGAGTAAGGCGGATAAAGAGTTCATCTGCAAGATTATGAAGATCGATCCAAGAGACAGGCCGACAGCAAAGGAGCTGCTGCTGGACCCATGGTTTGAACCCGGACTAGAACTTTCCTGACACCTTTCCTTTTGCAGTCGGATTATAATCTCTGGACAATGAGGCGTATTGGCCAAAGGTGTCTTATGCATATGGGAAGGACTGTTGTCAGATGGTCAAGTCGCTCAAGTACCAAACTTGTTATGGTCGGAGCCATGAGAGGACAACTTCTTTGCAACCCCGCCGGTCAACAACAGCAATTGCCTGTAACCACTATGTCAATGAACAACCGAGTTTGATAAGCAGAGCTCTACTACCAGGTGCCTTGCAGCGGCCAAGGCTGTACGTGTAAACGTCGCACAAAAGAGAACTCCGGGGCCAAGGCGGGCTGCCAAGGCCTGGGTGGATCAACTAGCCCGGCCCGGTTGAGCCACGGAACGGATTGGGCGGACAGTGGACACAGGCATCACCCACCACCTCCAAGGTCGTTACTGACAACATCCTCTACGTAACTTGTGACTTGTGAATTGAATGGCAAGACCTTCCCCGCGTTATCGGTCGATTATTAAGTCTGGGGGTTTGTGGATCTTCCTGCCATGACCGTGAGCGATGGCATCGTCCGAGACAGCAAGCTTGGTCTTGAGAAGCAGATTGATTGACTATTCCACCAGCACTATGACCACAAGTCGACGACGGCTCTACCGACGACGTTCCCTTCCTTCAGAAGCTGGATTGCACGCGACACCTGCTCCAGTGGGAACTTGGTAATGACGGGAGTAACCAGGCCTTGGGCACACAGGTCCAGCACCGCAGCAGCCTCGCCCAGTGTCCCCACCATAGTGGCCTGGATGGAGATGTTCTTGGCTATCAGGTCATTCGGATCGCCGCCCACGCTCGCTTTGCTGGTTGGAGGCATGGCGACGCAGACGACCGTTCCTCCGACCCGTAGAAACTGCGGTGCTGACGCATAGCTAGACGGATGGGCAGAGGCTACAATAACTGCATGAGCTCCTCCGCCCGTGAGCTCCATGGTCCGCTGAACCGGATCTGTGCCCGACGTAATATCAATAAACTCGGAAACCCTTAGCGACGTGCACAGCTCCTTTTTGGCCGCCCCGGAATCCACGGCGATGACACGAGCGCCCATGGCCCGGGCAATCTGGACGGCAAAGTGGCCCAACCCTCCGCCGGCGCCCAAGATGACCGCCCATTCTCCGGCGCGGAGATCGCTCTTCTGCAAGGCGGCATAGGCGGTGGTGCCCGAGCACATGAGCGGAGCGGCATGGAACAGGTCCACGTTGGCAGGAATCCGGGTTGCGTAGATGGCCGGAACTGCAATGTACTGTTGATACGTGCCCTCCATCGCGATGCCGGTGAATCAGGCCTCCGGGCAATGTTGCTCGCGACCTTTGATGCAGCTCTCGCACGAGTGACACACCCAGGAGATGGGCTTGACGCCGGCCCTGTCCCCAACTTGCCAGCCCGTGACGTCTTTGCCGATGGCCTCGACAATGCCGGCGCCTTCATGGCCGACCGTCTGCATCTTGGTTCGAAACCCGGTCCATTCCTGCATCATCAATGAGAGATCTGAATGGCATAAGCCCGTGGCTTGGAGCCGGACGAGAATCTCATCGTGGGCAGGCTGAGGTTTGGCCTTGTCGATGATGTCGATGGTGAAATCCTTGCCCGGATTTTGGACAATCGCTGCACGCATGGTGGCCGCCATGTAGCGAAGGGAGTGTGCTGTACGTTGGCGCAATGCTAATACTAGATACTAGATACTAGATACTAGATACGAAAAACTAGAAACGAAGAGGCTTTCAAAGGCTTTAGAAAATAACTTCAGAGCTGTCCCCTGTCCATCGTGAAAAGTAGAGTTGAGTTATTCCAACCAACCCTCACCTTCGTCTTTTATCCGGGGATGTACAGTACCGTATCCAAACAGTAGCGTCTCCCCCTACCCCACGACACACACACATTAGGTATGTATCTGTTCAATATTCATGCACGTGAATGTTGTGGAGCAGCGAACCGGGCGTGTGTGTGCCCGCTCCATACGGGGCGCTCGGTGCCAGCCTCAGGCCTCGGTAGCCGAATCGACCGCTTTGGGCGAAGCTGTATCTCCAACCGCGGCGGCAGCCCCTTAGGGGAGAGGTTGTACATACGTACTAGGTTAGATACCAGGTAGATACGTTCTTTTGGTACTGTAGAATACAGTACGCCTGGGTCCACAACAGATAGCCTCGGCAATACGATACGGCGATACCAGGTACTCCTAGACTCTGTAATTACCATACCAGCTTCCTGCTTGTACCTTACCCTTCTCTGCGTTCAAACCTGTAGAACTCGATTGGACTATCGAATGGAAATCCAGACTGTGGTAGGAGTGACGGAAGCCTCAACATGGCGTTGAACTTCGAAGGGGTGTAGACGTATGGGAGCCAAGGTGGAACCAGTGCAGTTCAGTCCAGTATTTAACAGATAGATACCTAGCGGGTCTTCAGTTTTGGATGGAACCAAGGCTAGGGGGCTCAGGGGCTAGCTGTCGAAGCCGACAGGGCGAGTGCGACTCGCGGTGTCGAGTCGAAAGTGTCAACGGTCTCGATGGTCGATTGTTGAATATGGCCGAATGCGCTGGTCAGCCGATGTTTTCTGTGGAAGGTTGGCATACTACATGGTATCATGCTCGTGGAAGCCATGGCATTCGCGACGCCGGGGGTGTTCGCTGATATCTGATCTGGGGGAAAGGGGCCTAGTTCCAACTCCACGGTCCACCTCCTCGCTCAGCCGCCCCTGAAAATAGAGACTAGCAGCTGTATTGATATTGTGGTCAGGTACATCGGCGCCTTCTTTGCTTTACTTTTGCTGTTTGAGTTGACAGTAACTCATTGGCAAGGGAATTGGAAGTAGAAGAACGTAAAGGCATACCCGGACCTCCTTTCCAGTCCTATTTCTTAGACCCTACGACACACAATTACTCCCAGACGGGTACTGGAAGACGAGAATGACTGCCCAGTCTAGATTGATCGCTCCTGGTCGTCTCCTTCTATCGTCGCTATTCGTCTTGCATAGCTTTCTTTTCCAGCCATCAGGCATTGAATCTTCACTAGGACTTAAATAGTGTGATTATGTCACACTGTGGAGTACACACTGCATTATAGCAGCAGGCACTACGAAAAGAATAGATAGACTTCGCAATTTCTATAAATAGGTTAGCGCTGTTTGTTTTAGCCAAACGGCGCGCAGCGTGACCGCGCTAACACACTAATTGCCAGGACAGCAATTGTCGTATTGGGCTGCGACGTCTGCAGTGTATTGATCTCCCCTCCAGCTTCCAACTCTCAGCGCAGGGATACAGGTCTACCATCACCTTGAGCTGCTGCACCCCTGCACTCCAACTATCATTCCAGATCGTTCGCATCGTTCTTTGAGTGACTACGTACCAAGCCGCATCTGCAACAACCTGGCCTGCATCGCACCCGCCTTCACACCACGCCACTTTCCGACCACCAGCCAGCCTACTCAACACATGACTGACCAACCTGCACGAAATTTCCAGCAAACAGCCCACGACAATTCGAAACGCTGATCTGCAATATTTGCCTTGCTTCGCCCTTCGCCCTTCACCTTCACACTTCCCTCTCTGGTGCTCTGCTCGAACTGCAGGGACCCATGGTCCCATTCACACCTTTTTGCCTCCGCGCCTCGAGCCTATGCTAGTACCACCACTGCCACGTTCTCGAATATGTCTGGAGTATATTCTGTCGAAGACCTGTTGAAGCTACGGGCGTCACCGCTGATATGCAGACCATCAAATCTGCCCCCAATAGATGAATGGATGGGGTATAAAATATACATTACACGCATGCCCAAAACATGTACTGACAGTCGATCAGAACGCAAGACACAACCACCAAAAAGTTGGCCGTTCGTACCAAACCGGATGAGTTCACATCCATACAAAATGAAACATTCCAAAAGCGGCCGGCATTACTCGATTTACAGCGGCGAACAACAACCGGTATGGACACGCGGCTGACCGTTGTCCAGTCCTCCTTGCTAATCGATACATGACAGACCCCGATCGTATAGTGCTCGGGCCGCCTCGTCGTTCTTTCGCTTCTGCCAATGCTCGCACCTCTGGGAGGACCCAAGATGGCTCGGACGAGACACTCAACAAAGACCGAACTACCCTTCAAGAGAAACCGTGGAATGGTGACGGTGTCGAGTCGCTCAACCAGGACCGCCGAAGTTTACAGATGAACGGTCGTGGTAGCAACCGACATGAAAGTGAAGACCCCGATCTTGAGCATCGTCGAGACCAAGACCGGAAGCCAAGATGGGCGGGAAGAGATAGGAATGAGTCGGGCATCGAAGACGAGCAGATCCAAGAAGATTCAGCCCGCCCGACGGTCCGACGAGACGCACATTCCAGAGCCAAGCTGTCCCAGTCGTGGTTCAAGAAGGATGGCCCTGACACTCAAGACGAAGCGCGACGAGACGCCGACAAGGGACAGGAGTGGCGACGTGGCGAATGGGGAAGGGAGCGAGATTGGGACCGATCCGCCAAAGTTGAAGCGGAGCCGGAATGGATGGACTCGGCGGAACCAGACGAGCCTTTCCAAGTCCGTACCCAGGAGGACTTCCAACGCTGGAAGGAGAAGATGAAGGCCGGAGGAGCGCCCTCCGTCGGCAAGCCCGACTCGGCCGTCATCGTTCCCCCTTCAGAGAATGCCCAGGCCAAATCGACAACGACGGGCGCCTCTCCCGAACCGGATGACTCAATGGACAAGTTCTTTGCTCGATACGAGTCTAAGACAACTGAGCAAAAGCCCGTCGCCGCGAAGCCACACGGCAGGACCCGATTCGCCTCCCTCTTCAGTCCTCCGCCTGAGCAAAACAAACAAGTCGAGGCTGCTCCGCCGGTGCCGACAGCGGAGAGGCCATCATCGGCACAGCCAGGATCAGCGGTGGATGCCGATCAAGCGGGATTTGCACGCATTCTTGAGATGCTACAAACTCGCAGTAATAACCCGACACCTCAGACTCAAGAGACGGCTAAGCCTAGAGCCCCATTGTATGCCAGGGGTGGCGAGGTCAAGTCCGTGGCCGAATCAAGACCGTCTCCTCAAAGCCTGCTTTCCCTCCTCGCCGGCCAAAACGCCCCCCAACCCCAGGAGCCTACACGAACACGGCCATCCGCCAGCCAGGCGAGAGTTACAGAGCCGCAATCTTCCACAGACCAATCGACTCATACCCGACAGCAATCCAGCATCAACAAAGATGAAGTGTTGCTGAATTTACTTCGGCAGGCGAATCTCGCACCAAAACCGGAGCCACCACCTCCCCATCAGCAAGCGGACGGCCGAAATGGAGGAGCCATGTACGGCATGATGTCCGAGTACAATGTGAGAATAGGCACGGCCAGGGGCCAAATGACTTCTCCCGTCCAACCACCAGACCACATAGCCCAGCGAAGAGAAACGGGACGGGCAATATTTGAAGAGTCACTCGTCCCGATGTACCAGAACGAACCTACACAACTTGAACAACTCCCCGGGCGACCTGCTAACGGCCACCGTCTTGGGCTCTCCGAGGATCCATTGATGGCACTTCTGCGTGGCCAGAACCAACAACCGCGACCGATGCAGCCTCCACAACTGCCCCAAGGTCTTCCTCCTGGTCTTCAGAGACCGCCTGGATTAGAACAGATGGCACTGGCAAATCCCAACTGGCCACCTCAACAGCCACAGCCACATCCACATACACAACCTCAGCAACAACCTCTGCGTCAGCCCTCACTTCCCCCTGGCCTCGGGGTCAACGTTTCTCGCGTTATGCCAGGCCCGCCGTTTGGCCAGCCTCAACAACTACCAAGCCAGCCAACCCTTCAACAGCCAACCCAGCAACCGCGAGTACAACAGCAGCGCAAATACACTGGGGAAACGATCCCGGCCCAATCAGGTCTGGCGAGCATTCCCCCCGGGATGTATCCGCCACCTGGATTCTTGAACTCCGGTCCTCCTCCAGGATTTACTGGGGCCATGGCCAATCATCCCGGTGCCCGATATCAGGGCGAACCAGGTCCTCCCCCGCAAGGCATGCCCCGTGGAGGCTTCTTGGACATGTATGGCGATATGGGCGGCGGTAGAGGCGTCGGGTTGAGAGGGGGCGGGGTAAATGGAGGCATCCCGCCCTATAGATAACAGTGTTGCAGTACGTAACTGCGGCTTGAATGAACCCCAGACGTTTGCATTGACGGCTTGTGCGGATTCGACATACTGTAGGGAGATCAAGATGGATGAAACTGAGGGCAATCGGCAGATTGACAAAATTGAGCAGAGCGGCGAAGTCTCTACATGTGATGGAACAACGGAGAAGACGGCGACCGGGACGCAAATCATGCGGGATCCCGGAGCAAGCTTCACGTTGCCTAGTCACTACTAAGTAGCACGGCACGGGGACGAAAACTCGAAGGAAAGGAGCAAGTGATGAAACGTCTAGTCAGGCGAACGAATAACCGAGGAACTCCCAGCGAAAAGGGAGGCCCGGTCCAAAATGATTGTGGTACCACCAAGACGTGCTTCATGTATCTCGTGCGTTCGAACATGTATGTACGATTAGTAGTACTACGAGTACCTAGTGCACGAATCTCCCTGCCGAGATGTAGATGGCGAGTCTCGGAATGAGAGATTTCCTTATCCGCATATGTCAATGTACCTGCCTAAGTAGTATGGAATAGGAATATCCTGTGATTCCTGATTGAACAGAACTATACGTTACTCGGACTGCGGTAGCTTTACTTTTTGGTCTGCCGTTGTTTGATCTTCTCAACCAGACTCTTGACGTCTCCCGACGCATCATCCGCCGCGTTCTGTCTCTGCCCACGCTTGTCGTGTCCGTCCTGTCCCGGGGTGGCGGGGAGGCTCTTGTGTTTCAGCTTGCGGCTTTCCTCCAACAGCGTCTTCATGGCCTTGGTGCCCTTGAAGCGGGGGTTCGTCGGGTCGATGGCGTACTCGTGGCTCGTGAAGAGTCGGCCGAAGCGTGGATCGGAAGTGTCGACTTTGAACGCGTCTTCGGCGTCATTGGCGGCGGTGGTGCCGGTGTCGGTCTTGTCCTTTCGCTTCTTGTCTTTGGCCTTGCTCTTCTTGCGGGCCAGTTTCTCGGCCTTTTCAATCTCTTTCATATCAAAGTGGCGGATCTTGGGCGCACCGTCGTCGGCCCCGACGGCATCGTCGACCATCAGCAGTTCCAGTTCAGCACGCTGCTTGCGCTCGGCCTCTTCTTCGGCCTCGCGCTCGCGCTTCTTCTTCATCCGCTCTTCTTTGCGCATCTTAGTGCCGGCTGCCCGGTCGGACTTGGCGGACGGATCGTCGGCGAAGAAGGGGTCGTCAAATCCGAGGTCTGCTCCCTGGTCCGCGTCGTCGTGGTCGGCGCCAGCAGCAGCTCCAGGTTTCGCCGCGACAGTGACATCTTCGTCGGTGTCGGCGGAGGCGTCTGCATCGTGGCCTTGTCTGACCGCCTTCCGCTTCTCTTTCCGCCTCTGTTTCCTCTCGCGCTCTTTGCGGATATATTTCTCCATAGTCGTCTCTTCGGGTTCCGGCGAGTTTTCAAACACTGATCGCTTTTTGCCCTTCGCATTTGTCTGTGCTAAGCCGGATGTGAACGTGATCTGCATGTCTCCGACGGGCGCCTTTTCCTTCTTGGATTTCTTCTCCGGCTCAGGCGCCAGACCAAGAAGTGCTCGCATTCGCTGTCTTTCCGCTTCCTTCTTAGACATGGACGTACCTGTGCCCTCAGCATCTTCAGGCTCATCCTCGTCTTCAGAAGTGTCGGAGCCAAGATACGCTTTCAAGTCGTTTTCTTCGATCTCTTTCCGGCTACCCTTGAATGCCCGCGCCACTACTTCTTTCCGGGTCTTGTCCTCTGCGTCCCACGTCAATTTGACTTTACTATGCTGCAGGGCATCCGTGACAAAGTCGTTCGGCCGGTAGTCATCAGGAATCCTGTCGCATTCCTCTCGGGGCACGTCGTCAGAGAAATCTGTCTCGTCCGGCACGAAGCGGAGGTCGAAGAAGTTGGCTGTCCGCTGGTACTCGGTCCCGTCGACGGCGTCGTAGATATGTTTGGCCACCCCAGGAGAGGAGAACGTCAGGATGCAGTAGAAGTAGCGGAGACGTTCTAGTTGGTAGCGCCGAAGGGCCTTGGAATCAAAGTCGGCGCCGTCGTCAGATTTGAGAATGGATTTCTTGATGGCATCTTCATCCTCTTCTTCCTCATCGACGTTCTCATCCTCCTTCGGATTGTTGGCGAAGATCTCTTTGGGCGGGCCTTCCAACTCTTCACGTTCTAGCCGTTCTTTTCCAAACTCGCTCGGGTAGATGGCCACCTTGAGAAGCGAGCCGGAAGGTGGTAAGAAGCTGTTGAAGACGGCCATCAGATCTGTCGCGCGGATATTGTCCCAGTCCAGATTGACAATGGCGATACGTGATGTGACCTCGCCAGTAGGTACATCTGTCTGTTGGCCCGGTCCAATGCCGGCTTCCGCGCCGAGGTCTACTTCTTCGTCTTCTTCTTCCTCCTCCGAGTCTTCATCGCTTGAAGTGCTCTCATCTGATGACGACGATTCAGTGTCTCTGCCTTCTCGCAACGGGTCGTGAATTTTGTTCACGCGGCTAAGCTCCTCTTCGACCTTGTCATCGTCATCTGCCTCATCGCGTGCCTCCACTTCGAGGCCTTTCTCCTCGTTTTCGTCTTCGTCTTCGACTTCGAAATCATATTTTCTTTTTAATCTGCTCCTTTCTGTGTCGGACGCAATGGGTCGACCATAGCGGTCGACTTTGGCTCTCCGTGTAAAATCTTCGTCTTGCAGAGCCCGACTGAATCGCTTGTCGACTTTGACTTTGTCTTTCTTGCCTGGTAGACGGTATCGAGGGTCGGATTGGATATTTGCGAAGCGAGGATCGGTGATCTGAGGGCCTGTTGAAGCGTTCGAAGAAGTGGGCTTGGGGCCTGTCTTCTGCCGCTTGGTTGAGGGTTCCGCCATGTTGTACCGCCGGCCAGGGGCAAGTGTGTTGGTGCGAGTACAGAGCAGTGTGCAAATGCAACTGGTAAACAGCGCTGGAGGACGATGCGGAGAATTAAAAAAAGTCGGACGCTTTGAAGGTGGGGAAATCCTAATGGCCAAAAATGTACGGGTACCAGACCCAGGTCTACGAATTGGGAGTAAGGGTGATGCCGCCCTATACTATGATCCAGAGTACCCTAGAGAACCCACAAATCGAGGCTGTGGCACTGACCCCCAGCACTCAGCTGGCGGGCGCCTAGGCGTGGAGATTGGCCTCCTAAGCCCCTGATCTCGCTGGTGGTAAGTGCGGGATCGTCATATTCAATATTTGCACATGATGGTGGTGTGAGAGGCAGTCCATGCATCCGCACCCTTCCTTGCGCGAGGAAGATCAACTCACTACTTATAGCTGCACACAGCGTCCTACGACACTGTCGCCTCAACTCGAAGTCACTATCACTGCAATCCGAGTCCTGAATTCCCCTCTGAGCCACTGCAAATTACCGAGCAAACAATCAATCTGTGACCCCCACCAGTCTCGGGTATCGACCTCAAAATGCCTGTTGGATCCTGCTTGATTACAGGGTACGTACATTGCTAAAATAGACTGGCTGAGACAATGGAAAGACTGACCGCTTGTCTACTACTAGCGGCACGGGCTACATTGGTTCCTTCACGGCCCTTGCATTGCTCGAAGCCGACTACAAAGTCGTGATTGTCGACAACCTCTACAACTCGTCCCCCGAAGTCCTCAACCGGATAGAGCTCATCTCCGGAAAGAAGCCGGAATACTACAAAGTCGACATTACAGACGAGAAGGCGCTGGACGAGGTCTTCTCCAAGCACCCGGATATTGACAGCGTCATCCATTTCGCCGCATTGAAAGCGGTCGGCGAGTCCGGCGAGAAACCTCTCGACTACTACCGAGTCAATGTCTACGGAACCCTATCGCTTCTCTCTTCCGCAGCTCGTCACAATGTCACCAACATTGTCTACTCCTCCTCTGCCACGGTCTACGGCGACGCGACCCGAGTTCCCGGCATGATCCCCATTCCTGAAGAGTGCCCTCTGGGCCCCACAAACCCATATGGAAACACCAAGTTCACATCGGAACTCCTGATTACAGACCACATCAACGCCGAGCGTGCCAAAGCCGAGAAAAAGGGAGACACCGATGCAATCAAGAAGTGGAACGCAGGTCTCCTGCGTTACTTCAACCCTGCCGGCGCCCATCCCAGCGGAATCATGGGCGAAGACCCTTCGGGCGTACCGTACAACCTCCTGCCCCTCCTCGCCCAAGTGGCGACAGGCAAGCGTGACAAGCTGCTCGTCTTTGGCGATGACTACGCGTCTCACGACGGTACCGCCATCAGGGACTATATCCACATCCTCGATCTTGCACAGGGTCATCTGAAAGCTCTCGACTATCTCCGCCAACACCAGCCTGGTGTGCGGGCTTGGAACCTGGGCACAGGCCGTGGCTCTACCGTGTTTGAAATGATCAAATCGTTCAGCAAGGCCGTTGGTCGTGATCTGCCCTACGAGGTCGTCGGTCGGAGAGCGGGTGATGTGCTGGACCTCACAAGCAACCCGTCAAGAGCGAACCGAGAATTGGGATGGAAGGCCAAACTAACGCTGGAGGACGCCTGTGTGGATCTCTGGCGCTGGACCGAAAACAACCCTGAAGGCTACAGACAACCGCCGCCACAGAAGTTCTTGGATGCCTTGAAGAAGAACAATTAGAGCTCCAGTGATGGCTTGAAGAAAACCAGTTAGAGCTTCAATGATTACTTAATACGAAAATCAGTCTCTGTCTTTGAGGCAGTACAGCAGCCTCGAAACCGGTCAGCTCGACTCAGGCCATACTGAACATGCAAAGCGTCGATACATGTAAATATGATACATAGAAAACGAGGCTGGTCATGTCTACCTATCTAAAAATGCGTATCTCCTGGCCGTGCTCCCAACGCCGTCGCTCAAAGTATGTTCAGTGCTCTCTAGGTGAATATGATGGGGATATTTACGGGTCAAATCATTTATGTACGTATGTATCAAGTGGAGTAGGCGATGCTCACGCCAACCGAGCCAGTCCACCGCTTTACATTCGTGCCTGGATCCCCGACTGCGCTCCCCACGGCCGGACTTACTGGATATAGGTGCTTTGTGGCAGGGCTCACGCTGACTCCGGCCGAGACGAGCAGACTCTTGACACGCCCTGTCCAGAGGGCCTTGACGTTCCAAGAATTATCGACTCGGAATTTCAGGACGTTCTCCTCCTCACGCTGCACGCGTTCATCTTTAAGCGCTTGTTCGGCCGGTGTGAACCAGTCCTTGGTCTTTGTCCGGACCCATGAAAGCCCGTCTGCGCCGGTGGAAGAGGTGTTTTGTTGAGACTCGATGGGAGCCGAAGTCGAAACCGAAGCCGAACTGCTGCGGTAAGGCCGCCATAGCTCGCCGCCAACCACGTACCGCGATTCCCAGGAGTAGAAGTTGAAGTCGAATTGAGAAGATAGAGCGAGCTTCGGTGTAGGGCGCACCGAATATGTCGAGGAGATGGAGCCGGTTAGGGGTGTTAAGGTCAGAGTCATGGTGTATGGGAATGAGGAGTGTGAGATGTTGGATGGCGTCAGAAGCGTATTGCCTGCTGTGGACAATAGAGAAGCAGAGGTCCCGGCGAGTGGTTTGCCAGAAAACACAGAATCTGTCCTCGAGCGTGAGGGGGACTCCGAAGGCGTGATAAGAGGTGCCAACGTTGTGAAACGGAGACCTGTCGAGAGGCCTATGACATGCGTGAAAGGACTGTAGTAGAACTCTGCGCCGGCGGACAGCAAGGATGGCTTTGAAGCCAGGCGATTACGATACAAGGCTCGCGTGTCGGTGTAGGGTGGGAGTGGAAGGCCAGATGGAAACTCAGTGAAACCGCCGACTAGATCAGTCTCGGGCGAGTGTATAGGAATTGAAGCTCCACCCTCGTCGACGTGCGGTGACAGGCCAAAATTCCATAGGCCCCGGACCCCTAGAAGAGCGTTGTCAGTCGACCCGAGCCCTTCAATTGAGTATCGGCCGGTGTCGCGCTGGACATGGGCGAGCACTGCCGCTGGTGGAGGCCCAGAGTTCAGAGCAGGCGTCGTCACAGATTTACTGTATAGTGATAGTGAAAGGAGAGTTTCGAGATTGACACGCCGCGCATAAAGTGCTGTAAGGACTGACGGCGGTGGGAGAGCAAGTGTTGCATGTAGCAATGTGGGTTTTCGTTGTCTTTCTTTTTCATTTTGCTCTAATGACCCTGACCCAAACCCAGCCCCCCGTCTCTGTTCATCCAGTACAATTGGGAGTCTGATATCCCTGTAACCTCGCACCAGATACTTTAGTGGAATGCTCGGCGCTTGCGAAGGTATGTGTCCAAGAGGAACCGTAGAGTAAAGGTATGATATTGAACCATCTATCTGTCCCACTGTCGACAACGTATACGAGGTCGCGAAATTCGGTGTGCTCAGAGAAGAAACATGCAATGCTAGAGTCGAGGGAGTCTGAAAGGACAGTAATGCGTCGGAGGTCGCGGTCAAGAATGAGTAGCTGTTGTCCGGATTCCAGTCGGTCGCCGCTCCAAACGCTTGAACAACGTAGTCCATGAAGTCGATCATGATGGGAAAGCGTAGAGAGCCAAGCGCGCACGAAGCGCTACCGTATGTCGTCGTGCATACGCAGCTAACAGGGCATTTAGCTGTTGTCGCTGAAAAGTGACTGGAACGATAAAGTACTCTACCTTCGACAACGGGCACCGGCAGTTGACGCCAAAGAGAACTGCGTTAGAGGTTAAGATATACTCCGACGTAGAAGCATAGTACGGGGGAGCATTCCGATGTCGACTTGCAGGCGGCACCACCATGTCACTCACCTACCTACTTACAGTCTTGCAGGACATAACACTCAGAGCGATCTAGAACGCTTGGTGATACCCAACCTACCTGGCTGGACTGGTACCTGGTCCCAACGGACCATACAAACGTCATATTCCCCTACAACTCACGAGACGATGTAGGCGGGCGGCGGGTGCTCGGCCTTACTTGTGATCCGCCTTGACCCGGCGATATATGATTTAAGACCGGCAACATCGTCTGCATTTTGGTCCACTCAAAGTTGTTCACGTTGAAGCCTGACATGAAGTTCTAACACAATCAAACTAATGGCACAGCAACTGTGTGCACTAGGAGGCACTCTTGAACGACGTTCAGTCGTCTCGGTCCTTCTCTTCCCCTTCCATCCCTATTCCTCCAAGCCTTATCGGCTTCTCCTCTTCCGTCGTTCTGACAAGGTCAACACCTATCGACGGAAATTGGCACCCATAGCAGGCTCAATCGAGCTCGACGACAAAACACCTTTAGATGCAGCATGGCGAGAATTGAAAGAGGAAACCACTCTCGGCCCGCAACAAATTGAACTTTGGCGACGCGGCCCGGGATTTGAATTCACCGATGAGAAAGCTGTAAGTGGAAGAGATGGAACAAGCGAGAAGATAGGAAGAATATGGACAGTGCACCCCTTTGCTTTCCGGATGAAGAATGAGTTTGTGGACGAAAACAATAATGTTGATACATCGGTCATGCAACTCGATTGGGAGCATTTTAACTGCGAGTGGAATGATGTCGACGATATACTTAGCGGCAAGATATTGGATGAGTGCGTGCCCAGATTAGAGATTACACTCGGCCAGGTATGGATCGATCCCGAGAGCGCTCTACACACAGCAGTTGAAGAGCTACAACTAGATCATGTCCACGGAGCTCGGGAGCTAGCTACGATGGCTGTGAAGAGTCTGATCAGTATCGTGGCAAATGAGCGGCAGGCTAGCGAAAGAAGCACTCCCGAGGACATCGTCCGATGGTGGGAAAGCTTCAGGCTCAAGGCATTCCATCTAGCCGTCAATGCCCGGCCAAGCATGGGAGCAGCAATGTCAAGCGCCATTGTCGCCGCTCTAAGGGACGCAAAAGAACACATCAATGAAGCAGAAGAAGACGTCTTCACTAAGGTCGAGGAAAGCCTTGAAACAACGCTTACCAAAAGAGGTGAAGTCTCAAAGCGAGTGAGTGAGCAGTTCTCTGCCTTTCTTCAACAGAAATTCCAAGCACAACCTGGAGGCAAGGAAAACAATAAAACCATCAGGATTCTCACCCTCAGCTCCTCGTCAACAATTAAAGCAGCGATATTACATGCTCTTGACGCCAATTCTTCCCTCATGATCGAACTTCGCATTCTGGAATCACGTCCACTTTGTGAAGGTGCAAGTTTTGCGAAGGCGTTGACCGAGGAGGTCGGGAAACTTGAAACTGCACAGGCAGAGCGAACTACGATTCAGGATCGGCTGCAAATTGTACTTGCTACCGACGCATCTGTAGGTCTCCTCGGCAGGGATGTCGATCTCGTCATCATTGGCGCCGATCGTATATCTGAGGCTGGAGATGTGAGCAATAAGACAGGATCGCTGCCAGCCGTCTTGACATGCAAACAAGTCACTGGCGGCTCGGTAAGAGTGGTCTGCATCAGCGAAGCGGAGAAGATCGCGCCTCCGGGCACAGCTGCAGAACATCCCGAAGAAGACAATGACCAGAACGAGGTTGCCAGCGGGTGGAACATGCAAACCACACCATCCTTGTGGGACAAAATGGTTGCGGTACGCAACATTTACTTCGAGTGGGTTCCTGCAGAATATGTCGATTATTACGTGTGTGAGGATGGAACACTATCTACTGAAGACATCCAGACGCGTTCCAAGCAGATATCGGAGTTGACTGCGGAGGTCTTTTCGGTCTTCAGGGTCAAGGACTTCCAATGATGACCCAAACAGAATATGTGGGATAGACAACATGCTGGTTCAATTTGCTCAGATTGGACCATCAATAGCGGATGCGTCAGGAGAACCGATCTTCATTACGCTCAAGATCATGCCGAGAGAACGCGAGGTGAGGATATGTTCAATGCAATTTATTTACACGCCGATACCCTTTCAAATACGATCTCCCTTCATGCCTCCTGCAGATCCGGTTAACGACGCCACCTGAATCCTTCCGATGGTCAATATCCGTACCGAACTTTCAGTATCATTCCTTTGACAGCAGTGTGGAAGTATGGGGCCCCAGATTTGGAGACGCCTATGGAAGTCCAGCCCTTTGTCGGACGCACGTCCACCGGCTCCATTAGAGGCAGATCTCAACCGACTGTGTTACGCTGTCTGCTTTTTGATCAGGGCTTCATGGATTGCTAGGTAAGAAGAGACTTCCCGTTGGTGCCATTCTCGCCATTGCTGGTCGTCTGTCCGTTCGCATTAGACGTGCCATTGGGTTGGGGATGTCTATTCAACAAGGCGTCACCGTTCGCACCCGGCTGGAAAAGTTTCGACTGAGGCTTGTTGATCAGTTGTTCCAAACAGGCACCAAGGTCGTCAAGTAAGGATGTCCCAAACTCCAGCCAATCCTCAAACGTGACAATCTCGAGAGTAAGGGAATTTTCCTTCAAAAACGCCTGGATCTTCCACTCGCGGAGCGGTTCCAGGTGGGGATACACGGTCTCCATCCGACTGTTAGCTGAGAGGAAGGACAGATTCTCGACATGTTCAACGTCCTGGTGCACCACGGAATCGAACCAGTCGGTTGTTTTGGGCCAGTCGGTGCAATCCCGCACAATCTCCTTCAGGCCCATGCCTTCGAAACGGGAGCTGTCGATGTGCTGCTGCTGGACGGAATTGAGCAAGTCCAGTGCAGTCCAGCCATTGTCAAACTGCATTCGAACTGGTATATACTGCCAGGTTGGGCCCATGACTATGTCGCAGTTGGGCAGGCCGATGTTGCGCCCGCTGACGACTTCGCCAAATGTCACGTCTCGGAGACCCAGGCGGCGGGCCAAACAAAGAGCCCAGGCGGCGGTCGGCAAGGTTGCAATTGTGATCTCTCTATATCGACCTGAGATATCAAACGTCCTAGACACAGCAGCCGGGGTCTTGCACTTGAGGGTGATCTCGGGACGCAACACGGTCATGGAAGCGCCTTTCAGGAGCTTTCTCCAGTATTGGGCACTCTTTGGCAGATTTTCCTGGAGGACGTGGTACACAAACGACGAGAATGGCAGTGACTCGGGCACTGGTTTGTGTTCGTAAAGCGCCGCCAATTGGTGCAAGAGGCGAGGCAGACATATCTCATCGTACTGGGCGTGCGAGATCCTCAGAATCAAGCAACTCTGTCCATTCTCGCCTTGCACAAAGAAGAACTTGACGAAGGCTGACCCTTCAGGCATCTTTGTCTGGATGTCCAGGTCGCAAAGTTTCTTTGCGAAGCCTTCCCGATCGCCATCGATCGTATACTCGACGACTTCAGCTTCCAATTCTTCGAGCACGACGGCATAGCAATTTCCTTGGTGTGTGACAAAGACAGTGCGGAGAATTTCGTTGCGCAAAACCAGTTCTTGACAGCTTTGGAACAATCGTTTACGGTCGATTGGTGTATCGAGATAGAACAGCTCATATCGTGCCGAGTATCGTGGCAGATGTGTCGTCCCTTTCACTGCGATCTCCTGCAGAGGACGTGCTGGGAGCACGTCTTTTATCTTCCCCGCTGGCTGTGATATAGATGGCATGATTGCTTGAGCAAGGAAACCCTCCACATCGGTCGTCTCTAGGGCTGAGAAAGGAGCAATCGACGTTGAGACGGGCTGTTGAGGAGCCGACTCCTTCAGGGTATTGGCCATCTCGCTGAGCACTCTGTAGCGGAAGACTCCTGCCACGGTCATCTCGAGGCCCTCCAAGCGAGCTTCTGACACGAGCTTCATCACACCGATCGAGTCACCACCCAATGCAAAGAAGCTACTTTCGGGGCCAATTTCACCTTCTGGAATGCCCAAAATCCTACTCCAGAGTTGACGCAGCTGCTCTCGCCTGGCTGTCATCGGTTGGGACGCCTCTTTCGACCCGTTGCTTTGAGCCTTTTTCGCCTTCTGAACATCTGATCGCTTGGATTGGAAGCCCAGGAACACAAGCGACCCGTTGCTGTTATATCTTGCTCGATGGCCAGTCTTGTAGAGGGCTGTCTGTGCGTTTGGCCCAACAGCAAGCGTTTCACGGAGCCAGGCAGGTTTGTTGATCAATGTGAAAGGAAGCTCGCCCTCGCTCTCGAGCAAGAGTTCTCCGACAGCGCCCACCGGTAGGAGACATTCCGGGGTCCTGGGATCGACAATCCACGTTCGCTTCACGTTCTTGTGGACGGCACTTATGGTCTGGTCTCCAGCCTGCGGTATGCTGTGGACGCCCCGATCAGCCATTGGCAGCAGATCGGCTGGATTGGGCGTTTTCATGATCTCCAGGTCGGAAATCGGCCTGCTTGTGTTTTGACACAGCTGCTGCACGGTGCGTCCAAAGTTCTCCAGCACCTTTTGCATCTGAGTTGAATCGACTGTTTTCGAGTCAAAGCTTGCCATTGTCAAGAAGCCAGCCGAATCCAAGGAGCAGACCAGCATCAGCGCATATGAATTGAACTTCAACGCCTCTTTTGCAGCTTCGATATCGTCGACGGGCACAAAGCCATTTGCAGGACACTCTCCGGGCGCATCAGCTTCTTTCTGCTCGTCTTCGGTATTTGGATGCAAGACAATGCCCGTTCGCAGCTCGCAGGCTTCACGAGCGTCTGCACTGAGACGCCTGATATGCTGGAGTCCCATATGCTCATGTGAGATGCGTTGGATGGTGTGCTCATGAACGCCCTGCAGGTAGTCGGAGACTTGCATCTCTCTGCTTACGCGGACTCGCGTCGGTACGGTGGTAATAAGTGGCCCTTCAATTTCTGCGATCCCGGCAATAGGTGCATTGCGTCCGGTGAGAGTCTCGCCAAATACTGCATCCTCGTCAGAGGTATATCGCGCCGCGACTAAAGCCCATGCCGCTCGGATGGCGGTAGCGACGGTTGTGTTGGAGCTGACAGAATCCGGGAAGTGGACGTAATGCTCGAGCAAGGAGTCTGCCCGTGGTTGGTAGCCCGGGAAAGGTATGGGTGGGAACTGTTGTCCTGTGGCCCCCTCCAACTGATCCCTCCAGAAGTCTTCCGAGCGAGGGCGGTCGAGATCAGCGAGATACTTGATGAAAGATCTGAAAGGGGTCGGTTGTCCGGTCTGCAGGCCCTGATAGGCCCTGTTGACCCGTTCAATGATCAACGGCATCGACCACCCGTCGTACAGTGCATGATGGATCGTCAACACGATGTGCACCTTGCCTTTCTTCTCGTCGGAGACCAGGCCAAACCGTGCGAGGGCGTCTCCAAGACCCATGGGCCTCCCGCGGTCTTCTTGCAGATATTCGTCGAGGCTGTGACTTGAGGACCACGGGAGCTTGCCGCTCACCACGACCTGCATCAGTCCCTGAGCGGGAACCTGTACAATGCGAGTACGCAGAATCGGGCTGGTGGCTGCTACAGTCTCGAAAGCAGCCTTCAGCAGATGGGCGGCCTGAAGGTCATTCAGATCGACGACTCTCTGCGCAACATATGCGTCGCTCACTTTGGCCGAGAGAGCCATGAGGCCCTCCTGCAGCGGAGTACAAGGATAGACATCTTCAATGGCCGAGGGCAAGAGCTTGCACAGGCTGGCCACTCCTGTCCTGGCATCTCCTGCTTTCCAGCCTGGAGTCAACAAGGAGAAGGGTGGTATTTCCGCTTCAGGGGCGTTGCTTACACGCTCAGCCGTGGACGCCATGCGTGAAAGAGTGGGATTGGCAAAGACCCGAGCCACGGTGAGGGAGAGCCCCTCCAGTCGAGCCGCGGCGACGAGTTTCATTGCCTTCAGGGAATCACCCCCGAGGGCGAAGAAGTTGTCCTTGACCCCAATATCGCCCTCCGAGGCCAGGAGCTGTTTCCAGATTCTTTGCAGTATCTGCTCTGCTTCCGTCTGGGGCGCGTGGTTGTCGGCCACTTCCATCCTGAATTTGGCCAGCTGTTGCGGGGTCATGGCGAGCCCGATTTCTTGCAACCGCTTCCGGTCCACTTTACACGATACCAAAAGCGGCAGAGCTGGGAGAGGGATATACGCGGTAGGCACCATGTAGCTGGGAAGTTCGGTGGCGAGGTATACCTCAATCGCTGGTAGCGACTGGCGAAGCTCGGCTGAGAGGTATGTTGTCGTTGTTGTCTCAGCACCTCCAGCAGTGTTCGGAGGCTGCTTATCTTTTTGCTCTGCGATGAAGGCCACCAAGCTGGGCTCACGGTCTTTTCCACCTGGGGTGATGACCTCGGCTGCAACGCTTACTCCTTCCGGCAGCTTCTTCAATATGTGATGCTCAATCTCGGCCAGTTCAACTCGTTGGCCTCGCAGCTTCACTTGTCGATCTTTTCGCCCGACGAAAACAATGTTTCCTGACCCTGCCGGGTCGTACTTGACCAGGTCCCCGGTCTTGTACAGGCGGCCACGCCTTCCAGCCGCCGTCTTCGTGCCAGCGAGTAGCCAGGCGGGATCCTCGATAAAGACTTGTTGGGTCCTCTCCGGTTCGTTGAGGTAACCAACCCCCACAATTGAGCCTTCGATCAGCAGTTCGCCCACCGCCCCGACTGGGGTCAAGATGTTGTGGTCGTCTGGATCGACCACCCAGGTGACTCCGCCGACCCCTTTCCCGATACTGGTGTATGGCCTTGTCACGTCGATGTCATTGTTGATTGTACATCCCACCGTGCATTCAGACGGGCCATAGGCAATGATTAGCTTGGTCGTCTTGCTCCAGACTGCCGCGTCCCCAGACGAGAGGGACTCGCCGCCTAGACCCAGCACTTCCAGAGAACTCAAGGCGTCCTGCGATAAGAGGCGGGCTACGGATGGTGTCATATGGGCCATGTTGGCGTTCATGGACTTGATGGCTCCGCTGAGGTCGTTGACTCTTTGGTCGTCTGAAGGGACACAAATGCATCCACCATTTGCCAACGTGCACAGCATACAGTCGATACTCACGTCGAATGCGTACGACGGGAAATCGAGCACCCTGGAGTGTGGCTTGTATCCGACCGCTTGTGCTCTTGGTAGCGCCCCGGTGGTGAAGTTTTCATGAGAGATCATCACTCCTTTTGGCTTGCCGGTGCTGCCGGAGGTGAAGATGATGTACAGGAGGGCAGAGGAAGGAACCGGTGCCAGTGGTGCAGGAATCGGAATCTGTTGTTCGTCCAACTGCAGCAGCTCTGGGCCGACTACAACTATCTTCGCATGAGGTGCAATGCGAGCACCCAGCGCGGCCTGTTTTTGCGATGCCACGACCACCTGCGCATTCACCTCGGCAGCTATGACGCTCAGACGGCCTTCTGGTTGCTGAGGATCTGTGAGGACGAAGGTGCCTCCGGTCCTCATTACCGCAAGCAATCCGACCACAGTCCAGATGGACTTTTCGAAACACAAAGGCACGGACGTGCCTATGCCGACTCCGAGTCTTGTCAATTGGACAGCTATATGGCCAGAGAGCCGATCAAGCTGTCCATAGGTCAAGTCACCGTCCCAGGACACCACCGCTTGTTTGGTAGGATGTTCGGCGGTCTTTTCCGCGATGATTTCGTGCATGCAGCGCTTGACGGCGGGAGGAACCTCCTGATTCCATTCCCATAGCTGTGCGAGCTCTTGCTCGCCCAGGCGGGCCGCCGCCGTTACGGTCTGCTCCTGGTCGAGCAAGGTGGCCTGGAGAGCGTCCGCGAACCTACGGATGTGAAACTCTGCCATCTCTGGAGACAGAAGGGCGCTGTGTTCAGAGTTCCGCCAATACAAGCGATCGGCTATCACTCGGACATCTATACTGAAGATTGAAGAGTCCTGAAAAATACAGGTTAGACAGATGTCACGGGAAGCCATGGCAATAACGTACATCCACTGATTGCGGTGACAATGTATCCGCTGTGGCGAAGAACACTGCATGATGGTTCCAGCTTGTGACACTGTGCAGCAATGGCGACAGGCTCCTCATCGCTCTGAGAACGTTGGCAATTGTGTCGGTGTCTCCGGAAATGAGGCTGTCCAGTTTGACCGTGTCCATTTTGCGTGCTGCCAGAGTTCCCTCTCCCTGTCCCTCTCCCAAATCATAGATGCCCCAGCAGAACGAGTCGTCATTCCTAACGAAGCTTCCACGGGACAGGAGAAGCGCCCACGCAAGCACGAGGAATTCAACTTGCTCTCGCACCGACTTGGACTTCAGCAGCGGCAACTCGAGGAACGGCACCTCTGCCCAGCCTCTGAGGTCGTCATCTTCCTCGAGCGGTGATCGAGCCGTGCTGGAGATGTTGGTCTTGCTGGTCTGGCAGTCCTCGCTCCCGTCCACGTAGTCGGCCATCGGACAGAAGGGCTGGCAGGACGCTCAGAACAGCAACAGGAGAGCAACCGGACAGCAACAGTACAAGGCAAGAACAATGGCTTACACAAGTGTATCTGCCGATGTATGCTGAAGCCTCGCTTTTGAACAATGGCTGTCACTGAAGCCTCGCTTTGAAGAATGGCGGTCACTGGACGTTGAACCCCTCCCCTCAGATGGATACCCACGCCTGGCTAAGGTCTCTCTTCTGACAAACACCAAACCCAGAATCGGAGACAAACCCAGACCTAGAATCGGAGACACACCCAAACCTAGAATCGGAGACAAACAACCAAACCTAGAATCGGAGACAAACACCCAGGACCAAAATCTCCGATTCAGCCACCGACAATGGAGACTGCCAACCTGTAGTACTAGTACGGCGAAAATCTCTCCCCATGTGTTCCGATCTGACGGCCGATCTCGTCAGAACGTGTCGTGTCAGCTGTGGACGACATGACTTGGCCCTGCAAATATAAATTACGGAGTACGGAGTAGTAATTCAGTTCAGTTCTTGCCTAGCATGTCATGAAATTGGACGTTCGACCGGCGGCATCCATGCGAACCACTGGAACCAGGGCTGTGACACTGCTAGGGTACCGAGAGTGCTAACCCGGCCTCTTATGGTCATACTACCGAACCGAAGACCGGCCAGGTATCGATCGTATTGACCACCGAAGACAGGCCAGACGTATCTATCGTATCGACCTCCGAAGACAGGCCAGACGTATCTATCGTATCGTATCGACCACCGAAAACAGGCCAGACGTATCGTATAGATCGTATCGACCACTGAAAACAGGCCAGAGGTATCGATCGTATCGTATCGACTACCGAATTTCGAATTTCCATCACGCTAGGAATCGCGTACTGTATTACACTTACGCGGCGGTGTGGAGCCTTGGCACGCATCAATTGTATTTCACTCAGTAGTGTTCTCGCACTCTCTTCCTCTTAGCACAATACGGAGTACGGAGTACACATAATGCACTACCTCTGTCAGACATCCGAGGATTCCTGTACCGTAAACGTAAGCCCTTGGGCACCTTGGTGTTACGTGACAGCGGTCTTGGACTCGGCTTGGCATGAGGCTCCATCAGCCAGGGTCCAGGGGGGAGGGGGCCAGGGGGTCCGTCTTTTCTGACGACAGGCCAGCCCTCACCCGCACATGCAGCGCAGCGATCACGGAGCGCCATGCAATGAAGGGGAGGGGCGTAGAATCAACATGGAGCGTCATGCAATAGAGAGGCGCGGAATCGACATGGACATGGACAATCGTTATTGTTATTGTTGACTGCACGTGGGTAGACTCGTTGTACCACCACCCACCAACCACCAACCACTCCACTTATGGTCTTCTCTTTTCTTCCAAGAGCCGGTGACTGAAGAGAACGACGGAACTAGGTACGAAGTACTCGTAGGAGAGGAGTTTGTCTGAGCCTGTCGGGATACGACGGGGTTTGTTCCTCTGAGAACGACGGAACTACGGGGGAGTTTGTCTCAAGTCTGCCGGGATAGGATACTGTATGACGATACGAATGTCCCATGCTATGCTGTGATGCCGATCTCGCCCTGAGATGGACGAGGAAATTCACAATGTTTGCAATGACGAATGGCACTGGCACCGGGCAGCAAATTTACCTTTTACCTGGTAGTGGCTAAACAGTCTCGCTTTTTGCTTTTGGAGGTAAAGACGACCCCATCGTTATCCGATTCACACTCCCACTACCACTACCATATTAGTATTCATGAGCAAGACTGCGTATAGACTGCGTACAGACTGCGTATCATATTAGTTTCCTTGAGGCAAGACTGCGTACTGCACTGCACCGCATGCTAATACTGCAGGAATAGGAATAGGAATAGGAATGGCTGTTTAGGCTCCTCGCTCTAAAACTGCATGGAGTCTCAAAGCCACTCAACTCAACTCCATCTCCATCTCCGTGGTCCAGTTCTAGCCGTGATTTCTGCCTCTAGGCCTGAGTCTCGCAGTATTGCCGTCTTGTCTCTTGCCCTCTCGTCTTATGTATTGCCCTCTTTCCCCTTTGTCGTATCTAGAGGTGCTTTCTGCCCGATGCCTTAGCCTCGCAGTACTTCCCTCTTGCCCCCTCGTCGTATCTATTGCCCTCTTACCCTCTCATCGTATCTAGACCTAAAGGCCAACTCAACTCACAGCTTCGCAACCACCTGCTTGTCCGACCCCGTTGTCGATTTCGCCACCTGTTTCTCCGCCCCCCTTGTCGATTTCCCTCCCCTCCCCTCGGCGATCTTGACATTCCCTCCCGGCAGACCAAACCCTACCGACTGGAAGAACCGGAGGCGCTCGCACCTGACGATGGCGGAGCGTTTGTGCGGCAGGTCGGCCAACTTGTGGATATGGAATCCATTGGCGGCGTCGTAGCCCAGCACATTGGCGTTGGTGTACTTTGGCTCTCCGACGATGGTCATGGTGCGCGGCTCATCGAGGAACAGGTAGTGCACCAGGCTGGACCACCATGCCGAAGCGCGGTGCGGGCCTCGATACCGCACATCGCCGACCAGAGAATGGCGGCCGCGATCCCAGTCTCCTGGGGCGGGAGAGAGGTAGACGCCCATATGGTCCTCCTGGTTAAGTTAGCTGTGTATTTGAGGGGGAAGATACAACGAAGCAGGAACAGCCACAGCCATAGCCATAGTCAGAGCCATAGTCTATTGTTTTGGCAGGGGAAGGATACAACAAAATAGGAACAGCCACGGCCACAGCCCTAGACATAGCCATAGTCATAGCCATAGTCATAACCACAGCAATAACCACAGCCACAACCACAGTCACAACCACAGTCACAACCACAGTCACAACCACAACCATAGCCAGTGAAATCAACTACACAGCCACCACTCACCTTGGCCCAGTAGATCTCGAAATAGGCAAAGAAGATATCGTTGAACTTGGCCAGAATGGCCGATTGATGCGGATCTTGGTCAATCTTGCGCAGATATTCTCGATGCTGATCCAGCGTGCCGGTCTCGTTCCAGCCTTGCGACACGCGCGGGTCGTTCTGCCATTCATGGAAGAGCTGTAGGTGCGTCTCATCCTGCCAGTCCAGGTGCACCATGGAAAAGAACTCGTCCAAGTGAGGGATGTAGCGACTGTAGATGACGGCGCCGCGGACCGGCTTCGGCGGCCGGATGGGATGCTGCGCGTGCACTGGTCGGCCTTCCAGGCTGAAAGTCAGGGTATGCTCGTATGGAAAAGCAGGATATGACGCGGTCAGCGCCGGGCCGGGCAGGTGATTGTACAGATCCGGGTGAGCCACCCAAGCCGGCCGCGTGCCGAAGGGTGAAGCTGCCCCTTGCCAGAAGGCGGACCGCGTGATGGAAACTTGAGGGTTGGCGGTTGCCGACGCCGACGAAGACGATGACGATGACGATGACGATGACGATGATGCTGATGCTGGCAGTACATGCTCTGGCCGCGACGGCTTCGGTCGTGCCGTTGCAATCCCTGTGGCTTGAAGGGCTTCGGCGAGCTGGGCGCTGTCCGGGCCCGCCAGCTCCAGCCGGAACGACTCCAAGTCGGGGTACAGCGTGACCAAGGCATACAAGATGTTCCAGACCTGTCCGACAGTGACGGGCGCGCTATCCCATGACAGATGCGATATCAGCGTTTGATGGTACCGCGCCCATGCCGAGTTGTCGCCCGCAACGGGGACAAACGCGTCCGGCTCGTTGGTGAGGTCGCTGAAGGTCAAGGAGTCGTGATGCAACGGTGTCGGGGGGAGATTTGCGTTGGGGAGTTGCGTCTCGGCCAGGGCGAGACTTAGGACTGGCAAGTTGTCCGTCTCGGACACCACTCGGATCTCGTAGGTGGTCTTCCATGGCTCCGGCAGTCTCACTGGTGGTAGATATTTGGATGACAGCGACAGCGACAGAGACGTCGAGGTTGAGGTTGAGGTTGAGGTCGACGATGGCTTCTTGGTCGACGAGGCTGGTGCCTCAACTACTCCTGCTGTCACCATTGGGTTGCGTACCAGTACCAGGTCAGGACTCGGGAATCAGAATCGAGTTGGCGACAAGAACGAGACGGACGGGAGAACAGAACTTCAGTCGTGGTCAACAGTTACAGTTACACAACCTGCAAGTGATGATGTTGTATCTCGAATGACAATGTTGTAACTTGAGTGAAAATATTGTATCCGAGTGACAATGTTGTATCTCAAGTCGAGATCGAGATCGAGATCAAGATCAAGGATCGATGGACATGGAATTTAGATTGACGTTGGATTGGAGATTGGTCCAGGTCAGATCGATCACATCAGGGGTCATGTGCAGTGCAGTGCATGATGCCAAAGAAGCTGAAAATGGAGCAATCATACCTAGGTAGTCCGACTGTTTGGGGCCTAAGCCTCCGACTTCGCATTAGCTCCGCTCCCTTATGTTCCGGCACCAGGAGTCTCCCGCTCCCAACGATCTCTGATCTCTGTTTCATGGAGGTCGACTCCAGACCTATGGAGACCTATGGTTGGGTGGATGGAACCATGTGCGGACGATGCTGCTGTACAGAAATCTCCGCACTCTGGGAAGGTGGAAGGTCCAGGGAGCGGGGACTGGCCTAGGAGAGCCATTTGATGAAAGACTGGGACCGACCGAGGCATTTGACATCTATTTGTAAGGTCGGGTCAGGTATCTGATCCTGATTCCGTACGGTATAAATATAAATACAGATACAGCTACACCCGTCGTCACATACAGGTAGTACGCGGTTATTCATCTATGCCTACAGATATCGGTCAACCCAACTAACTAATCAGGTAGTAACGCCATACCGAGTTAGACACCCTACAGGGCCTTGACCGTGACTCTGACCGTGACTCTGACCGTGACTCTGACCTTGACCCTGCTTGACCCTCCCTGTCCCTGACCAAGCCGAGCCTTGCCATGCCATGCCAAGCCCAGTGACCGACGGGGTAGGTTCAAGGTTTGGCCCAGTGAAACAGGCGGTGGGTGGGCCCCATACCATACCTAGATATACGCGGGGTATCTTATCTGATTCTATAGTCCTTCGCCCACCCAGCATGCCCAGGAACGCCCAGGAATGCGGCAGGTTGTCGGCGAAACTAGGGACCAGAAGAGATGAAGATGAAAATTTTCATCTAATCAGATGAGTGGAAAATGATCTAATCTTATCGCCAAGGCTGCACTACCCCTATTCCTTGTTTGCTTTTCGTGTTCGTTCCTCACTCTACGGAGTACAGTCTCAAATACGTACTCAATTAATACTCAATCCACTTCCTCTCCTGCCATTCCCGAGGAAATTAACCGTCAAGCACATCGACGGTGAGAGGAGCAGCGTGTAGAAGTGACATAATGAAAAGTCCCATCCCTAACCCAACCCTAACCTCAACCCCGAGCTCGGCTTTTGTTTCTTGCTCTTGCTTCTTCCTTCTTGTTGGTTATTCCTTGTTCCTTGTCCCTTGGTTCTGGTTCCTCTTCCTTTTTTTCTTCTGGCCTCTCCTTTCCTAATCCCTCATCCTCATCCCAACCTTTCGATGCTTTCCTTTCCTTTGCTTTCCGTTGCTGGGCGGGCTGGCTTGGCTTGGGCTTGACCATACTCCATACACCTCCCTCCCACCCTACCCCACCCCCCGGAGCAGTCCGTATGTATTGTATGGGCCCGGCCCGCAAGAACAATCAGATTGACTTACGGTACTATGGAACGCTATACACGTACACGTACAGATACAGATACATGTAACATGTAACATATGGGTAGTTTCTGTACCTTGACCCCGTCGCCGCGTGTGCTTGGCCATGGCACGCTCCCAGTGTACGTATCGGTGGATATACGAAGTATACAGACAGATACATACGTACCATACATACATGCGTACCATACATACATGCGTACCATACATACATGCGTACCATACATGCGTACCATACATGCGTACCTAGTACTATACCTAGTACTATACCTAGGTACGTACATACATACCTACCATGCCCAGGTCGCTAGGTCGCTAGATGGTACCCAGGAACGGAATATATTAAATCTCCGCCGTACTAGTGATGAACGCCATGCCATGTCATCATCCATCATGCCTGCCTGTATGCATGCATGCATGCCCAGACCGGGACCGTGATCTTGACCGCGACCGCGACCGCAACCGTGCCCGGGATCGGAGCATGGGAAATTTCTGTTTGTAGCCTCAGTCTCAGCCTCCAGCCTCTCACGGTGTGTCTGACTAACTGGCTGGCTGGCTGTCTGGCTGGTCGTCTGGTCGTCTGGTCGAGAGAAACCGACATCGACACCGACACCGAGAGAAACAGAAACAGACAGACACACGCACACCGTACAACAATCATGGATAAATGATACGTGTCGTGTCGTGTCGACTACACATAATTACTGAAATTCCAATTATCGACCCAACCGACGGACACCAGCCACCACCGAGGACTCTCGGAACCAGAAGGTCTTTGGACCTCCACGGACCGTCTTTGGATTTTTACGCATGGTCCTGGTCCGAGTTGAACTATTACTACCACTACTATTACCAGATTAGCTCTAGCTCAGCTCGACTTTCCGGTCGATTCAACACACGACATACACAGAGACACTCACTCACGCACAGAGAGAGAGATTGGGTGAGAGAGAACTCTGAGGCCTTGTTGACCAGGCAAAGAGAGACAGGGGCACAGCATGTCAACGTCAACCCCAACCCCAACCCCAGCCCTAACTCAGACAAAGGCAATGCCCGGAGATGTGGCTGTGGCTGAGGCTGAGACTGAAAAGTCCGGCGAGGCTACGGCTATGACCACAACTACAGACGAGGCAGACCAAAACCTCGACGGAGAAAAGAAGAAATCCAAGTCGGTTAGTAAGGCCTCACCCTCCAGCAGTGGCCGAGCTAGACAGCCACAGCCTTGCCATACCCTGCCATGCCTTGTCATACCCTGCCCTACCCTACCCTGCCCTGCCCTGCCTGCCCTACCCTACCCTACCCTACCCTACCCTTATTACAAGAACAAACATAATATCACTAACAATCAAAACCCTCGTTGCAAAATATAATATCACTAACATTCAAATTACATTACAGCCTCTCCTGGTATATCTCCATCTCCTGAGATATGCTGGCTCGACATGGCTGGACGTTACCCTCATGCTGGTCGGGGCCGTCTGTGCAGCAGCATCCGGGGTGCCGTTTCCGCTCATGGCGATTCTGTTTGGCGAGCTGGTCAACGACCTGAACGGGGCGTCGTGCGCGGCCGAAGACAACGACAATAACAACAACGCAGGAAACAGAGACGCGTACATGTACGAATCGACCATCAACGACAAAGTGCTCAAGCTGGTATACATCTCGATCGCGGCGCTGGTCTTGATCTTCATCTATGTGGTGTGTTGGAGCGTGCTGAGCCAACGGCTGTCCCACCGTCTGCGCGAGCAGTACTTTGCCAGCCTGCTGCGGCAGGACCAGGCATTCATCGACCAGCACCAGGCCGGAGAAGTGTCGTCGCGCCTCAATGCCGACATCCAGGCCGTGCAGTCCGGCACGTGCGAGAAGGTCGGAATCCTGATCGCCAGCGTGTCCTTCTTCGTCGCCGCCTACGTCGTTGCCTTCATCAAGCAGGCCAAACTGGCCGGCATGCTGATCTCCCTGGTGCCGGCCTTCTTGCTGTCCGCCATCCTGGGCGGCCGCTTCTTCCAGAAGCACGCTAGTCGCATGTCGGATGCCGCCACCGCGGCCTCATCCATCGCCTCGGAGACGCTGTCGCACATCGCGGTCGTCAAGGCCTTCGGCGCCGCCCCGCGGCTGGAGAAGAAGTTTGCCGAACACATGACGGTCAGCCGCAACCAGGGAATCCGGAAGGGCGCCGTGGCCGCCATCCAGGCCGGGTTGCTGTATTTCATCGCCTATGCCGCCAACGCCCTGGCCTTCTGGCAGGGCAGCCGCATGGTGGCGGACTTGATTTCCGGCAAGAGCAGTGGCTCCACCGTGGGAGAAGTCTATACGGTCGTCTTCATCCTTGTTGACGGTACGTTCACTCAAATGGCCTCATCAGTCATGATCGTGTGGAAACCAAAACCTTGATCATGATAGGGTCGAGCTGACTGTCGTTGTGCTAGCATGTGTCATTCTGGGGTCGACCGCACCGTTGCTCCCTCTGTTCGGCGGCGCGGCAACCGCCTTTGAGAAATTGAAACACGACATTGACCGTAAGTCGCTCCTCGACGGCACCTTGGACCACGGCGAATCCCTTCCTCCCGACACACCTGGCGCCATTGAGTTTCGCAACGTCTCGTTCGCCTATCCGTCCCGGCCCAACGAGACGGTGCTCAAGAACGTCGACCTCCTCTTCCCCGCTGGAAAGCATACGGCCATCGTAGGGCCCTCTGGCAGTGGTAAGTCCACCATTGCGGCCCTGATTTCACGGCTCTACGACCCAAGCCACGGGAGCGTTCTGTTCGACGACCGTCTCGTCTCCGATCTCAACATTCGAAACCTGAGAGGGTTCAGCAGCCTCGTGCAACAAGAACCCTTGCTGCTGAGTCGCTCCGTCCTACAAAATATCGCCCTGGGCCTCATCAATTCTTCGGTCCCGTCGCATCAAGCGCTCAAGGAGGAGCTGGTCGGGCCAACACTGGCCGCGCTCACAAGTGAGACCGCCGACTACACGAACATTGCTCAGACTCACGGGCCTCTCGTGGCTGAGGTGGTGCGTCTGGTGCAGCAGGCGGCACTCCTGGCCGACGCAGACAGCTTCATCCAGCGCCTCCACCGAGGCTACAGCACCCTGGTCGGTTCAGGGGGCCAGTCCCTGAGCGGCGGCCAAAGGCAACGAGTGGCGCTTGCTCGTGCTCTGGTGCGAGATCCGAAGATCCTGATCCTGGACGAAGCGACGGCTTCTCTCGACTCGGCCAGCGAGCAGCGCATCCAAGCAGCTATCGATAGGATCGCGGGAACCAGGACGGTCATCTCAATTGCACACCGGCTCTCCACCATCCGCAATGCGGACAACATTATCGTCTTGAAGGCAGGCGAGGTGGTGGACCAAGGCACTTACGACGAGCTCATGGCTCGACCGGGCCTGTTCGCCGAAATGGTCAGTCTGCAGGCACTCAACAATTCACATTCACATCAACAGATACCAAGTGACGCACCGTCCAGCTCCAGCTCCAAGGGCAACTCTCTCGATATTGTGGCCGAGAAGATCGAGACAGAGTCGGCCATGGGCCATCCTCGCAAAGCCGAACACTCCCCTCCGGGCAGTGACGACCACGCGGACTCTGACGCTGCTTCCACGTCGACCAGCCTAGACTCGACACTGTCTCCCTGGGCGGTGATGAAGGGCATGGGCCGGTTTGTCCGTCCGAACCTGGGCTGGCTGGTGGTGGCCATGTTCGCCGCCTCCATCGTGGGTACAACCTTCTCTGCAGAAGGGCTGATTTTCGGGCACGTTGTCGACGCGCTCAACCCCTGCAACACCACCGTCCATCGAGTCTTGCACATGGGCCAGCTCTTTGGCGGCATGCTCTTCATGCTGGCCTGCGTCGAGCTGCTGGCGCACTTCCTCAGCTGGTTCTCCTTCGCCCTGGTGGCGGAACGGCTGCTGTACCTGTTGCGAGTGCGCTCGTTCCGCGCCTTGGTCGAGCAGGACATGGAATGGCACCAGTCGCCCGCCCAGAGTCCGTCGACGCTCCTCTCTGTCATCACCAAGGACAGCGCCGCCATCGGCGGATTCAGCGGCTCGACCATGGGCACCATCTTCTCCATCCTGGTCAACTTTGCCGTCGCCGTCATCATGTCTCACATCATCGCCTGGAAGATCGCCGTGGTGTGTCTCGCCATGGTCCCGATCCTGCTGGGGTCTGGCCTCATGCAGCTCTACACCTTCTCCCGCTTCGAGGAACGGAATTCCGAGGCCTTTGCCGAGTCGGTCGGGATCTGCATGGAGACGGTCACGTCCTTCAAAACGGTGGCCACGTACTCTCTCGAGCACGAGATCATGCACACGTACCGTCGTGTGCTGAGTGCGCCGCGCAGTCAGATCTTGGCCGCCAGTGTCTACACCAACTTCTGGCTGGCCATCTCCAACAGCACGGGCTTTCTGATCTATGCCTTTGCCTATTGGTGGGGGTCGCGCCAGATCATGAAGGGCGAGAACACGCAAGAACAGTTCTTCACCGTTCTGATGGCCATGCTGGTCAGCGCCCAGCTGTGGGGCCAGATGTTCAGTCTTGCCCCTGAAGTGTCTCGCGCTCGAGCCGCCGCCTCTCGCATTCTGAGTCTGATCGGCGGGAGAAGCTCTGAGGACGCAGCACTGAACGACCCGTCACAGCACAATACCAATACCAATACCAATACCGGTGACCCCGACGTCGAGAAGGCGGGGGCTGTTGCTGTTGGACCACCGGCTTCTATTAGAAGTAGCCCCGGAGCCAGCGTCACCTTCCGGTCCGTATCCTTTGCATACCCATCCAGCCCTACCGTGCCCGTATTGAATGGTGTGTCGCTGTCGATCCAGCCCGGCCAGTTCTGCGGGTTGGTCGGCCCCTCCGGCGCAGGCAAGTCGACCATCATCACGCTGCTACAGCACATGTACCGGCCATCGTCGGGCAGTGTTGAGATCGACGGCGTGGACGTGTCGGAGCGAGACTTCCGCGACGACCTGGCTGTGGTTCCGCAGGACAACGCGCTGTTCAGTGGCACCGTCAAGTTCAACGTCGGCCTGGGGGCGCGGTCTGGTCACGAAGCCAGTGACGCGGAAATCCAGGAGGCCTGCAAACTCGCCAATCTGCACGACACCATCATGGCCCTGCCGCAACAGTACGACACCGAGGTTGGGCCTAACGGCTCGCAGCTGTCTGGCGGCCAGCGTCAGCGGCTTACCATCGCACGTGCCCTGGTACGCCGGCCCCGCCTGCTGCTGCTCGACGAGAGCACCAGCGCCCTCGATGCCGAGACCGAGCACGCCCTGCAAGAAGGATTGGAGCGCGTCGTGCGTGAGTCTGGTGTTACCGTGCTGGCCATCACCCATCGTCTGCACACCGTCATGCGCGCCGACAAAATCTTTGTTGTCGAGGGCGGGAGGATCGTTGACGCCGGCTCACATGCCGAACTGATGCAGAGGAGCCAGAGTTATCAGTCGAATGCCCAGACTCAGATCCTGCGGTAGTGGTGGTTTTGGATTGAGACGATCAAGATGTAACATGCTTGTCTTCTTCCAGACTCTCTTCAAGCTCCCTCAATAGAGAAGAAGGCTCCTCTCACATTTTGACGGTTTCTAGGTCAAGTTAGCCCATACGTCACTTCAGGATGGCAGGTGGATTGGTTTGTTCAAAATAGACGTTGCAAAATAGATTCACCATGAGACGGGACGAAACGGAATAGCTAGGCTAAATGATTGTTTAGATTCAGATCGAGACCGCCATCGAAACTAGTTCCGTGCTCAGTGCTCGTCAAGACCAGATAGGACGTTCCGGTCTTGTCGTGTATGTGTGTGTGTGTGTGTGTGTGTGTGTGTGTGTGTGTGTGTGTGTGTGTCAGCCTCTAGAACCAAAATGAGTCCGTAGTGCTTTCAATTGTCGATGGTCCGCGGGCTAGACTTCCAGTGTGAGTCTCTCGAGCTCCCCCAGTGCTGCTTCAAGTCGATCCGCTTCGCTCAGCAAGTTCTGCAGTCTTGCTTCTTCTTCCTCTTTCTTCTGGCTCCCAACCTTGGCCCATCCACTCTTATTCATCATGTCCTGAATCTTTTGCGCTCTACTTCGGGCGTCATCCAGAGTTTTCTGTTGCTTGGATCTGAGGTCGTCCAAGTCAACGCCCGTGCCTATCTTCAAGAAGACCGTAGTATCAACATTGATACTTCGAAGAGCATGCGCCTTGGGAAGAGGTGAGTCGGGAGAAGCCTGTTCACAGGCGACGTCTCCCAGATACTTGCCGCCCAAAGATGTTATCATGCGGATTTGATCTTGCACAAGTTTCACACGTTCTGCAGTGTGCAATTTGATGAGGACATTTCCTGGTTCTGTGAAGCCGTAGAGCGACAGCAACCCACGAATAGCCTCGGCAATCGACAGGATGAACTCGTAGTCCTTGACCGCCTCTGGATCTTCCCATGTAGGGTTGAACTCGGGGTATTTGGCAATCATGATGCTTGGTGTACTGTCTCCTTTACGTCGCGGTAACTTTTGCCAGAGATGCTCCGTCAAGTATGGCATTATGGGATGAAGAAGCAATAAGCCACCCTCCAGTGCAACGTATAACGTTTGTTGAATCGACTCTTGCTCGGCTTGATCAGTCTCTGGTCGAAGCACAGTCTTGGAATTCTCCAAGAACACGCTGCAAACTTCGTGCAGCCAGTATCTGTGAAGAGCCGAGGTCGATGCCGAGAAGGCTCGAGATTCGATAGCCTGAGTCACTATGGCTGCGGTGGAATTCAGTTTGTGCAGAATCCACTTCTCTGCCAAACTGGAGGGCCGAATCGGGCTTAAAGATGGTTGAAACCCTTCCCCAAGTCGGCCCAGGACAAAATTCGTTGCCTGGTAGATTTTGTTGCAAAACCGTCTCTTCGCCTCAATCTCCTTGATATCAAATGCAATGTCGCCTCCGCCAGTAGTGTAGTTGACTAACGAAAATCTGAGTGCATCAGCACCACATTCTGATATGCCGTTCGGGAACGAGGATTGTTGGTAGGCTGACGCGCGTTCGACTTCTCGAGGATCAAGGTTGCCGGATTTCAATTGCGCCTGAAGCGCCTCAAGCGTCGTACCATTGATAATATCCAATGGATCAATAACGTTCCCCAAAGATTTAGACATTTTTCTCCCCTCGGAATCTCGGACCAGAGAATGACAGTATACCTCTGTGAACGGGACCCTACCCGTCATCTTAATGCCCAGCATTATCATTCTTGCAACCCAAAAGAAGAGAATGTCCCAGCCGGTCTCGAGCATAGAGGTCGGATAGAAGGATTCGAAATCAACGGTCTTTTTTGGCCAGCCCAAGATGGCCCACGGCCACAGCCCAGCCGAGAACCATGTATCTAGCACGTCCTCATCCTGATGAAGGGTGAATTCCTGGTTCGGGAATCTTTTTTGGGCCTTTGTATGCGCTTCAACTTCGTCGTGTGCACAAACCCAGTATGTGTCGTCCGTACTGGTGTCGTTGGGATCCATCTCTTCGATCTGAATACGATAAGCAGGGACGCGATGGCCCCACCAGAGTTGACGTGAAAGGCACCAATCCTGAATCGTTTGCATCCAGTAATGAAACTTTTTCTCTTCTGTCCGGGGCTGTATCTTTATTTCACCATTGGTGACGGCAGCATCGGCGGCTTGGGCCATATTGCTCATTCTCATCCACCACTGGGGTTTCAAGATGGGCTCAACAATGTCTTTGCTTCGTTGACAGACTGGTATTGTCATGGCATGATCTTCTTCCTTTATATAGAGCCTCTTCTCTTTTAAAGCAGTCACAACAGTATATCGTGCTTCAAACCGCTTTTGACCAGCAAATTGGAGGCCAGCATTTTCGTTCAAGGAACCGTCAGCTTCGAGGATGTTGATGAACTCTAAGCCATGCTTCTTACCCATGATAAAGTCGGCGGGATCGTGAGCCGGGGTGACTTTGACAGCACCCGTGCCAAATTCAGGGTCAACCTCCTCGTCCGCAATAATGGCGATGCGGCGTTCAGGGATAAATGGGTGAATAGCTGTGCGGCCGACAAGATGTGCATATCGGCGGTCGGTTGGATGTACCGCGATTGCAGTGTCACCAAAAATCGTCTCTGGTCTCGTGGTGGCAATCTCGATGAACTCATAGTCGGCGAACCTCTCGCAGTCCACAGTGGCGGCACTGGATGGTTTTTTGACCGGATATTTGAAATACATCAAGACACCAAAGTCGATCTTCTTGTCGTAACCGGGGACAGTTAGCTTGGTACGACCCAACAACTCCTTGTTATCGACCTCGACATTTGACAGCGAGGTTTCCAGGGCTGGACACCAATTGACCAGACGATTTGCGCGGTAGATGATGCCCTCCTCGTGCAGTTGGATGAAAGTCGCCTTGACCGCCTCTGTCAGGTTTTCATCCATCGTGAATGCCTCACGTTCCCAGTCCATAGAGCCACCAAGACGCTTGAGTTGATTTGTGATGTTGCCCTTGTACTTCCGTGTCCAGTCCCAGATTATCTCCAAGAGCTTATCACGCCCAATCTCATGCCGAGTCTTACCCTGTGTCCTCCATAGCATGTTCTCGACAACCGCTTGGGTCGAGATGGATGCATGGTCACACCCCGGTATCCAAAGAGTAGATTTGCCTCGCATGCGAGCATGGCGTACCATCACATCTTGCAAGGCGTTTGTTAAAGCGTGGCCCATATGCAAAGATCCAGTGACGTTCGGCGGGGGGATTGGAATGACGAATTTGCCTTGGGGCTTGATCTTGCCATTTTCCAACTGGGGTTTGAAGAAACCATTGCTCTCCCACCATTCGTAACGGCCTCGTTCGATCGTGGTGGGATTGTAGGCATTGATGGTGGTGGTGTTGGACTTGACCACCTTCTCTTTCTTCGGACCAGCTGCTGGGTTCGACTTGGCCTGTTTGGCTTTGAATTTCTCGAGTTTCTCAGCTTTCATGCGCTCTTTCTTGTCTGAAGAGGATTGTGGTTAGCAGGGAAATGAACAATGTAGGCAAACTCGGGAGAGGGTGTGACGCGCCTTGTTTTGAAGCCATTGTTATATGGCGAGACTGAATTTGCCTGACAGTAATAATGAGCCGCAGGGTCAAACCTCGCATGAAGTCAGGTTGTGAGCGGCCGAACGATACAATGAATGGATGTGCAGGTTTGTCTCGAGAGAACCATCACGTGCTGCGGCCGGTGAGTCACATCACAACCGTGGGCAAGGAGCCTCGAGAGATTGATTACTATACTCAGGGGGACTGTCCTTACTTTGTCCAGATACTCCGTAATGTGCACTTATGTGTCGGCTAAAGGAGCCTGAAGAGAGCCCTGACTGGACACATAGGTGTTGCAGATGGTCCGGAATCCCCCCTGGGTCTCACCACAAAGCATCCCAACTCTCGCTTGATTTGGGTGAGTTTCTACCTTTGAGACGTGGATGTCCTTCCAGCTAACAGTGAAGAGGTGCAGACGCCAGGTCCGGTCCAGTCCCCCATGTATTACTCTGGCTCAGTTGCAAACATCAAATGCTGCGGTGTCAAAAACGCTGGTCTCGTCACACCAGTTTAGTTTACGAAAGATGCATCCGATGCAATGGTTGCCAGTACTGCCACCAGAACTTGACCAAGCGCACGTTATCCCAAACCTCTAGATTTGATGCCCGAAGTTCACCAGGTCCAGCGGGAAAGATGTCCTTGACTCCTCGGGGAGCTCCACTGGCACCCATGGCAATAGAATCTATTGCAGATCGAGTGGGGGCGCTCCAAAATCGATTGGAATGGGTGAATACTGAATGGACGAGTCGAAAGCGCAGTCTATGGGAAGAGCCGCGGCCCATGCCTGGATAACCACCTCTATTTGCACAACATACTAATGGGAACTCTCTGAGCAGCTAGAGCGCAGTCAGAGTTCCGGGCAGCAACGAATGCGCCACAGGTACATTTGTCCCTCTCTTTCGATCCGTACGAGGCTCCTCGACGTCGTTCCTAGACCGTCCAACAGTGCCGGTGTTGCTGGTGATGGAACACAAAAAAAAGCGAACTTCGACAACAACAATCCGAGTGAAATGGCAATAGAGAAGACTGGCCGATGAAAACTAGCTCTTCCGCTTCCTCGGCTTGACACGGACCCCTTTGCTCTCGTCACGCGGGAACGCCGTGAAGAAATCATGATCCCAATGGACATCGGCCAGTGTGGTTTCGTACAGGTCAAAGTCAAAGCGGGTCCACAGAGTGGCCAGTGTTAAAAACATTTCGGCATAGGCTAAATTCATACCCAAACACTGTCGGGAGCCCTTGGAGAAAGCCACCTGGTATTTCTCGAGACTGCGACCGCTGTCCAGCCATCGCTCTGGCCTGAACTTTTCGGGCTCTGGGAAAATGGCTGGGTTCATCAGGACAAGAGCGTTGGTCATGGACACCGGCGTTCCTGGAGGAATGGACCAGTCTTTATACCGGAGTATCTCCGTGGGGGCTATGCGTGGCGTTCGCGTCGTCACGCTGTAGCTGAGTCGGAGGCCTTCGCTAATGATGGCTGAGAGGTACGGCAGACGCTCGATGGCCGAGAGTTTGGGGACTGCGGACTCTGGAGACGAGATGATTGTGCGGAGCTCTGCGCGCAGCTTCTCGGGAATGGACGGTGACTGGAGCAGATAGAACCAGATTCGAGAGAGCGTCGCGGCGGTAGTCTCGCTACCGGCCCCCAGGATGATCTCCGCCTCGTCGCAGAGCCGCTGGAGCGACTTCTCAGATGCCGGCAGGTCGCTGTCGCGGAGGGTATGGAACATGGTCTGCCGTCCCGGATCTGCGTCCGCATCCGCACCCGCACCGACTCCATCTTTGCGGTCGGATGGCTTCTCATCCAGGATGCTTTGCACGTTTGCTTTGGCACGGCTCTGCCACTGCATCAAGAAGCCCACTTGGGGGTTCATGGCGGCGACGACACTCGGTGGGAGACGCTTCATCGTAGGCACCAGCCAGGGGAATTGCCGACACAAGGCCCCCGTCTCGAAGCCGCCCTTGATCGTGTCCTTCCACATGAGCGAGAAATCCGGCTCGTCGAGGTACCGCGGGTCCAGACCAAACGCGTACTCGGAGATGGTGTCTGTGGTCAAGGCCATCAACGCGACGTCGAGCCGAACGACTTCGTCCCCGGACGCGGCGACAGCGAGGCGCTTCGACAGCTTTTCGATCCGGGCCATGATGACCGGCTCCAGGCGGACAATGTTGGCCTTGGAGAAGTAAGGGTTGAGGACGCTCCGGCGCAGTCGGTGCAGGTCGTGCGCCAGGGTACTGAAGCCAGAGCCCTCGGCGGACGCCAGGTTCACCCACCATTGGTACTTGTCGCGCTTTCTCGGCGGGTTTGTGTACAGGTCGTCATAAAAGGCCGGGTCGTACACGTGGATCTCATGGGGGTTGATGCGGATGATGGGGCCTGTGTTGGGTGAGATTGTGCACATAGTCCGTACTCAGGCGGTACCTCCATCTTGACCGCACAGAGAGTGATAAGTGACATACCATACTTGTCATGCAGCTCCTTGATCTTGAACGTGAATTGCCCTCTTTTCACCACGTCGTAGTAGAACTCATACCACAAGGTGGCGGCTGCCAGCTTCGGGCCGGGGAATCTGGCGAGCGGATGGAACAGGAGCCGGTAGAGAGTCAAGCAGGCTGCGTAGGCGAGGCCCAATGCAAGCACCACGATCCACGCATCGCCGGGGCCAAGGTGACCCAGATCCAACACCAGCATGGCGGCAATGACCAGGCGTGTAAATCCCTAGATATCAATGATGGAAGTTGATGTCAACGTTGGTGTTGGCAAGGAGGGGTCGGTTGGCCTACAATTTGCAATCGATCAACCGCCCGCCGTTTGATCCAGCGCCAGTGGTGCCACTATCTTCAAGTCCGTCGCAGGCTTAATGCAGAATCGCCAGCCTCCGCGCCTCCCCAGTCCTCAGAGTGGCCAATCAGCAAACGACTAACCGGGCCGGGCTGATGCGCCGGTCCGGTGCAGAGCTCCGCATGCACCATCACGTGTGGTTCCAGCTGGCACTAAAGGCCCTAAGGCTTGGTCGAAGCTCTATCTCGCTTCCATCTTCCATCAACGCACTTCATCACATCATCATCACCATCACGATACCACCACCACATCACCACGCCGTCCATTATCAATTGATTAGGGCGGTCGGTCGGTCGATTGGCCATTATATTCCGCCAACCATGACATCTCCTTCTCGATCTCCCCCAAGATCTCCAGCTCCAGAATTGATACCCGATCCGCACGCCGAGGAAGAGGAAAGAGAGGCGAGAGACGACGACGATGCAGGTTACGACTCAGGCAGCATCCAGACAGCCACGACGTCAGTCAACTCGTCGATTTTCGACTGGGTGTACGAGAACGGACGACGATATCACAGCTACCGGCCGACGCAATACGTGCTTCCCAACGACGAAGAGGAGCAGGACCGGCTGGATCTCACCCACCACCTCTTCACGCTGGTCCTGCAGGGCGGATACTGCATGACCCGACTCGACAGCCCGGAGGCCATCCTCGACGTCGGCACGGGCACGGGGATCTGGGCCATCGACATGGCCGACCTGTATCCGTCTGCCATCGTCACCGGCACCGACTTGTCCCCGATCCAGCCGCAGTGGGTGCCGCCCAACGCGCGGTTTGAAGTGGACGACGCCAACGAGGAGTGGACATTCCCCGAGCAGCATTTCGACTTCATCCACGCCCGCACCATCTGTGCCGGCATCAGGGACTTTCCGCAGTTCCTGGCCAAATGCTACGCACACCTGAAGCCCGGCGGCAAGATCGAGGTGTCCGAGGGCCGAGCCAACTTCTTCTGCGACGACGACACTTTCCCCGCCGACAGCTACACCAGGACGTGGCTGGATGAGTTGCACCGCTGTGCGGCTCTGGTCCACTTGGACATCGACCACATCCCCAAAGTCCCCGAGGAGCTGGAGCGCGCCGGTTTTGTTAGTGTCGAGTTCGTGCAGAAGCATGTCCCCGTCGGAACCTGGCCCAAGGACAAGTCGCTGAAGGTCATCGGCAAGATCTTCCGCGAACAGTTCGTCGCCAGTGCCCTCGAGGCCTACTCGCTGAAGCTGCTGTGCGAGGTCGGCAATTGGTCCCTGCCGGAGTTTCAGGTCCTGTGCGCCAACGTGAGGAGGGAGCTTACCGAAAACAAAATGCATCTATACACTTTCTGGTCAGTTGCCTCGCGGCGTCACCCTTCCATGCCACGTGAATTGTGTTGACACTTGTGCCCACAGTTCTTTCGTCACCGCTGAAAAGCCCAACACTTGAATGACATGATGAAAAGCCCAACGCTTGATTGACATGATGTTGATGTATTAATTACCTCAAACCACTCTTTTCAAGCATCGAATGCGGATCAGTCGTTCCCATTGATGGCCCTGGCCGACCCCCTGACCTCGGCGTCTCAGTCCCAGCCCATATCTCCCAGCCTTGGACAGCAGGGCATTCCAGACTACAGACTACAGACTATAGAATATAGACTACAGACTACCCAATCGTCCGACCACCCTCTACGCCAATGGCCAATAGACAGGGTCTACGCTACCGCAGGGGTTCACTGGGCACTGGGTGTTCTCTCTCACCCTCTCTCCCTCCCTCTCTGTGCAGACTATGGGAAAGTCGAACACGCAAGATAGACTTGCTGGAATCTGTTCCAGTTCCACTTCCAGTTCCAAGCTCCGGGCTAGAGGGACATAATAGACATAGACAGATTCGGGGTCCGGGTTATGGTCGGGGTGATCATCTTAACGTCCGCACAGCCATAGATACATACCTTAGACATACATAGATACGCCACATTCGCCGCTCGCCGCCTCACCATGGGTCCTGGACCCCCGGCTGGGGAGGGGAGACAAGGCCTAGGAGCGCACATGCCGCAGTGTGTCAGGAGGTCGACGTCCGTGATCCGTGGGCACAGAGAAATCATCTACTAGCGTCAGGCTCAGGGCCTACCTTATATACGTATATACAGTATCTCCAACGTCAGCCTTGGGCCCTGCGTACGGATACACTGTACAGCACTCTCGGCGGCGGAGTGTCAAGCAGGCTGATAGGTTGATAGAAGTTCGGTCAGTAGCCATAGCGGCCGACCATGTAGCCTCAGACTGCTTTAGAGTCACGAGACGGAATAATCTTTGCGGTCTTAAATCACATTGTTCTCTAGATACTCCAGATTGCTATTGCCATCGCTACTACCATCGCCATCGCCATTAATACCGTGCATCTTCTCAAGTTCAAGGGACATAGAGCCGGACAAAGCCCTGCACTGCCCTCCGACACGTGACGCAGTTGCCGAAATTGTTCAGTGCCAAACTCACCCGACAATCCTCGCAAACACATAGGCACCGACACGGCCATGCGATGATGGTCCGAGGTGCTGTTTGACATACTACACATGGAGGTCCAGCATGTTCGGACTCATCGTGGTCTTCGACGAGGTTGCTGGGAGTGTGAGTCTGCTCATGTGAAGACGTGGCACGTCGTCGGCGTCGACCAAGTATCAGTGACTCGAGCACTTCGGCCTCTTCTGCAGCTGTCAAAGGACGGGGTCCGGTGGGATGTGATGAGTTGTATAAAGATATCGCCGGCGCATGTGCTGACCGAGATTCTGGATGATCAGAAGTCCGGCCCGCAAGCAAAATACGAGCCCGTTCCTTTTCCATTTCCCGGCGATAGCGAGACCGTGTCATGATGCCACCGGTAGAAGCGTTCGACGAGGCACTGGCTAGGTGAGAGGCGAGAATCCGCGCTTCTTCCCGAGATTCCTGGTCTTGAGGATTCAGGAGTCTGGCAAGGGTTGCAGGATCGAGCGGTAGGTCGGGAACGTCCGGTGTAGACTCTCTTGTCGGAAGCTCCGAGAACGACCAACCTGGCCCTGTCGATGTTTGAATCGGGGTTCTTCGCCCTTCAGATTCGGACTCCCACTCATTTTCTTCATCTTCATCGGCCTCGCTCCTATCGGCACCGGCTTCGGTGGACATGGACACCACACTCGTCGTATCGTCCAAGTCGCCACCCATTGACGGCTGGTAATCACCACTGTCATCCCTAGTGCCAAACCAACCACCAGCCTTCCACCAGTCATACAGTTTCGAGTCGAGAAGCTCGTCGACCCTTTCTTCAGGGAAGTCCGTCATCAACCGCCGCCGCATTTCTGGCTCAACGTCCACTTCATCGTTGATCGGTATGGCAAGCTTTCCATCTTCGGTCAGAATCCAGACATCACGCGTGGCATCATTGTGCACATGGTTGTTTTGCGCATTCAATCTCTTGAGAGATCGACCCACGATTTTCCTCAACCAACGAGGCCGAGCAGTGATTCCAACCGCATCTAATAGAACTCCCAAGCCGAAGCCGATGTACCCTCCAATGAGGAAGATAATGCCACGGAGATAAATCATCAGCAAATAGAATCGGGTGGTTCGTTGTACAGCTCCGACTCCTCCAGCCCTAGGAGTCGGATACACAAATGAGTCCTTGCCTTCAAGTTCACCTTGCTTCTTGTCGAATTTACGCTCCTTGGAATATCCGGATTCCCAAGCGCCTCCCTTATCCGTCCCACCAGGACTTGACGGCGGCAACCCGTATTCTTCGAGGATTTGAAATGGCTGATTGCTTGTCAAAGCCCCCACTGCTCCTCGAGCAGCCTCGAACTCATCCAGCCGATCTTCTTCCAACCATGTGAACTGTCGCACTTCGACTGACCTTCCCTCATTCAAAAATACCGCTTCGGATGCGGCAGTCAAGGCGGCGAACCCGATCCGAAGCAGTGCCGTGTAAAAATCCTCATACCATCGGATGTTGACGCCTCGTGTTTGTACGGCAGCTTGCAGATTGTCGTGAGCGATACTGAAACGTTCCTTGATGCTTGTCGGCTGCGGAATCCGCGGGTTGGTGCCCAACGACACGGCAGTCAAGGTGAGTGCAACAAGGTAGACGATGAAGCACACGGCAATGCCCAACAAAATCACCATATGCGGAAGAAACCCAACAATGGCAACGGTGGGGAAGTGTAAGAGACTGCTGACTGGACGGTTGTCGCCATCCTCGCCACTTCGAACCATCGTGCTTGTGCTAAAAAGCCCCCACATAAAGGATAACATGAAGGCCAGGCCCCATACCGCTGTGTTGATGAGTCGCCACTGACGCTGCTTGCCCAGCACGGCAATAATATGTGATGACAGCGAGTTACTACATGAAAGCAATGTGACCAACAGTACTTCCACGGGCACGTTGACCCGATCAAGGATGTGCGGCCCCGTGAGAGATGCAGTGGCATCGGCCAGAGCAAGAATCGTTCCGGATGCCGGAATTGTAGGCTGTGACTGTGTGTCGGGAACCGTGGTGTTCATCTTGCCGGCGCCCGAGTACTTGGAGGCACCGAAAAGGCCGAGTCCAAGGGCGTGAGAGAGCATTGTCTCGGCCTCGGCGAAAGCCAAAGAATGCTCAAAGACTGACATACCGACTTCCGTCATGGTTGGCACCTGCTGCAGGGAGCATGAGAGGCTCTCGATCACATGTGACAAGCACAGCCGCAAGAAGGAGGGCCAGAGGAGAGAGAAAGACCCATGAGGGGCCCGCACATCCGGATTTGGCCGGGACAGCCCGACCGCCGCACAAGTATCAGCATCCGTTGAGCGAAAGAGAAGAATAGAAGTCAATGTATACAAGGGGCCACCATCAGTGGACCAGTCCAGCAGGCTATATTTGTTGTTATCGCCATGTCGATAGAGTGAGAAGTTCGGTGAAGTCTGGCATCTAATAGCTTGAAGGAGTTGGTGAACTTGACTGGTAAGAAGAAGAATAGGTATGATGCGCAGGGCCAGCCTTCTTGTCCAGTCGAGGTATAATCGCTGTCTTGAAGCTCCATAGACACCGATCCGGTTGAGAATGAGTGCCTAGTGTCCTTCGTCAACGCGCATCCTGCATATATAGAGATAGTGATCAACTTACCGTTGCGAAGCATGTGAAAGCCCATCTCGACGTCAGATAGTGTAGCATTCCCCAGTAGCTTTTGAATGAACTCGCTTGAAAGGCCTCTGCGAAGAAGGCCCCCCAGCCCTCCGCGGCCGCATCGCCCATTGCCTGCGCGAGAGCCGGTTGCACGGCCGCATCGGCCATTGCTTGCGGCCCGGCGGTGCCAGCCACACCGTCAGCGATGAATGTATTTATTCCAATACTCTCTAAGACAAAGCGGTTCCAGATATGAAGCAAGACTCGATCGATTCGTGAGAACAGGCGGAGTGGAAGGCGAAGAAGGTGCTCTATCGAAGGCGAAGAAAGAAAGGTAGAGGTAGCATTTGAGGCTCCGACTTTGAAGCCGGTCAGGTTCGCTCCCAGCGACGCAGCAGGCAGCTCAGAAGAAAGGGCAGATGCTGCCTGTGCTAGAGTCGAATCGACTGAGACCATGCCTCTGTCTTCCCCGCGGAGGCGGGTACGGACTGTCGTTCAATACATCAAGGGACGTGGGTCGTAGGCTGTGAGGAATACTCGACGACGACGGCAACGCAGGAGGCTGCTCCGACCGAGTAAAAGGCACGATGGTACAGTCTCTCTAGGAGAGAGGGATGGAAGATAGGTACATGTACGGATACCCATCAAGCGAATGAGGGTGCTAAGGTGCTGCGCATGTTCTCGAGCCGGGAACCGGCGTCCGCTGTCAGGCTCGGGCTTGGCGCTGACGAGCTGCCTTGCCAGTGAAACAACTTGCATTCCTAGTGATACAGGACTACTAAACTACACGAGCGCCCGCTGACTCTTAAGCCACGGACCCTTCTCGCACAGGATCTTTTTGTGTTATTATTAGATACCCGAGGCTCCAGCAATATGAGATTATCGTAACTTATCGTAACCTGTGTGACGCCTGAGCTGCTTCCTTTTCTGCATCCCAAGTACCCAGAAAACTGCCTAAATCATCGATGGCAGCATCAAGATCAAATCCATCATCATTCAACAGCCCAGTTTCGTTCTCCACCACGTCAAGTTTTGCCGGTCGTTGAGCATCCTGCTTAGAACCAGATGAAGCGGCGTTGATTGAAGAAATCGGAGGCTCCAATGGAGGCTCTAACGATGCCGACAGAGACGATTTGAGAATTCCTTTCGGCGCCCGCATCAGTCTTGATGATTTTGGGGTGCTCTTAAGACCAGAGGGTGATGTTGGTTCCATGTCGTCTTTCCCACTGTGACGAAAGGATCGAGACCGGGCTGATTTTACATTACCTTTGGTCTGATTCACGGTTGTAGGCTTCGCGACTCTCATGGCCGACTTGATAGATGCCTGCGAAGGTCCTGGAGACTTCTCACTTGTGATGAAAGACGCTTTCTTCCTGCTGCTCGTCACTCGGGCGTTTGAGCTGGTCTTTGCTAGAGAAGATCTTTCGATATCCAGCCCGGCCTTATTGGAAGGACCCATTTCAGAAGTCACGGTCTTGTACGACTTCAGATAACCAGTCTCATCTGCCCTCGGGATCTCCCTACGCTTTCCCTCCGCATTTTTCGAGCCGCTGAGGCTATTATGATTGTCGAAGCCAGAGTGAGAACCGTTTGTCTCAGTCCCAACGTTTGCTGGCGCAGAGGATTTCACGGCCAACTCGATCCCAAGGGAATGCGGTGACACCGGGACCGCTGGGAGTTCCACCATATCACCATTACTTGAGACATTCGACGGTGCAGACGGCAGGGTTTGTTGTGGCAATACTTGCGCAGAAGGGAGGTCGTTCGGCGTGTCTATGCTTGGTTGCTCTTTCGAAGCTATTGGAATAGATTCAACCTGAATTGGCAATGGCTTCTCTAGTGCCGAAGGGAGAGTCGCAGAAACGACACCGGTCGCTGGTTTGACAACTCCTCGTCTGTCTGGTTGTTTTCTCGTGCTTGTTGGTTCTGGTTGAGGGCCATTATTTTCGTGAACTAAGCCTGAGGCTTCTTGCGGGCTTTGACTGGAGATGGAGGCGAGGCGGTTATGAGAAGGAGGCAAGATCGCAGATGTGCCGACAGCTGGCGGCGATCGGCGTCCTAACTCCACCGTTGCACTGTTTGTTGTCGATCCGCTGACTGGAGGTTCACTAGCAGACGTAGTTCCACGTAGCTGTTTGATAGTATCTCCTCGACCTCCAGGATGCAGGGATGAGGTTTCTATGTACTTCGTCGGCGTATTGTTCCCGGTAGCTAAATGTATAGCTCGTGGTTGCGAGTGCTCGAGATTCTGTTTATTGCTTTGCGCCGAATCAGAAGTATGGGGCCGTCTGGTGCTGTGGAAGCTTCTTGCTACGTGAACAATAGCATCAAGCAGCGGTGGCATTGGCACTTCGATCCGAGAGGGCTCCCCATTTTTCTTTCCTACACCAGGGCTTTTCTTTGCCAATGGAGAGGAAACTGACATCTGTGTACCATCCAGTTGCACGTAAGAGTCGTTCTTCTTCAACCAATCCTCAACTATTCGATTCTTCTGATGATTAAATTGGTCTGTATTTGAGCGACACACATCGCCGATATCATTTTTCAGGGAAGAGTCCAACCCCTTGTCCTGATTTGTTTCGGGGGGCAACGCATTTGAGCGTTTGGGTCGTACAGTTGCACTTGTATTGCTCGGTGGCGATGCTGGTCTCTCTGGCGAGAGGGGAGGTAATGGTGCCGTCTGCACTGCAGGCTTGCTAACAGTCTTATCTGCCACGATCCGAGTTGTGCTCTCGTTGCTACCAGTGGTCTTCTTCCTCCTTTTCCATGGATTTTGCCAGCCGTTGTCGAAAGGGCCCTTCAACTGGGCAGTAAGGATGTATGGAGGCTCTCCCCGCAGATAAGCAGTCGCCTCGCTCTCGATACGTCGTCTTTTCGCAGCTTTCTGCTGTTCATCCTCTTGAACGTCTTCGTCTCCATCAAAGTATATGATTGTGTCGTCGCAGATGGGGAGTTCGTCAGCGTAGATGGGGGCTACTGGTCTGGGGTACTCCGGCGGCGCTTTGGGTTTGGCAGAGCGCATGGCCAGCAAGGTCCGGAAGGCCTGCAGGATACTTTAACTCAGGTCGAATCAGCAGCTATAAGAAGTGAGAATCCCACGAGACGCATGAGAGACAAAGAAGAGCGTTGACCGCCAGCCTGACTACAGAAGCCAGCGCAGAAGCCAATCCAGATCAAGCTGAGTGGGCGGCACCAAGGCAACCACTGCCGGTGGCTCTCTACGCGCGCGTCACGCATCTCCCCAGACTTTACAGGCACGTGACAGTAATATTTACGGCTTAAACAGGACGAATGGGTTCAGCAATAATAGTGATGACTCAGCTATTTTCCACATACACAATTACTGGACTCGATACAAACAACGGTTGGATTTTCTCCGTCCTGGATGAACTTGATTGCCTGTTCTCATAGTAGTCCCAAATGGCCAGGACGAAATTCGTCACTAACACCCGTTTCAACCGAGCACAATTCTTTCCCTCATTCCCCCATTATTACAATCTCCTTGCGCAAAAACATCACGAAGTCTGTCGACTCCAGCACTGGGTATCAAGAAAAGTTCACGACTGAAGATCCGGATTCCAAAACCCCAACGCAACTGCATTACTGGGTAACTCCATCATAGTAAGTCTTCGTAGTGCTTCCGTTGGTGACATTGGCTGACCCATTGGTCGGCTGATAGCCAGATTTCTGGCCGTCGAAAGCGCGATCAACCTGGCTGCTGAATCCACTGCCAGCTCCAGGGTTGTTAACCCCTCCGGAAGTTTCGCTGTTAGGATGATTGCCACCACGAATAACCGGGGTGGTGGTACTGTGTGCCTTGCGGGTGATCTGCTTAGCTTTGGGAATGTCGCTGGTTTCTTTCGCACTTCCAATGGTGAAGATTGGAGACTCCCAGCGATCACCCTTGGCGGCAAGTTCCTTATACTCAGTCGCCTTGGTTGAAATACCACCTGGCAGCGAGATGTTCTTGAAGATGGAATCTTGCTTGGTGACGGCCACGTTGACATTAGTGTTAGAGGCCACTTCCTTGGTCTTTTCCTTCTTCTCGGTAAGCTTGCTCTGGAATGCGTTGACGTAGGATTGGAAGATGTTAGGAGCATTCTCTGGATCTTCCTTTGCTGCCTCCTTGGCGTGATTGACTTCTTGCTGAACAGTATACGCGAAAGCGTCTGCCTTCTCGAAGCTGTCCTTGATCTGCTTCTCGATGACCTTTTGGATGACTGGCCGCATAACCTTCAGCAGCAACGGCTTTGCGATCGCGAAGAGCAGCTTGTGGTTAGACTGCTTGACCTTAATGTTCAGATGTTTGATGGTGACAGTGACCTTGTCCACAACCGCGAAGTGGGAACTGTCCGATTTTTGCGCATTTCGGGCAGCAATTTTGAAGCCAAAGCCTTCACCTCCAAGGAAAATATCCATGACACCCTTGTCCGTGATGGACGGGAAGCCTTGCTTCTTTTTGACATAGTAGGCAACATCTCGCAGATCCATCTGAATGCCCGAACCAGCAATCAGGATTTTGTTGTCCTTTTTGTTCGAAACTCCCTTGCGGCCCATGCGGAAATAGTTGTCGCTGCCGAACTCGAAAACGTTGGGGAACAAGTTGTCTGTCTCAATGACTAGATTCTCGACTATGGCATCGATGGTCGGGTCTGAAACCTCGATGCGAGGAATGGGAACATAACGAGTATTCTCGAAGATGCCCGGAATAATAACCTCGGTCAAATCCTTGACCAAGTGCGTCTTGAACACCGGCTTGCCATTCTCGTCCTGACCAAGGTCTGTGAAGAGTGTCTGCAACGCCTGACCAAAGGCTTTATTCTGCTGATCTTGGTCGAATTGGTCTCCAAGGAACTTGATCTCATCCAAGATTCGGTCAGTGTGGTTACGGTAGCGGTCTCGGAGGAGGAAGCGGCCCTGGTCTGAAAGGCGGTTCCACTCGTCAGTGGCAGCATCTTGAAGGATGTAACCTTGTTCCTGGAGCGCTCTGCGGATGTATTTGTCAAGAGACTTGAACCAATTCTTGAGCTCTGGATCACGATCTGCATCTCTGTAGATATCGTTCAGCGAATCGAAGAAATCATCGGTGCTGGTGAAATTGGCAAAGCGTTCGATAAGAGTCTTGAAACCTGTCAGCGTTGATTTGTTGTCATTATAGAATCCTACACATACCTTCAGGTTAGTCTCGGCGCGTCTTAGATTATCGTCCCCATGTGCACCTTTGACAGTTCCGTGGGACTGGTCCTTGACATTCTTCGCATGACCACCATAAGTCTCGGCAAGCGAGAGCAGCGTCCCGATAGCTTCCTGGTCTGTCAAGATGTTAGTCAGCGGTTAATGAGACAGCGATAGGGTGGACATACAGTCTGGATGACCTTGGATCTCAACAATCATCTTTTTCAAGCGCCAGATTGTTTGATCACGACGCTCCTTAGGCAGCTTCTTATTGAGATAGTTTTTGGAATGCTCCTTGGCAGCATCCTTTGCCTTTCTGGCGTCTTCTTGACGCTCATCAGGGATGTTTGTTCTGGCTTGCTCTTTCAGATTGGCGGCTGTGGTTTGCAGTCCTGCAGCGCCTGCCTCCCGCGAATCGTCAGTGTTCTGCGCTTTGGCAGTATTGGCACCTTGTTGTGCAGCTTGCTGGGCCTGCTCGCGATCGAAGGGTTTGTTTTTGTCAAACGTGGAACGAGCCTGATTCTTGAGCTTATCCTTGGATAGATCGGGAACGTCGTGCCATGTGTTATCCTCCGCCGGATGATCGATCTGGTTCAACTGGTCTTCCGAAGGATTGACGCGGTTGGCTGCGCTTTGAGCAGCATCGCCGGCTATGTCGCGTAGGAGGACGGTGGCATCGTTCAAGAGCTTCCGGAACTGGCCGTTAGAGATGATCAGTGTGCCGAGGGTCTTGAGGCCGTCGAGAGCTTCATTAGCGTGTTGCTGAGCGGTCGCTTTGTCTGTTGGGGCGTTGGGAAGACTGGCATTGTTGGCGTCCAGGTGTTGAGAGTCCCAGATGAATTCTTGGAGCAGATTGCCATCATTCTTGCTCAAGAGCAGGTACTTGGCCTGGCGAATGACCTCTTTGAGGTCAGCGACGAGATGGCGACCTTCCTCTGACAACTTGCCCGAGGGCGACGAAAGAGCCTTGGACTCGAGGGCACTGTTGAGGGCGATGTCGATTTGTTTGTTGGAAGGGACCTTTCCATTCGAAAAGGCCTGGAAGATACCGTACAGCTGGAGCTTCTGGTTGATGTCCTTCTCCTTGACTGCGGTGTTTGTAGGACGGTTTACGGCCATGATGACGACTACTGGTAGTAGGTTGAAAAGTAGGACTCGGGGGGTATCACAGCAGCAGGAAGAATGAAGACACACAAATTCAGCGGGGGTATCAAAAAGAGAAGAATGCTGAGACTAAGAGCGTGTCGCGCGCAGGTAGTGTATGTGTAAGGGGTGATTGGGTTTTTGAGGATGAATGAAGAGTGAAAGATCTGGAAGTCAAGGAACAGAGAGGAATGATGTATATGTGCTCAGGCCGGGCGGGGGGGGATGTTGTAATGGCTTCACTAGAGGCAACACAGGGCACGCTCCTACATCAGAGGGCCTGTTCCCTTCCAGCTTGTCACTTGGTGGTGGCACAAAGGCGTCAAACAGCGATTGGCACGCACCCGCTTCTGGTTCCCGGTTTGGCAGCGATCTGGCCATGATGTGGCTGACTTCACGGCTAGGATCGACTGCCACAGGAGGCAGGGCTTCTACATGAGGCTACAATGGTGGGGACTGGAGCATTCAACGCCGATGACCTGCAGTTGAGCGAGGGAATCGGCCAGGGGGCTAACGAGTACTAGGTAGGTAGGTGACAAGAGTGGGCAGAATGATGATGTCGTTGAGACATGCGCAGTGGTGGCAGAGGAAATGCATGTTTATGACATCAAGCCACCCCATTGAAGTTGCCCTGCTAACGCCCTTCTTGCACCGTTCCCACTGTTTAATCTGCCAACTTGGCAGAAGCGCATTGTTGCCAGGTGCCAGGTGCCAGAGAACGTCGCAGGGGAGAGAAGCTTCGGTAGTAGGGTAGTAGGGCCTCTCCCGCCGTGCTGACCTCACTCCCAGATCACTCTCTTGTGCTTGCTCAACTCGCCTGCAGACGCAATCTTGTCGAGTCTGCGTGCGCCTATACGAGTACTGTGTATCTTATATGTACAGTGTACAGTGTACGTGTACGAGTGCAGGGCACAGTGCAAACAGGTCTCCTCCGAATAGCGTTGCTTCGTTTCCCAAAATCTTGGTCCTTTCACGCCATAGTAGCAGGGGTAAACCTGTCAGCCCCCTCGCAGTGCGCAGATTGCCATGTTTCATTCCAATTACAATAGGGGAAGCTCTCCTTTCCCATCTCCCTTAGGTGCCTACCACCACGAGTACCAGCCAGGAGTCGATCTTTTTTTTCACTGCGCAGTATCTACTCGTATCGTTTTCCCCAGGTTTGATCCACAAGCCACTGACGCATCGTCCAGCAGCCAATTTTCTTAGTGTTTCTCCGACGACGGCGACGCATTTCCTCTTCCCTTTCTGGAACCTTCGCCCACCACCATCGCTCGCGGCGTCGTCATCGTCATCATTACGACTGGGGAAAGAATCTGATCGCGATCGAGGACCGTGACGCGACGCACGCAATTGAGCTGGCTTGTGGAAAGGCCTGACATTACGCTGCTCTCCACAGAATGACGTTGGAGGCCAAGGAGCTAAGACAGGGATGACGCCGATGCATCTGGAAAGAAGTCCCACCACTGAGCTTGGGGCGAGATGCAAGTCTTGTCCGCCCCTGAGGGGTGTGGCGCGCTACCCAAAATTATCTCTTCTCTGTGGCTGCGAGAGAACTCATGCCAAGTGAGTCACGTGGAAGCGTGAGACCGAGACCGTGACCAAGCAACGCGTCCCGCAGCTTCACGCCCAGACTCGCATGATAGTATGGCAGCCTGATGGGTGAGATGGTCACTTGTCAAGCAGGCAATCTGAGCCGGACCATATGCAATTGTATCATTTCTACTTACCTCTTATGATGCTCCATACGGGATTCCACTAGTACATTTTCCGTCGTCTCACCTGTCTCTCACTGGGCCCAGCGCCTGTACTCGTTTCACCCAGTAAATCTGCGCTGAATCATCTGCATCGCAATGGCAGGCCGCGCTAAGGCTGGCACTCCCAGACGCTCAGTGCGCAGTCAAAAGAAACAGACCAGCCTCCAGTTTTCTCCCCTCCCGGCTTCCTCTCCTGCAAAAGCGAACCACAGTCCGGCTGTTCAAGGCAGACTTGCAAATGTCAGATATGAGGGCTCCAAGCACATCTCACACCGACCCGGCGGAGGCATGGATGAGAAAACAGCGGAGACTACATCCTTACCGACTCCAGAACCCTCATCTCAAGTTGGAGACTCCGGCTATGTGCTGTCTCAAAGCCCTCCCCAGCCCTCGCTGGCCTTCTCCCCATTGCCAAATCTGTCATCAGAAACATATCAAGGTGTGGCGGAAGAGGATGAGGATGATGACTTGATACCTTCCGCTAAAAAGAGGCGGAGAATTTTGACATCTGCACCCGTCACTCAAACACCTGCTTCCACCCGCCCAAGACGGTCAACGCGCTTGCAGTCTAATTCAGCATCGCGCCCCAAGTTCTCTTCACGTTCAAGTGAGGAGTCTTTCGCGGAGCCAGAAAGCTCGCCGTCCAGGAGACGTTCAGGAAGGCTACGCCAAGCCGCCCCCGGTCGATTCGCTCAATCGCCTGAATCTCAATATCAATCCTCCGACGATGCCTTATCTGAAGAGAAGTCTACCCTTGTTCCTAAGCCAGCATCCAGACTCTCTGACCTTGGATCTCCTGAGAGTAGTAGCGATGAGGACATTGTGATGGCATCTAAACCGACTGCCCGACGACGTCAGTCAAAGGCGATGCAGCACGATCCCTTTGTCGTCAATGATGATGAGATCGAGTATTTTTCTGACGAGGAGGTCCAGGAAGTCAGAGCGCCAAGAGCTCGAAAGGTCAACAGAGATGACTTTATTGTCGAAGACGATGAGGTGGAGAATGATACATTTGACGAAGCTTCGGAGGACAATGCGCAGGAGAGGGTCAAGTCTCGCAGACTGCCTGCAAGCCACAAGTCGCCGCACAAACGTCGTAAGTCACAAAGACAGCAGGCAGAACTTGATGAAGATCTTAGAGACTTGCAAGATTCCGACCAGGAACCCAGTGAAGCCAAGACTCGTACAAGAGGCGGACCTGTGACGACTCAACGAGATATGGCAAGACAGCATTTGGATATTTTGCGACGACGACGTGCAGGAGAAATGATTCCACGCGTGGAGGATTCAGAACCAGGGGAGGAAGGATCAGAAACAGAGGGAGTCGACATTGATTTCATCGGTCATCCAAACTATGACATTTTGCCTGCTGGTTCACTGCATTCTTCCAGCGACACAGACCACGAGATCCAGAAAGAGCAAGATCAACAAGATGAGGACGAATTCGTCGTTGAGGACCCTTCTGGCAGACTCGGACGCCCACACCCTGACATTCCCCTGCAATTCACCTCTTTTGCATCTTCAAAGCCTCGAGAATTGTTTCCCCATATAATTGAGTGGCTGGTCAAGAACAAGATTGCTCCGGCTTTCTCACGCGACGATGAACTGTACAACCTAGCATTTGCTCGGATAGATGACCAGGTGAAGGCTCAAGCAGGGAGCAGGCTTATCTCCGCTGCATGGGGGCCCGAGTTCAAAAGGGCGATCCTCGCTAGACCGAGCATGAAAGTGGTTGCGCTTCCTGGTGAGGACGAGGACAATATACGCAATTGCGACGCATGCAACCGCAGCGGCCACCCAGCTCGGTACGAGTTCATGTTTTCAGGCCAGCCATACTTCAAGAAGACGCTAGAGCCCGTGGACAATTCAGATGATGAAGAAGAAAGCTATGGCGATGACGACGTGAGCCGCGATGAGAACGGACATGTACTAACTTCAGAGAGCCGTCGCTTCTATCTCGGCCGCTTTTGCGCTGCCAATGCCGAAATGGGTCATAAGTTGACTCACTGGAAATACCACCTCAACGAGGCCGTGATGGCGTACCTGGAGGAACAAGGCTTGCTGTCTGCGGAGGCGATCATTGCGCGCGAGAAGTTGAACAAAAAGAAACGCGAAAAGGAGGCCGAGAATATTGTCGACAGCATGGGCGCGACGGGCGTGATTGGTGAATTCTGGGCGGATTTCGACAACGACCTCAACGACGCTAGGTTGGGCATGGAAGATTATGAAAAGAAAGGAGGCCGTTCAAGGGGCCGGGTCGGTGCGATCAGGTCCAAGGGCAATGGATTGGTCAGAGAGTGGGCGGGAGACAAGTATCGTATTACCAAGGCCGCCGAGTCTGATTCCGAGGGATAATACCGAGTACTGAACGGTCAAGCTGGGGTTTCTGGATCTGGGCGACAGGGGCTACGATCAAGTCGACGACCGCAGACGTCTAGGATGCTGAGGCCCTGCGCATAAACACTTTGATTTTGATCGCCAGGCTGTATAGATATGCAGAAGCGAAAGCCATTTGAATTTAGCGAGCAGAGACAGACACGATAATGCCGTCAAGATAGTCGCTACACGCGTTGCCTATTGAATGGAGCATGCGTGTGTAGCTGGAGAGGTATACCCTTTGAAACAAATCTTACAGGTAAACTCCCTCCAGCTCTATCGCACTGGACTATAGTATCGAATGAGACGAGAGATATGATGCCGTCACTTGGAATTGGCTGGGGTTCGTCCTTGAGCCCAATGAATCGCACCGAATCCATCCATAACCCAACGATGCCCATGCTTCCATGCCGGTCTTGCATTATGTATTGTACAATCACTCCACGACCAGCATCCTATCCTGTGTCGTTGTCACGGGAGATAAGCGGGAGCGCTCAGGCTCGACTTGGCAGCAGTCAAGAGAGTCTTCTCCTTCTGTCTCGGGCCCTCCCATCATTTTCATCCACCTTGCCGCCGGAACCAAGGGTTTCTTTTGTCACAGGCGGATATTTTACAACGCGGGCTGCGCCTGGCCTTGACCCTGACCGCCCTGCAACAACCCCTGAGCGCCTTCGCTCATCAAAGATTCCCGCCTAACCTCCTCCATATACTGCTGCTCTTCGCCGATGGCGAGGGCATAGGGGATCCCCAGCAGCAGAATACTCGTGGCGATCACCCAAAGGCCTTTGCCGGAGTAGTTGACGGTCGAGGAAGTCGCGGAAGCGATAGAAGAAGAAACGGACGAGATGCGCGCGCGGGCTTTAGGCGGGATGATATCGCGGAGCGCGCTGAGGCGGTCAAAGAGAGACTCCTCAAGGGCACCTGCGTCGGAGCCGTCGTCGGAGATTTCAGAGTCTGAGAAAATTGGACATGTTAGATGCACGCAATCCAAGAATCAAATTCTGTGTGAATCCTCAAGGGCTGTCAAGGGAAAAGACAACGACGACGAGATGGTGGAAGCATTGCGAGGTAGCAAAATAGAAGGACTGGTATTTCGTCCCAGGTAGCAAAGGAAGTAGCTTAGACAGTTTGTGATAACTGTAGTCTTGATCCTTGATGGACGGAGGCCACCAAAAGCAAGCACAGGAGGAAGGGCAAAGCCAGGAGCATCGGGCTAGATTCACATACCGGTGTCAGTATAGTCATCATCATCATCGACCAGCAGCGCCCCGTCCGAAGTCGAGTCGGGCTTGCTGAGAAAATGCTCATCCTCGAGTTCTTCCAACTTGACCATTTTGCCGGTGGTCTCTTCAACGCCCTTTGGTTCTTTTCGTTGATCGAAGTGGTTGATACTGATGAGGGCGATCGTCGGGCCGATAGAGCAGGGGCGTAGTTTGTTTGAGAGAAATGGATTGCGTTGTGGAAAGTGATGGCGAAGCTCCAGTGACCTCGTCTTCAACTTTTTGGAGACTGTTAGACTGCGCTGTACGGAACCTACAGTACATGGCTTGGCAGCCAGAGTCGCGCCGCTTTAACAGCGAACCGCTTCACGAACCGTCACGACCTCATCTTCCTGCAGAGTACTCTTGACCTGGGGACAGAGAGCTTCCAGGTGCTTCAATCCCACACGGGGATTTGTGCCTGTGAAATGAAAGTTTCTACAATTCATTACTCAGTTTGCAGTAGACTGAGAGGCGACTTAGTTTATAGACCTTAGCTGAGTCATAGGTAGTTGCAACCAGGTGGAATATAATATACAGGAAGTCAACTATCGTGAGTTAACAATATATCTTCTACAAGCCATGTAATCGTATCTTCATGCTCTCAACAGCCTCGCTTGCTAGTCCAGACCACATCCACCTGATACCTGTAAGTTTCGAGCATTTCTACTCCCTCTGACGCCTAGGTCGATCCACGCCGTCACCGTCACCTTTACCCGAATATCAGTGGTAGTCGCCCATACAAAGTTGGCGGAGCCACTCATGATGCTCCTCTTTACCCGACACAAGGTCTCTTCCGTGGCTGTTGCAAAGAAGGGTCCGAGAAGGCATTGTCATATCCGGTAGTGGTTGGGTCGAGATCAACTGCATCAATCACCCCATTCAATCAACATCCCATCCGCTCCCCTCAACTCGTCACCAGCAAGACCAGAACGCCCTTCACCATCTCCATCGCAGTCATTGTCAATATTGACGTCCTTTTTTCCTTTCGGTTCCTTCCTGACCACGACCTTTGGCAGAGGCTTGTCCCGTTGTACTTTGCGCAAGAGGCTGGGGATGTGCTGTCGCCGTGATAGGCCTACGCGGTAGGTGACTTTCCTTCCGCTGGAGAGGTTGAGTGCGTTGATGGGTGAGTGTTTGGTAGGTCCCGTCTCGGCAGCTTGCTTGTGAGGTGTCGTGAGTGCGGAGGCTGTAGGGCCATTTGGTTTTTCCGGAGAAACAGGAGGTGGCAAGTCGTAGACTGAAATTGGCGACACTGTGGGCGCTTTCAGTTCGCGACCACTCATGTTTGTGTCTGGCGTGTTTGGCGATATTTCAGCCAGGGCTGGCCGAGGCTTCAAGGTGTCGTGTGACTCCTCGATAGTCTCAACTCCTTCCCTTTGCTGCGCCTTTTTGGGCTTGCGGCCCCGTTTCTTAGGCCCTGTCGCCGGGTCCTTAACCTCTGTAGCGATAGGGATCTCTATTGTAATCCTGCCATTCCCCTCTCTTGCACTGGTCGTATCTGCATGATCATCCTGTTTTGTTTCCTCCTCATCATCCTTGGGCACATCTGCTTCTTTTTTGAGCACCTTCAGATCAGGCGGCAGGTCCAGCTTCACAGGAGCCGGTTTCGTGTCCATCCACACAACGTCGTCCTCACCTTCGCTAAGCATAGGGTCGCCCCTCTTCAGCAAGGCCGCAGCCGATGTCTTTGCACGCTTCACTTTGCTCTTGCGTCCGGACTTCTTCGCGCTGGATTTTGTTGTTGTAATCATCGATGACTGCTCTTTGCCCTGCATGGCATCCGCACTCGTGGTCTTTGCCGGGGTATCATGGGCAGTTCCTGGAACTGGAGGAGTCATAAACGCATCTTCATCGTCGACAACCCTCTTAGACCTAGAACGGCTTGGTCGTGGCTTGTATTGTTCCTTGGGTAGTCCAATCAGTGATTCATCGCTAAGATTGGGTTCGCTTGCTATTTGTTTCGTGGGAGAGCTTTCCGTGGTCTGCTGTCCTTGCTGTTCATCTTCAACAACCTCTGTTGATTTTCCCCGCTTCCGCTTTTTGCTCGGAGCAGTGGTAGCGGAAGTCTGAGATGCTTGAGACAGTGAATCGAGCGTCCCTCGTCGAGACCGATTCTGTGGCAGTAAGTGAGGTAATGCGAGTTCGTCTATATCTTCTAAAACTCGAGGCGCTGGAGACTTGGAAGCCATACGGGGATTCTTCGGTTTACGCCCACGCTTTTTTGGCTGGGGCCTCTCGGAATCAGCCGTAGCGACGTCCGAGTGGTCTGGTATATCAGGCGCCCCCATTGTGACTTCAAGTTCGGGATTACGACCGTCCGAGACAGCATAAAATGTATCTCCATCATCTTGCAGAAGGCGAGAAGGGTTCGCCGTCAAGGCTGCGTCCGGGTCGACTTGTGGCAGGTTGGGAGTTTGATTGTCGTGCAATACAGAGTTTGGGGATATAGTACTCTGATTCATGTGGTCCACGTGTAGTTGATTTTCGGTCAAGAGGAACACGCTCGCCAACCGTTCAGTCTCAGCTGGATTGGGATCTTCATCCAAAGACACCTGACTCAAGGAACCGAATGGGTTGGTGTTGATGTCCAAGCCTTGTCCTGAGCCACGAAAATCTAGATTGAGGCACTCGTACTGTCCCATGGAAGCCACTGAAGTCGTGAGGCGATGTGATCCATCTGTCGGAGATTGACCGATCAGGCTAAGGATCCCACTAGGAAGGGTAAGGTTCGGTGATAGAGAAGCATTCGTGACACTTGTTTCCTGTGCCAGATCTGACAGGGGCTGATCCAACACGTTTTGGGCCGGGACCGTTGGTTCAGTATTGCAAAGCTCTGACGAAGACTCTGCTGCGCTCGTGAACAATTGAACATCATGGACCGTGCGAGACCTTGAAGGATGGCCATAAACTTTAGCCTTCCTGGAACCCGGTTCTTTCAAACCACTGCTCTCCTGCAGATCATTCGAGCTCTCGTGCAGGGCACTGTGAGGCCTCTTCTTTGGCCGGGCAGCGGTGGCGTTGACAGCGTCGGATGTTCCATCAAGATGACTTCCAGAGCTCCTAAGTCGCATATCAGGGTTTTGCTGGGTTGGCGAGAAAGACGACAGTCTCTGCGTGGAATTCAGGAACTGGTCAAAGTCGTAGCCGGAAAGTGACGCCTGGCTCGGAGCTGCATCTCCCACAACGTTCTTGGGAGCAACTGGCTGCTTGGTAGGCGAATTGAAATCGGATTCAGCGTCCGAGTCGGCAATTTCGTGCGGCATCGAGATATGGTGGTGGCGAAGAGCATGAGACAATGTTTACAGAGCAGGACTTGCGGTTGGCATCGCCTCTGTAATCAACGCGCTTCGAATGACGCGTAAAGAGCTAGTCACGTGATATGTCCCCGCGAGATCACGTGATACGTATTCGTAGTGGTAGCAGGATGAATCGAGAAATAGAAGCAGCGGGTACTTTCAAGGCTACATTGACACAACAAATAGAAAATAGACCTCCCAAGCATTGCAACAGGCAAGTATACGGACATTCAGCCCCTCTTGCAACTTGGCCGTTCTCCCGAAAGTCCAATGCGGTAGATCGATTGTTATATTCCTCCAGCCTTGCCCAAGGCCCCTAGAGGCGTATTTCATCCTGTTGGGGTAAGTCGGTAGAGAAATACAGAGGACATGCTCATTATCGGACGGCAAGCAGAGCACTTCTCCAGACATTGGAGCAAGTTTTTTGCTCCACTTTGGTGGTTACTCCGGAACGAAACAGTGCTGAGGCCAACTGCCGTCTGGTAACATTTGTACCCAGATAGCCATTGTACCCGAAGGCCGGATAAACAGAAAGGAGGTTAGAAATTCGGGGGAATTGTGGATGCCTTCCAATATCTTTCTAGGCGAAAAAGTCCTCGTACAACGGTTGGGTACCATTCCGTGATCAGCGTATTTGCAATGCTGCCATTTTGATAATGTGGCTGCGAACGGGATGAATGTAGCACACGAGTCTCGCACGACACCGCGCAACCAAGTATGTCTGTTGTCCAGCCCTGCATTTCATTTTCCCTGACATATCCGGAACCAAGCCAATTGCAGATCAATAGTCTGTAGTATACCTTGGATATAGTTTAGTTCGACATCGGATCTGGAGGTGAAATAGCAAAGACCTGTGCCAGTGTTTCGGACCGGGTGACGTGGCTCCATGACCGTGGTCGACGGTGTATGCGGACCATGCCTCCCGCTGTCCGCAAGTCAGTGGTGGCCATGCAGAGAGTACAACGTGCAGAGATAGCGTCTGGCGATTGGCTGAGTGTGAGTGTGAGGGACAGGGTGGAAGAAGCCGCGAGCCCCTGTGGTGAAGTCAGCGCGGATCAAGGCGCTACCTTGGAACAGGCACAGTGCCAGGTCAAGACGCAGGAGTCTAGGGCCAGGTTAGGGATGGTGTGTTGGTCAAGGCAGAATGCAAAACCGCAACCGCATTGCACGGAGGAGAGAGAGCAAGGCCGAACAGAAACAAATGATACGGCTATTGGGAGATCGTGCTAGATCAGAAGGGTGCCTTATCTCAGACTGGTAGTGGAGAGGGAGAGGAGACATGTGTTGTAACAGACGCATAGAGATGGTCCTGTTGATGAGGCTGGGGCGGGCGATTCTTCTATATGCGGTGGTGCGGGCAGGTCAACTAACGTCATGTCGCACAAAACGGAAGCAGTTCAGGGCTCGGGGGTTTGTATGCGGATGGAATTATCCATGTAGGCTCAGGCACTCTCGGGCCCCCCTACCCTCCAGCTCTCGAGAGCGAGACCAACTCCAACTGCGGCCGCGTGCTCGAGTCGATATCAATCCATCGCTTCGACGTGGTGTGAGTTTACATTTACGGGTGCAGGAAGAAGAGCAGTCAAAGCAAACTACACCCTAACACGGTCCTCCAGACTACCTGATGCGCATACTAATAGTACGCTACTATCGTGACTCCTCCACAGCCCACCACATCCTTCACCAACTTGTCCTGGCACCTTGCCACTCTCGCGCATCATCCACTCTCCCCAACTCCCGCTCACCGAATCATTGCTGTTAGAAACAGTGAGCCTCTCGCTCCTCCACGTGCCCCGTGAACCTCGTCTTCATTCCTCGTGTTCGGCCATTCCGCCAGACCGCATCTCTCACACCCACCATTTACCTGTCGCACTCGGATTCTCGATCGAAGCACGTTGCTACTCTCAGCGCTCCCCAACTTTACTTCTGGCCTTTCCACCCTCCCACCAGCCGCTCCTGGCGAATCGATCCTCACACACCTAAGCACATCCCTGCCACCCGACAGTGTGCCAAATGTCCTCCCCATGTCAAGTAGCGCTCCCGCCAGAAGACCGTCCGCGCCTGCCTCTACGGTAAATGGAGGACCCTCCTCCCCCCGGCGCCGGCCTGGCTCCTCTTCCGGCACTCCGAGTCCCTCATCGAGCTCCAAGCCCATACCGATCGCACGGGGTACGAAGGGAACACAGACATACAATGGCAGAGGGCCGCTCTACAAATTTCCACGGGCAGCCACCTTTGGCCAACAGACCCCTCCATTGTCAGAAAGAGACAGCATCTTTGCGGATCACTATGTGTCCCCCCAAACCGACCCTTCCTCTCCCATCCAAGGAGTGAATCGGACCCCTTCTCCAAATACCACGCGTGGTGTTCCTTACAATATCTCCACCGTCGCCGCCCGTTCGGTTTCTTCTCCAGAAACGCCTAAAATCTCCCGTCCTCATTCCCCTAGGAAGGTCGAATGGCTGGACAGATCCGAGTCTACCAACGAGAAAGACAGTATCTCTCTACCGCCGTCTCGGCCTTCCATCGGCACGATACAAGGCATCAAAAGAACAGCATCTGATGGGCATTCATGGGCTAAGAAATTTCATGTCACCGTGGGATCTATGGAAGGGCAAGACGGCCAGGCCCACGAGGATAAACAACATCATGAAGGACCGCTGCCAGATGCACAGAGTTCCTCGGAGCATGAAAGTCCCCACCATGCTGTGGCCGAGACGAGTGATTCTTTAAGAGCGGCGTTGAAAGAAGGACCTCGTACTGAGCGCAGTGTGAGTCGTGGTCGGGCTCACGTTGACAAGAGTATCGAAGCTACCGTGAAGAATCCGGAGACTGGCGGCACGGCTCGGAGCAGAAAGGCAAGCCACATGATGGGTATTTTTGATCCTCGATCCGGCACGCCGAAACCTGTCCATACACCTAACGAACGTACCGTCGAGGCCGGTGATAGTAGAGAGCCTCTGAAACCCTCGTCTTATCCTGAAGGGCCTGGCTCCCGAGACCTGCTGGCTCATCGAGGGTCCGAAGACTTCGTCGGCTCTGCACTCCAGTCGACCAAAAGTGCTGGTCTCCCGGACAGTCGCAGAGCTTTGGGCCCTCCCTCACCCCAGAAGCACGACCATGACCCATATTTCCGTCAACAAGATCTTGCCCAGAGGCCGCATCTCCCTACCTCTCTACTACAGGAAATCCGCAGTTCATACCGAACGGACAGGCCGGAGAAGGCCTCGCTTAAAACTCGAGACGAATCGGTTATACAAGAGCAACAGCCCTCCTTCGACACCTTCACCATCCGTCCTTCCGAAGGACGCGACGACGACGAGGAACGTATATCCGCTGCTGTCTATTATCCTCATCCAGGTCCGTCGCCCGAAGAGATAGAACAATTCACGTCTCCTGGTGAGTTGGGCCTCGCCATTGGGAAGCGTGATGAAGTTCGAAAACCGGCCGTGGAGACAACGACATCTTCCAGTAACAAAGGAGCCGAACTGTCGCGAGGTCCTGCACATATTGACATCTCAGTTGTGTCCAAGAATGAGAAGAAGATCTTTCATGGCAATTACCAGCCTATAGACGAGGCAGCATCAGACCGGCCGACTCCAGCTTTGTCCCCCGTGGAAGAAGTTCCTCCCAGTGTAGTGCTTAGCACATCGGAATCCGAGTTTGAGTCCGGGGATGATTTCGGTCAGCAGAGTCAGTATGATGACATGGCCACTACGCCGACCCACCAGAATACCCTTTTCAAAAATACTGCCGAAGCTCCTGTCCCTAATACGAAGGCAAAGGTTGTGCTGGAGCCCTATAAGCATCAGGTCGGAGGTCACTCGACAATTTTCCGCTTCTCACGCAGAGCCGTCTGCAAACAGCTTAATAATAGGGAGAATGAGTTCTACGAAAGAATTGAGCAGAGGCATCCCGACATGCTCAAGTTTCTTCCCAGGTATGTATCTAGATGATCTATTCGTTGCCTAGCCGCGTTGTCTTTTTGGACTGTTTTGCTGATTCGGCTCACAGATATATCGGTGTACTCAATGTCACCTTCTCGAAAGTACCCAAGCAGGCCCAGAATTCCGAACCCAAGACCGGAGACGCGTTAGGGGCGGCGCGTCTCAGCTCCAGTGAACAACAACCAACTGACAACAATAAAATGGCGTGCATCGATGCTATGACAGAGGTCTCAGCCCCTTTTGAGAAGCCACGAATAGTTAGCCACTCGCAGCAGCTAGGCAGTATCCCACAAGTGATCTTGGAACAAAACAAGCACATCATTCCTTCGGATTATTTCGCTTTACCAGAGCGACCTAGAACTGCTGACCCAAATCACGGACGTCGGCATAGCAAGGATCTCGGCTTGTCTCAGTTAGGGCTACGAGACGCGGAGGAAGCCAGAAACTTTCCACACCGGCCGGCAATGCCAGAACATTCTAGCAGTTGGGGAAACACCTCGGTCAATGAAGGATTGAGGGACAAAATCCTCCGGGAAGTCTTCGGACCACCGCCGATTCAGTACTATCGCAGGCACCTCCCTTCGCACAGCACGGTGCCGAGGTTGAAAAGTCATCCAAGTTCTCGAAGAAGAAGAAGCAACCTGTCAGTGAATTCGATACCAGGCGAGGAGATCAAATATTCGGACAAGTCAAGAGATCAATCACAAAGACCGATTCAGAGCCACCAAAACGCAGACACGCAGACACTCGGCCAAAATCATGCGGATGGAGATGATTCTGCGAATGGCCTGTACTCGTCTTCGGTCTCTACTCTGGACTCGATCAAATATAACCTTGAAAAAGTTAAGACGACAGGCAGTGACGTGTCAAACATGACCATCGTGTCCAGTGCAGAAAGCAAAACGTATGTGAAGCGACGTCACTCGGGCATGGGCCTCCGGCGGAGACGACAATCTGTTAATGACAAAGATACTCCTGACCTTGAATATTTTGAGGATGAGGCCTACGCCACGGATGTTGGTCCTGACACCGGCAAGGAGGCGTTCTCCCTAGATCGGACTAAGCCAACAGATCCGGGCCATATGAATCGCACCAAGTCTGAAATTTCTCAGGGGATACAAGATGTCGGTAACCCCAGTGCATCAACGGTCCAGCCAGACACCGGCAGTGGACTCGGAATACAAGTTCAAACAGAATTGGTCCCATCCAATCCCAAAGATGCTCAATCTTCAAGTAGTGGCGACCGGGTAGTCTATTTTCTTCTTTTGGAAGATCTCACCAGTGGTATGGGACGACCTTGTGTACTCGATCTGAAGATGGGGACGAGACAATTTGGCGTAGAAGCCAGTAAGAAAAAAATGGAGTCTCAACGGCGCAAATGCAAAACAACCACGTCGCAACAGCTGGGGGTTAGGATCTGTGGTATGCAGACCTTTGATGCCAAAGCACAGAAGGTCACATATGAGGATAAATACTACGGCCGTGATCTCAAGGCCGGGCGCGAATTTCGCGAGGCCCTCACCAGGTTCTTGTACGATGGAGTCAGCTATGATAGTGTGGCTCGCCACATCCCGACCATCTTGCACAAGCTGTCCAAACTGGAGAGCATGGTGCGACGACTACCTGGATATCGATTCTATGCGAGTTCTCTCCTGATGTTGTACGACGCAGAGCCTCACAAATCTCGTGAAGCAGAGGAGGCAGCCAGGAACGGGATCGACATTGCTCAGTTGAAGAAAAAAGAGGGCAAGAAATGGCCTCCGCCTATTGAGATCAAGATTGTGGATTTTGCAAATTGCATCACCGGCGAGGATGAACTTCCTCCTACGGCCCAGGCGCCTCCGTCGCATCCGCGTGATGTTGACCGAGGATATCTGCGAGGCTTGAGAACTCTCAGGGCATACTTTGAGCGCATTTTGAGCGACATCAAAAACAAAGATATCCAGGCGACCGGTGGCAGAGGAGAAGAATTGACGGCGGCGGTTGATGAATGTAGCAGAGTTTTATCGAATTCCAGCAACGGCATTGAAGACGACGACGGTGAGGTCAGCGTCTAGGTCAGACGCGGTACTACTCACAGGCAAATGAATAGGTTATCAGATTGGGGCGGAGCAATCCCGGTTGTTTGTCAGCTTGGGCTTTAGCAAGGAGTGAGGAGTTTGTTGTTCTTGCATTCAATCGTGTGGGCTGTATAGGATGTGCCTCCGGCCTTTCTTTCAACGGCACTTATCTCTACGGCATTGTATGGGATGCAGCGAGGTTTACAGGGCGGAGTGTGGTCAGACAAGAACACACAGGCAGGACACGGGCTGTTAATGGGGTGGGATTTCACGGCACTGGATGGGTAATGGGAATCGTATGAGTACTATGAGTACTCGATACTCGCGTCAGGCTAGCTACCCAGGTATAGAAGTGTTAGAGAAACAGGCAACTGATTGCACTATCACTTTCACTTTGTCTTTTCGTGCTCTCGTCACTTGGAGGGTTTCTTGCCGTGCTCTCGCTTTTGGAGGGTTTCTTGCCGTCACTTCTCACTGCAGTTCTCCCTTCACCCCTACTACCAACTCGAACACTTCTATCTTCTATCTTCCGTCTTCACCCTTCATACTCGTGTCGTATCGTAGCACCGGGAGAACAGCAGCCGAGCAGCCGAGCCGACCACTGGCGCCATGTACATGAACAAATGGGAAGGAAGGCAAGTGAAATGAAGTGTGCGGCGTTCTACGGCGGACGGTTGTACTGCAGGGTGCGCAGTTGGCAGTGACGATATCGTCACGTAGGAAGTGGGCCGGAAGCCGGCAAGAATGGGAACAGGTGGCGAGATCAGACGTTTGGTCATCGAGTTGAACATCGGCGTGGCAGGGTGGCGGTGGCACCTTGGTCTTGTTGAGAAGTTGAGGGCTTTGTTGGATTGGTTTGGTTAGCAGATCGAGCGAGAGCGAGAGCGAGAGCGGAGAGCGGAGAATGCTTCTGCTTTGCATTTGGGTCGCTACGACTTGCACTTGCAAAGCAGCAAGTCAGAGGCGACAAACGCGTGGGAGATTGCCCGCAGAGAGCTGACTTGAGGTGAGTTGAGTGGATAGGGATGGGGAAGGAGTCCACTTTGGGCCAATCACGCCTCGGCAAATTCAGCCTTGTTTGGGAACGTCATATGTACACACATATGTCACATACACATACGTAGTTACCTGGTAACCAAGCCCAGCCAAACAGATAGCAAATAGCAGATGAAATTCTCACATCACATCGGCAGATGCAACTGAGGGCTCGGGCTGCATCTGCCTCCCATTTCAACACCGCCAGCTCCCTCGTTTCGGCTCGAACGGGAGCGGTAGATCCAGATGGATGATGTTGGCGTTTGGCTGGGGTTTCGGAGAAATTCGCGTAGGGTTGCCGATCTGCATGCAGGCTAGGTTTCAGCCTTGCTCCACCGAACGAACTTGAACCTTACTGGACTCCATAGGTTGCCTCGCGCGATCGCTAAGGCAGCCTTGCGAACCACGTCGACTTGACAGACCTGCAGCGTCGTAAATCTCGCATGGCCAGCCAGTTTCAAGGCCCCGAGTAAGCAATTGATCGATTGAATCGTTGGAAGCTGGAGGGGAATTGCCAATTCCACCACTGGCCTCTGCAGGCCCAAAGGGCTGCAGTTCTTCGAAAATGCCTCAATGAGAAACTTTAGCTGCGATCCATGAGAAAACTTAGCTGCGATTCATTCGCGTTGCCTCCGCCTCGCCACTTCCCCGCCTTCGGTTGCCTTGGACTGCTTTCAATTGCCACCTCCGCAATGCCTCCGCAATCGAGCTGTTTCACCTTGAGCAATCCTCAGCCTTCCTAGTAGATGCAGACACATATGTCGACTGCTAGACTCACCTGAGGCCTGGGGACCTTCTCGACGGGCTGCTCATGCTTGCAGTGCTGCTGTTCATGGCGGTTGGGGATCGACTTTGAAGACAGGCAACCCCGACCTGTGGTGGACGTCAGCATCCACTTTGAAGAACACGTAGACCTCCGCTTCCTGCCCCCTCGCAATCATTGCTCCATCTTCTCCATCTTTGCTGCTTTCCGGTTGCTGGACCACGGAAATTGAGTCCGGGTGGATGTTGCTCAGCCTCGCTGTACCGCTCTCTGCTTTGCTTCCAGCGGGACCAGACATGCTCGTAGACCAGACTGCAAGGTATCGAGTCGCTGTACCGTAGAGTTCCCATTGAACCTACTCGTCCCACCGTCTGCACTGAGTTCGTTGAGTCGAAATGGTCGCCACACCTCCCAGCCTCCGAGAACACCGTCATCGTAGCAGTCTCTGGTGGAACATTGGGGAGGTCTTGGAAGTTCCTCTGGACTATAAGGATCTCTTCATCTTCCTCTCTTCTCTTTCTTTTCTTTCCTCCGTCCACCAGACACTTGACTCTTCTGACTCTGCTCTTGACACTGCTCTTGCACTGATCTTGACACTGCTCTTGACTTGCTCTTGACTTGCTCTTGACTCTGATTGGCACTCACACTCTTCTTGACTCTGCTCTTGACTCTGCTCCTGACTCTGCTCCTGACTCTGCTCCTGACTCTGCTCTTGACTCTGCTCTTGCTCTGCTCTTGCTCTGCTCTTGCTCTGCTCTTGACACTGCTCTTGACACTGATCTTGACTCTGATTGACACTTGCACCGCCACCTTGATCACTTGTACTTGCACCTGAAACTCTTGCACTTGTACTCGACACTCTCCAGCCAAGCCAACGACACCATCTCTCTTCACACTAGAGCGGCAGGCACCAGATCATCTTCGGCATTGCACAGTCAACCCCCCTCAGACACACTCTTCCGGACCGGCATTTAGTGCAGCGGCGGACACCCCTCACACATACACACACATCCGGACCGGCATTTAGTGCAGCGGCGGACTCCCATCACACACACCAGAGCATCTTGGACCGGCATATTAGTGCAGCGGCAAGTTTGTCTCGATCTCGGACCGGCATTCAGTGCAGCGGCGAGTACTCCTCAACCACACCACACCTCTTCTCATCCTCTCTTTCTCTCTCTCTCTCGACAATGGGCTGTTTCTGCAGCAGATTCGCCGCGGCCGCCGACGAGGAGCAGCCAAGCTCCATTCCTCGTCTTGTCCCTCTGTCGTCTCCGGTGGCCGATGTCGAGCCAACGCCGGGGCCAGAGCCCGCACCAGCACCAGCACCAGCACCAGCACCAGCACCAGCACCAGCACCAGCACCAGCACCAGCACCAGCACCAGCACCACCACCGCCGCCAGCAGCAGCAGCAGCAACGGCACCATCACCGCCAGAGACGGATCTGTCTTGGCGCGGTTGGCAACATCTCCTCTGCGACGAGGAATTGGCAGTGGCAGCGGCACCAGCACCACCAGCCAAGCATAGGCGGCGTGGCCTCATCAAAGCCATTCGCACCTCCTCGTCCTGGACCACGGTCAAGTGCCGGACAGAGACGGAGGACTCCCTGCCACCACCACCTCCGCCGGCAAAGATCCGGAGAAAGCGCCGCGGCTCCAAGGTCATCTTCCGCTCGACAAGCACCGACACCTCCGGGTCGGTATACAGCCAAGCCTGCTCGACCAAGAGCAGGTCAACAATCCTGTATCCAGAGTGGGAGCGAGAGCCAGAGCTCGACCTAGAGCTCGTGCCCGGGCCGGCGATGCCGGCCATCAGAATCCTGGCGGCCACCGACAGCGAGGTGGCAGCAGAAGGCCCGCTCCGGGAGCCTGTCCTGTGGCCGCAGTGTCACCGTCGCCTGAGAAGCTCGCTGTGGAAGATTTGAGGCGGGCTCCCACGCCGACAATGACAATGACGATGATGATGATGACCACCATGATGACCACCATGATGACCACCACGATGACAACACCGACGATGACGGTGACGATGATATACCACCAAACCAAGTCCCACAGGTAGACAACAACCTGGGGCAAAAAAAACTCGGAAAACCAAAAACACTCGGAAAAGAACCTGTTCGGCAAAAGACCTGCAGGTAGAAAACCACCACAAAAAACTCGGAAAACCAAAAACACTCGAAAAAGAACCTGTACGGCAAAAGACCTGCAGGCAGAAAACCACCAAAAAAAAGACTTTGCTTTTCAGTTATGGGCGGCGTTTTAGGCGTTGGGAGTTCGGCGTCAGGCGTTCAAGAGGGGGGAGCCCTGCGATGAGAGGCACCTTCACGCGGTGCAGGGTGTGAGGAGCAGCTTCGGCTGTGAAACCAAGACCTCTCCTTATGTATCTAGGTAGTAGTTTAGGTGCCTACATCGGTTTAGGTACCTACCTGTGTCTAGGTACCTACCTGTGTCTAGGTACCTACCTGTGTCTAGGTATGGACACAGCGGCTTAGGGGCTCTTGAGTGCCTAGGTCGCCGGCGGTCTTCGGTGGTGATTGCGAAGGGAAAGAGACCTGGGCATGCTCATGCTCATGCTCATCGTCGCCCTGCCGTTCAGGCTGTGGGTAGGCTGTGATGGAGGTGTCAGCGTTCCCTCAAGGCTGGCTGGCTGCAGATTGTCTAGGGCTTAGGGTCTTCATTCATGCACGAGACTCATGCTGTTGTCATGGCTCTTGTCGTCGCCCTCGTGGGGGTGCTGTTGCTGTTGATGTCGTGGCCGTGGTGTTGTTGACCATGGTCGATGTCAGCTCACCCCGGAGTCGCTGTCGCCGCCGTTAGCCAGCCGTGCACGTGACTGCGGATTTCTTCCCTCGTTGCCTCTGGTCCAGTCTTTTTTCTACACCGCCTTCGTTTTCAGCGCAGCGCAGTCTCGCGTCTCATATCTCGCATCTCCGTCCCACGTCCAACGTCCAACGCACCCTCCAGTAGCTAATATCATATACTGTACGCTGTACAACACCACCCTCCCTACCCCTCGTCAGCGCTTTCTTTCTCCTCTACGCTCATTACTTCAACTGACCCCCGTGCCCTGTCTCTCCTTTACTCCTCCGTCCCAACTTCAACCATACTTGTCCTCGCTTGCGAACGGCCCATCAATATGACCTCGACCACCATTACACGCGAAAATGTCACCACCCTCTTCCCCGAAGTCCACACCCGCCTGATAGGCGCCGACATAGCTCCCAATGCAAGTCCTGACACCAACGGCACGACGGCCGCGCCCTCGGACGACCTCGCCGGATACGACGAAGAACAGATCCGGCTGATGGACGAAGTATGCATTGTGCTCGACCAAAACGACATGCCCATTGGGTCTGCGTCCAAGAAAGCCTGCCATCTAATGACCAACATCAACCAAGGACTTTTGCACCGCGCATTTTCCGCCTTCCTGTTTGACCCACAGACCAAGAAACTGCTGCTGCAACAGCGGGCCAGCGAAAAGATCACCTTCCCGGACATGTGGACGAACACATGCTGCTCACACCCGCTCGCCCACCCCAGCGAGACCGGCAACGGCGACCTGGCCAGCAACGTCGAGGGCGCGAAACGCGCCGCGCAACGCAAACTGGGCCACGAGCTCGGCATCCAGGCGTCCCAGGTCCCCGTCTCGGCCTTCGATTTCCTTGGCCGCATCCACTACCTGGCGCCCTCGGACGGAAAATGGGGCGAGCATGAGATTGACTATATCCTGTTCATCGAGGCCGACGTGACACTGGACATCAACAAGAATGAAGTCCAGGACACCCGGTGGGTCAGCCCGGCCGAGCTCAGACAGATGTTCAAGGACGTCGAGTCGCAGTCAGGCAATGACAAGGCCCTCAAGTACACACCGTGGTTCCGCCTGATTTGCGAGGGCATGTTGTTCGACTGGTGGGACAAGTTGATCCAAGGTCGCCTGAGCGAGGTTGCCGGCGAGACCGAGATTCGGAGGATGTAATACGTACGACCAAGTGGGCAGCAGTCGTAACGTACTCGCCTGTGAATACGACAGCATCGAGGTTAACGCGCTGCATGCTTTCTGGCTGGAGCCAAAGAACAACCGGCGTTCCAGGCGTGCATGGATGAAGGAGCGATGATATACCTCTATCTTAGACGATACCTATTGCGTTCATGCTCACGGCCCAGGGTACTTCGTAGACAGGGTCCTACTACCCGAGCAGTCTAGGCAGTCTTCTATTTATTAGTCTGGCTCTGGCCCATCAGTTCGTCTTCCAACATTTGCATATGTTTGGCACAATGAGATGATAGGTCAAGCACGATACAGTGTGTTTATTTTAATGTGGGAACATCTCTCTAGAATACACCAAGTCACACTTGAATACTTCATACTTGTGGCTGCGGTTTTATTTTGGCATATGTCCGAATATCTCACATACTATCCCAACGTGCTGCCCAAACAGGAGCTTCAATTATAGCACAATGGCCCCGGGCATATGATGATCTATTGCCTGACTCTTCTCGACGATGGGCGCGGGATTTCTTCCTGCTCACGCACCGCCTTCCTGGTTCCTCGCCCGGGCCTCCTCCACGCTCCGCTGCCAGTCCGTGCGATAGAGATAAATAAATTCGATCAAAGCCACCAGCCCCAGGGCGATGGCCACGCCGGTCCACAGACCCCACAGACCCCAGCCTAGGCCGAAAGCGGTGCCAAAGCTGATGGGCATGGCGACCACATAGTAGCAGAACAGCTGCACGTAGCCGCCCACTTCCTGTCGGCCGAGACCACGCAAGACGCCGTTGCAGTTGGCCGCGAGCGCGTCAAAGAGCTGGAACGCAGCGCAGAGAGGCAGGATCTTCGAAACAACTCGGACAACTTCCGGGTCCGAGGTGAACAGGTGCGGGATGTAGTCCTTGAGCGAAGACAGGAGGGTCACGTTCATGATGCCCACGACGATGGCGGCGGTAAAGGTAACGCGCGTGCTGACTCTCGCTGCGTCGGCGAGGGTGGCGCCAATGAGATTCGCGACACGCGTAGACCCCGCGATCGACAGCGGAAAGGGGATCTGGAAAGTGATGGAGGTGAGAGTGGCCAGGACAGACTGCGCAGCAAGGATTGTGGTGCCGAAGTATGAGGAGGCAAATGTGAGCACTTCGAATGCCAGAACCTCGGCCTCGAGCATCACCACACCCGGCAACGCCAGTTTCACCATCGGCCCCCAGTTCTGCCATGCCTTCTTGGTAAAGCCGTTCCAGCATGACATGCCGGTCTTGGAGAAGAAGCGCACGTAGATGAACAGACCCAGTGGTAGGAGGTTGTCCGTGATTGCCACCGCGATAGGAGCACCGACAAACCCCAGCTGGAATTTCCAAACCAAGAGCCAGTTCAAGAAAGCGTTGAAAGGCGCACAAACGATGAGGACGTACAACGACGCCGAGAACAAGCCTTGGGCTTGCACAAACCGTTTGCCTGCTTCGAATGCTGCGTATCCAGGAGCGCCGAACAAAACAACCCTCAGATATAGCCCTGCTAGTTCAGCGACCGCAGGCTCTGGGACAATCACCCGAAGGATATTTTCGGCAAGCACCCAGACGATGGCGATCGGGATGGAGATCGTCCATAGAAAGAAAACCATCCGTTGCATTTGCAGGCCAACGAGTTTCTTGCGCCCAGATCCGTAGGCCTGTGCACAGAGCGTGTCGAGCGATGTGGCCAGGCCTTGGTAGATTGCGTAGCCGGTGATGTTGGCCGACATGGATGCAAGACTCACAGCACCTAATTCGACCGTCCCGATATGTCCCACGGTGAAGATACTGGCGACGGTCAAGGAATACTGCAGGACAAATGTGACCATCAGCGGCGCGGAGTAAGCGGCAATGACTTTGGCTTCGCGCTGCCAGGTCGTATGGATCATGCCGGCGGCAACGGCCTGTTCCCATTTTGCGTCGAGGGTCTCTGGGTCGTCCTGTCCGCCATAAGGCAGGCTTGGGTCTCCGAGGAGAGGAGAGACCTCCGAAGCGACTCCGGCTACACCATCGGATGCAGGAGCAGCTTCCTCGTCTCGACCGGCCTTGCGATCTCCGCCGGGAATAGAGAGGTAGCTGCCAAACAGGCTCTTTCTTCGTCCACTGTCCTCGGCCAGTGGATGTTTAGGGGGAATGATATTGTTGTCTCGCAGCAGGCTTCTCTCTTCCTCCAATGCTTGTTTTCTCTCTTCTTTAGATAGTCTGTCATGCTCCCGTACAAATTGTGGAAGCACAGTGGCTCTATTTCCAGCCCCCGCAAAGCTGGGTCTCCTGTATGATCCAACAAAAGAGTATCCTCCGCCGGGAGCAGACGTTGAAGGACGTAAAGTCGAGCTCTCGGATTCATCGTCGTCCGAGACCATAGCGTCTGAGTCGGTGTCTTCTGCAAGATCTCGGGCCAGAGATTCCTGTGCGATGGGAGATGCGCTAGGGAAAGAGCTAGAGAACACTCTGCTGGTAATGCTTGAGACCCGATCCAGCGTGCCCGAGAGTTTTGTTGGAGTGGCCATGGCCGTAGCCTAGATATCTTTCGAGGGGCCACGGGTTACTCCGTAGACGTGAAAGTCCAATGCTCGCATGCTCAAACCAAAGGTCTTCTCGACAAATTGCCGGGGAAATTATGTCTTCAGAAAGGTCGTTGTCTGCCAGCCATCAGTAGTTTGGACAATGAGCACATGAGCACAAGAAAGGAAGAGTCGCAGGTTGGGGCTGGGGATAGATAAAGGTGCAGCGAACCCTGCTCGCTCATCTGCGAGTGCGGGAGTTCGCTCTCGGCTGGATTGGCCATTTTGGGTCGAGTCTCTGAGCCCCTGCGATCGGCCGCGACAACAGGGAGCCGAGATATGAGATATGGCTGTCTCCGGCTGTACATACCCGGTACGTGAGAACGCTGGAGGATGCGGTGCATTCGAACAGGGTCAGAGCATCTGTACGTACGCAAGACAGTTTCAGGAGTAAATACGTTCTGATGGGCGCCGTTCGTCTTAGGTCTCATCGGACAGCATTTGACCTGCCTTTAGGCTCGTTGCGTCATGCATCTTAAAGATCGTGTATCCGTATTATTAGAGCTTGCCCACCTGCCGAGTCCTTGGTCAGATAAATAAAATACTCGTACCTTAGAACACCATCAACCAGCAGTGTTCAACTGATATTTTCCCTTGACGGTGTTTGCATAATCATCTGGCGGGCTATCACACCCTCAGCTGAGCATACTTTTAGACTATGTCCATTCGTTCAGCACCTGTAAGATAGCATTTCCATCACAAGCACGCCCATGGCACCTATAACGACGACCACCGCCGAGCCCGGTGCTGATGATGACTGGCATTTGCTCTACAATCCTTTTACCAGCACTATCAATGTGGACCAGTGAGTCTCCCAGCGGGAGGTGGGTGCAGAACTAAATCCGATCGAACCAGGATCCATACAGACAATCCTATCGAGCTGTTTCTGCAGCGGCCTCTCTATGCTCCCTTGCTCTTCTCCAACGTCACCTCCGATGCGAGAGACCATTGTGCCAACGAACGAACATTTCTGTCCTGGCTCCGACTGGCAGTCTACATGGCTGTCGTGTCCGTTGCCATCTTCATCAACTTCCACCTGAAAAATCAACCCAGTCCGCTTGAGCAGAGACTGTCCCACCCACTCGGAATTATCTTCTGGGTCCTGTCTCTGGCCTGTCTGGGGAGCGGAATGGCGAATTACATGCAAACAGTGACAAAGTATGCAGGACGGCGAGCGCTAGTTCAGTCAGGGATCAAGACTCAGATCATCTTCGGGGTCGTGGCCACTGCCATTGTCGCAGCATGCGCGCTGTTTCTGGGCGCGGAGGCACAGGCCGCGCGGATGAGGAAGGGCAACACGTGAGGATCCGACAGCAGAGAAACAATCAATAATCGTAGCAGATTTCTCTCTCTCTCCCTCTCTCCCTCGTTCTCTCTGTCTGTGTGTGTCTGGCCTTGCGACTCCCATACGGATTCGCCCCTCGCCGTAGTAAGAGTATCGACTGAGGCCGATAGTGTCAGGCTTGGCACCGACGCGGTCGCGTCAATGGCGATCAAGTTATTGGCCTTCGGCGCTTGTGTCAACTTACCCGCAACCGCAGCCAAAAAGCATCCCGTCCATCCCTCGACCGCCGCATGAGTCGACCTGGGGCTTCACCCGTAGGATTATCTCCTGGCTCGTAAGCCGTTGTTCATTGTTCCGCAGACTGCAGCCTTCGCTCGCTCCCCATTCCATCAATTAAGATCATGGACTTCTCCGGTTCAACTGATTACCCCGCCGACTCGGCATACAGCCCCCATATCGTCAATGAACAAGAACAACAACCAGAAGAAGATGCCACGGTGGTTCAGAATGGTCATCACTCTCACGCCCCGGCTGCCACTCCCCCTATAGACCATGACCCCAATCAAAGATACAATTCACCGAATCTGTACCAGCAACCTAGTTCGAGACCGGGCTCTGGAATGGGTGGGCAGCAACAAACACAGAACCAGGAAAACAGACAATCACAACCCGCCAACAAGAGCAGCGTGGTGATCAAGGTCGGAATGGTTGGTGATGCCCAGATAGGCAAGACCAGCTTGATGGTCAAATATGTCGAGGGCAGCTGGGATGAAGATTATATCCAGACACTGGGTTCGTGCTCTGTCCGCCCGCCAGATTCTATCTATCGCTAGCAGCCAGCAGCTGACTCTTGTGTGCTCGTGCTTTCCAGGCGTCAATTTCATGGAAAAGACGATTTCCATACGCAACACCGAAATCACCTTCTCGATCTGGGATCTTGGTGGCCAGCGAGAGTTCGTCAACATGCTACCCTTAGTCTGCAATGACGCCGTCGCCATCCTGTTCATGTTCGACCTCACCCGAAAGTCTACCCTCAACAGCATTAAGGAATGGTACAGGCAAGGCCGAGGCTTCAATAAAACAGCTATTCCCTTCTTGATAGGCACCAAGTATGATCATTTCGTGAATTTCCCCCGCGAGGACCAAGAGGAGATCAGCAATCAGGTACGTTCTGGGATATAATTCAACTCTGTACAACTTCACGAAACAGAACTGCTCGAACTCAAGCCACAGAAAGACTAATTCAATATTGGGAACAACAGGCTCGACGATTCGCAAAAGCAATGCGCGCCAGTCTCATCTTTAGCAGTACCAGTCACAGCATCAACGTGCAAAAGATCTTCAAAATCGTCCTCTCCAAGGCCTTTGATCTGAAATGCACTATTCCTGAAATCGAGAATGTCGGAGAGCCTCTGCTCCTGTACCAATCAGTGAATTGATGCTGTTAAGCCTAAATGAAGTCGAATGAATCCAAGCAAAAGGAATAGTGTTGCGCGTCGATCAAGCCTATACATCTGGCGTGAGCGACGGCTACACAACACAGTCTTTACTTAACTTGGTTCAGCAAGAAAGCCCTCGAAGCTGACGATTCTATCGCCGCACATCAATGCGGTGACTCTCACGATTTGTTTATCGGTCCCCAGCACCCGCATCAGCGCCACCTTCCATTCCAGCCTGATATTACGCCTGTCAGAATCGAAGTTCATGTGCGTTGTCTAATTCCATACGGTAATGTCCCGTTCGGCGTCTTTCGGGTCCTTTGCATGAGTGGAGCGGAACGGAGCATACATTCAACCTGTTCTGCTTGTGAATGACCCCGAGAGCCTTCCATTTGGCATGACGGCGCGTAATGGCGCGTTTGGTTGGAGTCACCAGGGAATCAGGGGCACATGGGACAAGGAGAAAGAACGCATAGAATACGGAGGGGTTTACATGTTGCGTGGAAATAAGGGTTGGTCGGAAGTTGTAAAATGAAATGTCGCTTCCAAGAGACGAGGGAACTGAACATTCAACCGGAAGTTGATATTGTCGCTAGTGGAATGAATACCATCGCTCTCCAGGTGCAGAGGCTATGATTGAACGGGAACGAGCTGAGCTGTACTCTAGACAAATCAACTCTGCGCGACGGAGAGTTCACAATCCTTGAAAGTGGTTTTCATCATCTTAATGGTGTCCCTGGACTCGTGGGTCTCTCCATATCCTTCCACCACTCCCTATTACAGAGAATCTGCTCTGCGTGAGGGAAAACCGTTCGTGCCTGTCCGCGCAATGCTATGCTATGCCGAGTGAAGCCGCCGATCTCCTTTTCTATCAGATCACGACCGTCGTCAATCTGAATGCGCACTGAAAAATGCAACCCGCCAACCCCCCGGCCAATAGTGCAGCTCACCATCTGGTGCTTGTGCCTCTGCAAGTGAAACTGCCTGGGCTCCCCACGACACAACCGACGTAACTAAAGCCACTTCCACCCCCAACTGGTAGACTGCAGTTGCATCTGGGGGCAATCCTATTCAAGACTCGTCTTCTGCCCCTTCACCAGTGGCGGAACAAGTCCTCTACGCCGTTAAAATCTCTGTTCCCAGTCTCGGCCTCCTAGCCACTCTCCGAAATTGCTGTTCGAACCATCGGGCCAAATTCCTTCTTGACATACTCGACGTAGCCCTTCCACGCCACCAGCTCGCCGCTAAGTTCCATGCTCACCGACGGGAACTTGCGTTCCAACTCCATCGTCGTGCGAATCACCGCCGCGTTAGCTTCGTTGACTTTCTCAATCTCCTGCTTGACTGCATTTTCTTTAATCTTGGCTGCGAGCACGACGCGGAATTTTTCGGCAAGATTGGACAGGCGCCGGCGGGTTTCGTCTGGATCGATCGCGGCCAAGCGTCCTAACATGAGCAGACACAGAGTGCGAATATCCGGGTCATCACTAATGCCATCCAGGATACGATCGAAGATCTTGGGGATAGGAAGATGCGGGATTGCGCCGTGGCAGTCGAGCAATGCATACATCGTCGCATAAGCTGATTTCCGGATGTCAAGGCCGGCGTCTTCGTTGTGGGTGAATGGGCCGATTTTGATCACCTTCACCAGCTCGGGCTTGATGCGTGAGTCCTCAATGACGGAAGGCAAGAGTTGGCCGATGTCTGGGATCACGAGTTCCGATTTGTTGTGGATAGCAGCGTTCAAAGTCGTGATTGCAAGGCGTCGATTGCCGATATCAGTATCGCCCAGCATCGTTTGTAGGATGGGAGTCATCATCTTGACAAGGAGCGCGTTGTAAGAACTGCTTGCATCACCAAGAGTGAACCGGAAGGCAGAGATAACTGTGCCTCTGATAGAAGGATCTGGATCTTCCAGGGATTTAGCGAGTTGTGGAACATAGGTGTTCGGATCAATGGTTGCAAGCCGACCAATACATTCTGCACCAACGGCACTGTTATCCTCAACCCGTGACACCGTGAACAACTTGTCCCAGAGTTCAGATGCATACGGCGCCATGTCTGAAAAGGAACTTTCAGAGTGTTCCAGGATCTCTTTCAGAGAGTGCAAGTAAAGGTAGTTCTGTGCTGGGGACTGACCGAGGCTACGCAAAATAATTGGCAAGCACTCGGAGACATTGTTTGAGCTGGCACTACCAAGTGCTACAGCAGCAGCGAGTCGGACTTTGTCGGAGTCTACCGTAAGACAATTGATGAATGTGTCGATCTTGACGGGGGATTTGGGACCCATTCTGAACCCGACTTCACCGAGCACCGTCAATGCTAGGCACACTGCTCGGACGTCCTGAGATGTTTGCAGCTCCTTCAAGAAGTCCGAGATCGTGACGCCGAGGTTATCCCCGCCGTATACAAGCAGGGTACCTATCGCTCTGCCGAGAACCAAAGTCTCGCCCGCTGTACCGACTCCCAACAGACCTTTCATTAGTGGTGCCCCCACCTCATGTTCGCCAATGACTTTGACCACGAGCAGATAGGCGCGCAGAGGCGGGCCTTCAAGGCGCGCCTGTGTGATTTGACATAAGGCGGAAACAATCTCTGCGTTGACGAGAGCTTCCGCATTTGTCGGGATGATCCTGGAGAGAATGACCAAGGCAGGTGTCAACAGATGCAGGTCATTGACAGAAATGAGCGGCATCAACAAGCTCTGGAGCTGCAAGATGGTTGTCGTCTCGTATTGGGACGAGGAGACAGGATTCAGAGCGAGATACTGCAGTGATTCCAGGCATGCCCCCCGGAGAGACCGATCGGATTTGCGAAGTTGATTTGCCATTTCGAGTGAGACATCTTGAATCCAAGCAGAACCGATGTTATCGTGAACGCCCGCTGCCTCGCCAATGAGGCCGATAGCTCTTGCACTGGCCAATCGAGTGGTTTCATTTTTCAGCCTGTCGTGGAGTATACCGAGACTCTGCATCCTCGCAGAGCTAGACAGAAGTTGGGTATTGGAGGTCCGAGCAATGAGAACACCAAACACTTGAATGGCGCGGTGACGGACTTCGAGGTCGGCGTTGTTGTCAGCTACTCGCTCCACAACCACAGTCCATAATTTCTCAATGTGAATTGCATGGTCTTGATTCGCAGTAGCTAGCCGCGGAGGAGTTAGAGCCTTGACGAACTGTTCAATGGTGCCAAGTGCTTCACTGGAGACTTTATAGTTTCGATCGCGAGCGATATCGATCACTGATGGTATAAGAGCAATGGCAAAAGGAATCAACACCGTGGTACTGTTAGTTTCCGCAATGGCACTGATCAACGTGAGTGTCTCAATCTGCAGGCTTGCTACAGTTGCTGAGGTTCCAGATCCTACGCCACCCGATGCAGAGGCGGTGGACGGCTTGAGTGCGTCGGCGATGGGATCTTCCAACTGCTGTAAATGATCAGACAATATTTCGTTCCGAGCCAGGGTAAGAGTTTTGAGCATAACCACCGAAGCTTGCTTCAGTGACATGCTGGCTTTCTTCCACAGCTTACAAAGAGCTTGCACAATCTTGGGCACGAGCCCAACAAGGTCGGCTAGAGAGCCTCTTGGTGGAGAGACAGGGACAATTGGGGGGCTGGAACGGCTTGTAACCAAGCCTCGAAGGTCTGGATCTTTCCGATCAGCTTCGCTGTCCTGGCGTCGGCGCTTTCGAGTGTTTGTCGGTCCAGCGGGATCGCTCCCTGTCGAATCGCGCCGCGTAAGCGAGTGGGTAAGACCGGAGCCTGCTTTCCGAATAAGCGCGGTGGTGGCAGCAATGACTTCCAGTCTGACACTGTCTTCACGCTCATTGAACAGTCGCGAAATCAAAACAGGCGCAATGTCGTCGAAGAGAATTGCTCGATCGGCTACCGAGACCCCCATGATGATAGTGTACAAGACCTTAGCCGCACAACGTCGAACTTTCCAGCTGAGGTCATCAACATCACTGAATGCATCTTCATCATCCAGTTCCGCATATTCATCATCATCGTCCTCGTCCGGTGGCTCTTCTGTAATGCCATCATCTGAATTGCTATCTTGTGTACCTGCCATTTCAAGGTCTTCAGACTCTGCGACATTAGGGTCATATCTGACGTATCTCAATGCAGCGTCGATAGCTTCCGAGAGATGAGACCTCATCTCTGCGGGACACGATCCAGCCAGGCCCTCGAGCGATACAAGCGCCGTCTCACGGAGCTCTTCGACCTCGGGATCGACTTCAACATCTGCATCTGACACTGAAGCGGTGGATGACAGTTCATCTTGACTCAGAACTTGAAAGATAGAGGGAACAACATCGTTGACGTATGGTCCAAACTTGCCTGGACTGGACCGGGCCAATGTTCCGATCGTGGCAATGAGGAATCTCCTATGTTCGACACTCAGCTGAGAAGCCTGGAAGCTTTGTGTAAGGGCCGCCACAAAGGAGCTGATCTGAGCGTCGTTGAAATGGGGTATCAGGGCGCCAATACCGGCGAGGGCTCTCTTCTTGACTACCCCTCCTGCTGAAGGGCTTTCAATTATAGTCATGACGGCTTTTGCCAGTCCAACCAGCTCCCGTTCTTGTAGCAACGAGCCGTAACATTTCACGATCTCAATCATAACATCCACGGCATCACTGCTGTAGCCTTTGTCCTTCTGCTTCTCCAGCAACCCCGTTGGGAGTTCGGGGGTAGGCTTGTTCGATGGTAGAACGACATGCCCCACCAATCTCGGGATCAGAACTTTGCTGACCGCTGCATATGCGTCTCTGACTTCTTGGCTAGGTCCTCCGACAGGTTGCGGTTGAGGTAGTGAGGCAATAAGGATCCGCAGTGCTGTCGTAGGGATGGAGATATCAATGTCGCTGATGGTGAGGTTGGTAAGTTTGTCGATTAAAGGCGCAATTATCTCGCCTGGAGTGCGTGCAGCAAGTGGTCCAACGCTGATAGCAGATATCAGTATTGATTGCCAGCTGGAATCGATGCTCCTTACCATTTTAACGCCTGGTTCTGGACTTCGCCGTTCTGATCAGCCAATGATCTCAGCAACCCATCAATGATCCTTGCAGCAGTATGCGTATCGTTTCGGATGTATTCGGAGGACGATGAGAGGAGAACGTTTGTAAGATCGCTGAGTTGCATGAAACGAATGTCAGGATCGGGGTCATTGATCTTGGAGAGCAGCGTTGAGATGCTCTGCTGTGCAGAGGAACGGTCTCTAGCCATGGTGATCAAATCAACCGCTGCAGGGTTCGGAGGGGGTTTGGTGCTGTAGCTTCGCAGACTTTTGTGTACAGAGGCTCAAAAACACACAGAGGTCAGGTCATATGAGAAGCGTATCAGGAGCGGAGATGAAGCGTAAAGTGATGTCGCAGGCACTTTGCAAAACGCTCCGGAGAGTCGTAAAACACGCTTGAACGCGAAGACGAGAATATGCCGAGTCCCCAGGCCTGGTGCCTTCACAAGGAGAGGTAGAATGGAGGAAGTACAAGGATACAAAGACGTGTTGCGAAGTACCTTCTGGATCTCGTACGTCTCACTGCTGAGTGCTGCGAGTGGGATCTTTTGGGGGGTAGTCCAAGCACAAGGACTCTAACCAATGACGTCTTGTTTGTTAGTTACTGCTTGGCTTGCTAAGTGTCGGCAGACCTGCGCTTCATGGCGCAACTCGGTCACTAGTTCACTAGTACTAATCAGGGGAGCTCTACCACCGCAGACCCAGGTACGCTCGTATGATGCTTAGGAGCTTGGGCGGAGGTCGAAGCCCACTAATTAGTAGTACAGGGTACGATTGACTTGGATGTTCTGGAGCTCTCTTTCGGTTGCTTCAACAGCTCTCTCCATTCTTTACACCTTACCACGTTTCGCCACGTAACATTTGCAATGGTCCTACCACGGTCATCAGCCCTCCGAGGCAGCATCCGGTCGTTCACTCTCAAGCGAGTCGGCGCCCAAGCTCGGACAAATCTGCGTGCGGTCGGCCGTCGAGGCTACGCAAGCGAGCATGGCGCAAAGAAGAGCAGTGATATCCCCTGGTCAGTCCGACTGATCCTCACCGTCGAACTCGTCGGTCAAGTAGACGATACTGACAGGCAGTGCAAGGCTGATTGGCTCCGTCGCTGTTACCGTCCCGGCCGCGACCTGGCTCCTCAGCCAAGGACCCAAGAAATCCGATCACGGCCATGGTCACGAAGAACACACAGAAGAGCCCGAAGAAGAATCAAAGGAAGGGTCCGAGGACAAGGCTGAAGAAGCTGCCGATGAAGGTGCTCAGGACGGAGCATCTGAAACAAGCGAGGGAGAGTAAGTGTCTTTGCTGGTGAGTTTTCTGGCTAGCAGGCTTACACCCCCTTTAGGACTCCGGAGAGCTCGGAATCAGAAGGTGAAGGCGAAGTCTCAGAGAAGAAGGGCGACAAGGACGTAAGACACTCGACGAGCTTTTTTTTGAAAAGGCATATATTTACTGAACAATGGCAGGCTCAGAAAGACGAGTCCGGCGCCAGCAACCCGTTGCTTGACGATGATGAGAAGAGCAAGAAACCCGAGGGACCGGCAGCCTCGGCCAAGATCACTGGCACTGTTGATCCATCGAGATCTACCAGCGGCGGGAAGGGTCCCGAAACGCCTAAGGAAGAATGAACAGATGATACATCGCAGTCCGACAAGTGAGATGGATGGTTCCCGGTTGGAGGCTAAGGTCACTCACTGTACTAGTACCATGCCATGAGCAGTTTGTCGCTTTGTACAGCCAGCATTGGGAGGTGCTCCATAGCTGTGGATACAGTAAAGCAAAAGCCATTTCGAACCACTGACTACAGCGCACCAGCTACTTCTACATTTTCAAGCCCGGCCGACTGTCAATTTAGAAGCACTTTCCACTACTAGAACATACACACCTAAGGTTCTATTAAGTATAGGTTACACCACGTGCTTGGCAGTTCTGACAGAGCATTGACAGCGAGCAGCGCCCGTGATCCACGATCATGATCCATGACGCAGAATGCGGCTAGGCTAGACTGGACTCGCTCGCATGTGCAAGATTCCAGTCGGGTACGTAGGCTGGATTGTTTATGACCTATCTTACCTACCTATGGGTAGGTACCTATAGGTAGGTACCTAGATATTGGTACTGTACTCCGTACCTGACTCAGTCCTTCTTCTCCATGTAAGGTAGACATGCTTCGTAAACCTCACCATAACCAGGGTACTTGATAGTCCTCTGGAACACCCTTTCATCCACCATCCTCGCAGACTGGAGGGACCCCGCAATGAAGAAGTCGGTGTAGCTCGGCCGGGCACCCAGCACAAATGGCCCATCGGCCTTGTGCGTCTGTATCAGCTCGCCCACGGCGCGAATATCCTCGCCCACGGCGCTCCAGGCCTCTTCCTCCTTGTCAAACAAGTCCTCGAGCCGGTGCCCCAGCGACTCCTCGCGCGTACGCCGAAAGTACTCCTGCGCGCGGGGGGACAAAATGCCTAACTCGCGCGGCATCAATGACGTGCTAAAGGCCCTGCCGACTACAGCGCGTGCTTTAGCCCCAATCTCGAGGCCCAGCTCCGACGTCAGCGGTACCGGCGGGTCCGGATAGGTCGACTCGAGGAACTGTGCGATGGTGACCGAGTCCATGATGTAGGTATTGGTCGGCACGTGCTGAATCACCGGTACAGTGTATTTATTATATATATTCCCCGAAGGGGATTCGCCTAGGACCAGACCGCTGGGAATTTCAAGTCAGGAGACTTCTTCACGCGCAATGGCAGGCCTTGGGGCTGTGCATTTTTGGCATGAAGAAGAACGAAAGAACAAAGGGAAGGGGACTGGAGGTGAAGAACGGAAAGAAGGAGAAGGAAAGATAACTCACAGCCCTTTTAGCGTCGGCTCAATGTCTGGGAATTCGAGAAAGATGGTTCTGTAAGGAATATGCTTATAATTAAGCATAAGGCGGATGCGCCAGACTGCAGGGGAGAAACAAACGTTCTTGGTACAGGCCAAGTCGTACAAAACAATCTCGGGTTCATATTGGGCGGCCATGCTGGGATACGCTCCAATAAAGAAGCAATTGAGGACGTAAAGTGCAACTGTAGAGTTCCAATGGGTCGAATTCCGTATGGAAGGTTTTCGTCGAGTCTCGTGCGAGGGATTGCGAGTGTGCGAGTGCCGGAGAAACTGACTTGAATAGACGGTGATGCTTCTTCAGGGCCGGCTGTGCAGGCTCAAGACTCTCAGTTCGACTGGTCAAGACCGAGGCCTGAGGCCTGTCCGCGATTGTAGAGTCTCCTTGTGGTAAAGGGAATCGACGGCTGTCACAGCTATGAGGTGTCTGTTGTCTGTGAAGTGGGCTGCCTCTGGATAAGATATGTGATATGTCCAAAGAAGAGAAGCGAGTCAAGGAAGCGCTCTCTTCAGACTGCTCCGGAAGGACTAATTTAGCTTGTCATATTTATGCCAGTGTGGTACTCCCTGGTAAAATGTACCCAGGGTGGCTGCTGTTGAAAGTTGGTGAACATGATGCTGTTGGTTGTTGCCTGATACTCTGTACGGAGTACTCTTCTCTGGTCCTTAAAGCGGCACGATCTGGGGTGCGCATTAAGCAGTGAGCAGTGAGCATTGAGCAAGACTCCTTATTAGACGAGAGTTTTTCCCTCTAGGCTTCCAGTCCAATGTCCATTGCTGGGAGCTGCCAAGCAAGCCCCCTTTTCCCTGCTTCTGCTTCTGCTTCTGCGGCCACCACTACGTACTACTTACTGAGCTAGCAGTGATCCATGTACTCCGTACATTAGCTGTACCACCTCTGCCATTTCACATGCTGTTCTTCCTGTCTAAGGTCTGACAGCTGCCTTTTCTACAACTCATTCCCTCGCTGCATTATCTTCCGGCTTGGCTTCAACGTGACTGCAGTGCCCTCATCGCTGCCTGCCCACCATGGGTCGCCCACGTCGAGCGTCCAGCACCCTCGGGGGCGACCCTCGAGGGGACACCAGCGCACCCGCGTTGGCGACCATGACCCAGAAGACACCTGCACAGCCTTCCGTACGGTGCACTCGATGTTGAGTCCTTTCAGCGCTGACAGTCTGCAGGCAAGCGAGAAGGACCTGAAGCCTCATTCGAAGCGTCGCAAAGCCCGCTCTGCCTTTCGAAAATGGAAACAGATCTCCTTGCGACATACATGGTTAAATCCCCTCATAATCATGGTTGTCATCCTGGTCGCGTACTTCATCAACCCGGGGCAGCAAAACCCTCTGCACAAAGCCATCTTCCTGTCGTACCCTCTCGGACCTGATTATCCAGGCGGACCGAACATGTATGGCAAAGGCAAAGCCGACATGGCTTTTGTCGCCTTCTACACAGTGGTGCTGAGTTTTACAAGAGAGTTCTTGATGCAAAGGGTGATCCGGCCACTGGCTATAAAGTGTGGCATCATGAGGAAGGCTAAGCAGGCACGGTTCATGGAACAAGTGTACACAGCCATCTACTTCGGCATCTTTGGGCCCTTCGGCCTGTACGTGATGTCGAGAGGCCCGCTCTGGTATTTCAACACGACGGCCATGTTCGAAGGGTTTCCTCACCGGAAACACGAGGCCATCTTCAAGGCTTACTACTTGCTGCAGGCCAGCTATTGGGCCCAGCAAGCGATTGTTCTCATGCTCCAGCTGGAGAAGCCACGGAAAGACTTTAAAGAGTTGGTCCTACACCATGTGGTAACTTTGTCTCTTATTGGGCTGAGTTATCGCTTTCACTTTACTCATATGGGGATCGCCGTCTACATTACCCATGATATTAGCGACTTCTTCCTCGCGGTATGTTTCAGCACACTTTCTCTTTGGTTTGTACTGGCTGCTAAATCATGTTTAGACCTCGAAGACGCTCAACTACCTTGACTCGTTTATCGTGGGGCCATATTTTGCTTTTTTTGGCTGTGTCTGGATCTATCTTCGTCACTACATCAACCTCCGCATATTGTGGGCAACCTTGACAGAATTCCGCACGGTTGGACCGTATGAGTTGGATTGGGAGACCCAACAATACAAGTGCTGGATCAGTCAGATTATCACATTTTCGCTGCTTGCGTGTCTTCAGGCCGTCAATCTGTTCTGGTTATTCTTGATCCTCCGCATCGCAAAGAACTACGTCTTCACCAGTGTGGCCGCGGATGAGCGTAGTGACGATGAGGACGATGAGGACGACGAGGTCCCGATTGAGGCCAATGGAAAATCGATCGGTCCAGGAGAGCCCAAATTGAATGGGAACAAGCCGGTGGTTCTGGTCAATGGCAAGCCTGTCGAAGGACAAGCCAACCAAAACGGCGTTGGCATTCGGGAGCGGAAAAGGAAAGGCTGAAGAGCCTGCGGGGAGACGATATCTAACGTTGGTGTTTTGTGCCGCCTTGGACGTCTTTCTGTTTCTGTCATGTACGGCTACGACGGATCTGTTCCGAAAAGTGTTTGGGGGCGGCGTGGGAGCGTCCTTTTCCACTTGAGCTTCTATGAACTTGTACCAGGAAGCCATTCCCATTTCCAGTTCCTACTATACCGACAAAATAACAAAATAACAAAATAACCTTCAGCTCAGTGCACTTGGGCTTTTGTCGGTTTGTAACAACCTCGGCCTTATCTCACAGAACCGCATCGCGCTCTAGTTGCAAACTGTCCAGTCCAGTTGTGCAACAGCCTCGCCGCCGTGTTAGGTTCGAGTTCAGAACAGGTGCAGGTAGAGGTAGAAAACGGAGTGACAGCAATAATGGCATACAGAGTATGGCCGCACATACTCATTACTATGTATGTGTGCAACTAACTCAGTCCCGAATCCAGTCCCAGTCCCAGTCCCAGTCCCAGTCTCAATTCCATGCCTGGCTCTAGTTCTGTTTCAAGTCGCCACAGCACCCACCAGGCCAGCGGTGCTCGCAATGACAATTGCTTCCATCTGAATTTGGGGGTTCGGGTCTTTCCCTCGCGCCACTTTGCTGTTGTGTGGTGTGGTGTGTTGTGTCAATGGATTCGGAGGTCTTGCACAAAGAACTTTTCTGTTGCTTTTCCCTGTTCCCCTTCCCTTTCTTTCTCTTTCTTTTCCTCCCATTCTGTGCTCAATTTCGTCCTCGGCCCGTCCCACCTCCCCTTCTCTCTCTCTTAGCTGGTCTCAGCTGCCAAAGGAACGGCGTTTCAACCACGGATGGTATCCGTGTCCACGGGACTCAGCCCGCTCTCTGCGAGCTCCGAATTGGCTTGTTTTCGGCCAGCCATGGCCAACAATTCGATCCCGAAGTCTTCATACCATGTTGCTTGAACACGCCCGAAGTGTTATCCTGTACCAAAGCCCCCATTACCTGTAGTAAATATTATGAATAGTGTATGAGACCCAATGCCCGCCATCTTCAACACCGATCCTGCCTGGTCCCACCCCGGGAATTGAATGGTCATGTCTGCGAAGTCGATATTAAAGTTTGTTGAAAAATAACATAGGGTCATGAATTAAAGGACGTTAAGGGGGAGGGACATAGGCTGAACCGGAAAAAAGGGTCGTCTAGAAACAATGGGCGTGTCCGATAGGGGGAACACGAGGACGCCGGAACAATGCTCGTGACCTAAATCGAGGACACTAACGTCGAAACCATGAGCGCAGCCACGACAATGAAGAATGACCATGGTTGATGGTTCAACGATGACGCACTGCTGGTGCTGGTGGAGGTACTGCTGGGTGCAGAAGTTGAAGTCGAGGCTGAGATGGATGTTGTTGCCGTGGCCTTGCTATTTTTCGAGCCATCGGTAGAGTTTTTTGAGCTGGCATGGGTGACGACTGGAGCCTTTTTGTTGTGGTATGCGCGGATCAAGCTGCTCGCCTGCTCGGCCAGCCCGTAGGTCGAAGCCATCAGATGCGCAGAGAACGCGATGGGTGGCACACTGGCGTCGGCAACGCGAACATTGGCTAGACCGTAAACCCGAAGATTGGCGTCCACCACTCCACCCTGGTCCAGAGGAAGCATGGAACATGTTGATGAGGGGTGGAACTCGGTGAAGACACCGCCGCGCATCCAATCCTCCCATTCCTCGTCAGTTTGGACGTCAGATCCAGGATAGTCCTCACTCTTCAATTCGCTGCTCAATGGCTCGGTCTCGCCGATGCGGCGTGCCAGCTTGATGCCTTCGCGGAGAATTTGGACGTCTGTGAGATTTCATATTAGTCCCCGAAGGGTATGGAATGGCTAGTGGCTAAGAAACGTACCAGCAGGGTGTGTCAGATACTTGGGGTCGATGACAGGATAGTCCAAGGGATTTGACGAGTTGATGGTGATGGAGCCATGGCTGAACGGATGCTGCAGAGCAGCACCGATGCGAATGGCGCCGTCAACGTTGTTTCCGATCAGCAGTTCCACCAGGCCAGTGGGGCCGTTGAAAATATCGTTGGCTGTTGTGTCGTAGATGGCCTTGTACCCAGCTACGACGCCCGTGTCGGAGCTCGCACTAGTGGCAAACTGATCGAACTGACTCAGGATGCTCGTCTTGAGGTCGCTCGCCTTGTTGCCAAAGAGGACAGAGGCGTTGACATACGCCACAGCATCGTTGACGTACGAGAGGAAGACAGGGTCGGTCTGGAGAGGTCAGTACGCATTAAAAAGGCTGTGAGGAACGGGTTTAGACGAACCGTCTCAGTGCCGTTGTCGGCGAACAAAGAACCTGCAGTCGGATTGTCGGTAGTCCATTGCACAGTGACGCTCTACTTCAGTGAGTAACGAGTACACATTCACGAATGTTTGAACGCTACTCACCACATGGTCTTGGAGATGCTGACCCACACCAGGCAGCTCGGCCACGATTGGAACTCCAGCAGCAGAAAGGACATCTTTAGGCCCAATGCCGCTGTAGAGAAGAACGGTGGGACTGCCAATGGTACCGCCGGCCAATATGACCTCCTTCTTGACCCCGACAGTCAATTTGGTCGCACCGCCATCGCGCGTATACTCGACACCCTTCGCTGTCAGGTTACCTGCGGGTGAGGAAGAGTTGAAGAGGATCCGGGTGACATGGGCATTGGCTAGCACGGCGTAGTTGGCACGCGGTGGAAGGGGATCGAGATAGCCGGAACGACTGTACGACCGTGTCCAGTTGGTAGGGTTGATGGCAGACGTTGCCACATAGGCGCCCCAGTTTTGCCCGCCATAGGGGTCGTTGGTAAGAGGGACTCCGGCGGCTTGTGCGGCAGTGGACCACTTGCCAACATAAGGGAAGGTGCTTGAGAGTCAGTTAGCCACCATTCGATATCGAGTGAGAAGGCCTTGAACGTACTAGCCAGGGTACGACTGGTGAATGGGCCCTTTAGATCCGTGACTCGAAGCATCCCAGGTGATGGCAGCCTCTTGGACGACACCGTCCACTGGAGGAGTGAAAGTCTCACTCTTCTTCATGGCGGCATAGAACGAGTCCCACGTCCAATTGTCAGCGCCGTCCAAGTCGCTGACCAAGTCTTGCCAGGCATTAAGCTCGTGTTCACCTGGCCGGTTCATATACAGTCCGTTGATGGCGGAACTGCCTGTGCAGGTGTCAGGTCAGCATCCTTGTAGCAGCATGCCGAACAAGGAGACAGATACGAACCTCCAAGCACCTTGCCACGAGGCCATTCGCATGAGGTGTTGTTCGCCCCTGTTTGAGGAACGGTATAGAAATCCCAATTCAGCTCCGTTGGCCAGAGAGAGTCGTAGTACGCATCGCCGGGAATATCTGCACCAGTGTCAGGTATTGAAGGACCGTCGCAAACCGCCAACATGCCGGGCGCCTACCTATTCGATCTCGAAACTCGTCTCCATTACCGCCGGCCTCGAGGACGAGCACCGTATGATTCGCGTCTTCTGACAGACGGGCACCAAGGACGAGGCCGGCCAGGCCTCCACCAACAATGACAAAGTCATAGTCGTCTGCAATGTCGTCAACAATATTTCGCGCGGAGAGCCGATGTGCCTCGGTCTCTGGCCCGTTGTGTGCTCCAGGAGCAGCGAGTGCTCGCTCTGCCACTGCGATAATAGCCGCAGCGGCAAATAAGTCACGTCGCATGTCGGCGTGAGGGTGAGATGCGACACCAGAGCACGTATACCAAAGATGAGCAAAAACGATGAATACAACTGGCAAAAGAAGACGAAAACTACATGATTTGTGCCGGGTAGTTAGATATAGTGATCGAGAGCTCTCCGCGCGTCCTTACCAAACCTTGACTCAAGAAGGATTGATCGCCGCTAGGCGTATGAAATTGACTTTACCCACAGCTTGATGCGAGGGGAGGCAGTGACAATAATATCGTCTAGATAGCGCTTCGTGCGCTGGAGTCAGGGGATCTTCCTGATTGACACCCTGGTAAGCCCACCTGATTGGCCCGAAGGTTCCATGAGGCTCTACCGCCTGTAGCAAAGTGCAAGCCACAGTGGATCTTATTGTGGAGGTGTCAATCTTATTATGGAGGTCTGTTTCTTTTGTTTGCCGAGACCCTGTCTTCTGAGACATGGCAAACCATTGTGGACGGTGGGCGGAGGCCGGAGTCCGGAGTATCCAACAGACACTTCGCTGGCACTGATTGCTGAAACATGCGACCGACCAGGTCGCGGTCAACGAGTGGAATGACATGGCTGTATCTGTACTCCGGAAGGCGCCTCTTCACCATAAATACAGATAGGTCGACATCATCACGATAAGCTGAACGTCCAGGGGACGACGGAGCTGATACCAGCCTCTGCCAGCCTCTGCCAGACTCTCCAGGAATCCGTGGGGCATTGAGGTGGTGACCAAGACTTTTTGACTGCCGCTGGTCCGTGTTTCTGGCTGTCATAGTTAAAGCAGATCTCGGACAGTTGCAATGATTTTGCCTTTGCAGGGAATCGAGAAGCACAAAAATAAATTGGGCAAATGAGCATCTTCAAACACAGATCAGTTAAACTTTGGCCGGAGAAGGCTGGGCCGTGAAGGCTGGAGTTGCCCTGGAAAAACGAGAAAGTGAGTTTCGGAGATGTCAAGCAGGGTTTGTGGCAGGTTTGGTGGCGGTGGTGGCAGGAGGTTGTGCTTATCTCAGCGAGAAGCACGTGTTCTGACAAGCGTCTTCTTCCAGTCACGTGGGCTTCCATTTCGTACCCATCCGAATGCGGTGCAGTAGCAGTGGCTCATGGAATCTTCGCATCTTGCCTTGCCGAAGCGCCTTCAGGACTTTAGTATGACATAGTTGAGATACGGCAGGTTGAATGGTTTGACAGGCCTCATTAAGTCTTCTCAGCTTCGGCATATTTCAAATCCACCATGGCGACCGCAACGCAGAACCCTCCCAGCTCAACGTATGTTTAACAGCCCCTCCTCTCGGACTGTGGAAGCAGCCAGGCTAATGAATGGTCACGCCAGGGTATATGTGAAGAATCTCGAGGAGCGCATAAAGATCGATCAGCTGAAGGAAGCGTTGTCCGAGATTTTTTCCGAGTATGGCAATATCATCGACCTGGTCGCAAAGAAAAACCTGAAGGCCAAAGGTCAGGCGTTCGTGGTGTTCGATTCCGCCGAAGATGCAGCCAAGGCCATCGAAGAAGTCAACGGCTTCGAACTCTTCGACAAGCCCATGCAATTGGACTTTGCGCGCACCCCCTCCGATGCCACCGTGCGAAAGGAAGAAGGCGAACAGGGCCTGGAAAAGTGGAAGCGAGCGCGACTCGCTGAAAAAGAGCGGAAACAAGCCCTCGAGGCGACGCAGCAAAAACTGAAGAGACCTGCTCCACCAGCCGGGACTCAGGAAGGAGCAGGCTTGACCGCTCGGCCAGCGAAGGCAGTCAAAGGTGCAGGTCTCAAGCCTTCTGGCACGAACACAGCCGCAATCATTCCCGACGAGTATCTACCTCCCAACAAGATCCTGTTTATTAGAGACCTGCCAGATAGCTACGATGCCGATGGGTTGTCGAGGATATTCAGCCGGTTTGAAGGCTTTAAGGAGGTCAGAATGGTGCCTGGGAGGAAAGGAATTGCGTTCGTCGAGTACGAGTCTGAGGCCGGTGCTATCAGTGCCAAAGAGGCCACGGCCGGAATGCAACTTGGTGACGAGGGCAAGGGTATCAGGGTCACATATCAACGGGCATAGAATTTTGTCGGGAACAACAGTGGTCATGCAACGGAACGGATGCCAAAAGAAGGGTTGTGTCATTGGGGAAAGTGGCTTGAGCTACCATATCACTTGATACCCATGCGTGGATAGCGGGGTTTGGCGTTGGCGGAAACATTGTACAGCATCGTGGAAGGCTGCGGCGGCCGTCCTAAAAGATCACATCCTTGTCTTCCTCTTCGCCGAGTACATCCTTCGGCTCCACGTCGATCTCCTTGTCGCTGATACCTTTGGCTTTCTCCGTTTCTCTTTGTCTCAACAGCTCTGCGTCTGCAGCTGCTTGGTCTCTCTGTTTCTTCCCCGAGACTTTTTTCAAGCGATAGAACTCTTCTCGGTCGAGTTCGTCGAGCTCGGCATTAATATCTAGTTGCCTAGTAAGCTTCTCGTTACTTCGTCCAACTTCTCTTCAACTTACATTTGATGGTGTTTTCGGTCCGCGGAATGATAACATGTTCAATAGCGTTGACTGGAGACAATCAGCTCACGTGGCCAGACAGACGATCCGGTCCACATACCTCTCCTGTTGACAACCTTGATGACCTCGTCCAGAATCGTGAATGCCGTCTGCAAGCTCGCCAGCTCAACGAGCGTCTCCACGGCGCGAGAATATGTCTCGCGGCATCTTTGCACTTGTTGCCCTCCCTTGCCTAAACCAGTCAAGCCAAAGTCGTTGATCTCATCAATGGTGTATCCTTCAAACTGGGGTAGAAGGACACCGGACACGTTCTCCTGCTTCGTCTTAATTCGAAATCGTGCCGTCTTGACCGATTCCTGGATCTGGTAACCAATATCCCCACCCACGGCGTATGTCACTTCAGCTAGAGAGAATGCAGCAATCTGCATGACTCGGCCCATTTTCCGCTTGGCCTCGTCGATTCGTTTGAGGATCTCTGGAAGTATCTCTTAGTATCGTGGGTAACGGAGAATAGCAGACGCCATGCACACCTCGGAATCGCCTGCCACAAGGTCAGCACAGGATCAACAATGAGATATTATTGCATACTTTGTCAGAGCTTCACTCTTTCGTTTCAGCAGACTGTGACCTGTCTGGGCACCCTTTAATTTCAGGTTCATCTGACCCAACGCCTGTCGTGTGGCGAAGACGGCCTCCCGCTATCTAGAGTGTCAGTAAGGCTCTTTTGCATGCTGAGAGTGCTCGTACCCCCGCGCCTGAAGACATCTTTTTGTCAAGGGCGTCTCTACGCCGTTATGAAAGGTGGGAAAATAATATCCCGGTAGAGCAAAGTAATGGACTGGAGCTCGATATCACAAACTCGAGGTGCACATGCAAGGCTGCGGCTACCGACGCAGCTGCACCTGGCAGTCCCCGCTTAAGACATCAGTCCGGCGCTCGGCATAGTTGCCTGTCTCTGTCCCCATCTTTTTTTGACGCGGTCCGTGAATCTTGAGAACATCTTCCCTTCGCAAAGACAACTCTACCATGCCTGGGATCCTACGCAAGTCACCTTCTGGCTCAGCCGCCGCTATGGATCTATCAGTGACCGGCAAACCAGATTTCTACCTGATCGCCAACGAAGATGCTGTCTACGAGCAAGATATCCTCTGCAACCCTGAAAGTGTTCGACCATGGCTACTCTACATCGACTACAAAATGCGCAATGGCACTATTCACGAGCAAGCATTTGTGCAAGAGAGGGCGTGCATACAGCTACCCCGGTCATACAAGCTGTGGAAACTGTATTTGGATTTCCGAGTCAAACATCTCAAGAAGAAAAACCCCGTCAGGTACAAGGCAGAGTTCGACAAGGTCAATGCTCTCTTCGAGAGAGCGCTGGTATTGCTGAATAAAATGCCTGTGATCTGGGAAATGTATCTTTCATTTCTTTTGCGACAACCACATGTCACCAGGACACGAAGGACGTTCGACCGCGCGTTAAGAGCCCTGCCCGTGACCCAGCACAATAGGATATGGAAGCTCTACAAATCGTTTGCCAACTCTGCAAGAGGAGTAACTGCAGTCAAAATCTGGGCGCGTTATATCCAGGCACACCCGGAGGATATGGAAGACTACATTGATCTACTCATTGAGACGGGGCATTATCTGGAGGCCGTGAAACGGTACATCCAAATACTGGACAACCCCAAGTTTCGGTCCAAACACATCAAAAGCGATTTTCAACTGTGGAGCGAAATGGTAGAGCTAATGGTCAACAAGGCCAGAGACATTGGAGAAAGCTCTCTCGCAGGATTCGATCCCGACACCATCATCCGGAGTGGGATAGAACGATTTGCCGACCAGCGTGGCAAGCTTTGGGCCGGGCTTGCAACATACTGGATCACCCGCGGAGATTTCGAAAAGGCTAGAGACGTGTTTGAGGAAGGAATCACGACGGTCATGACGGTGCGCGATTTTACAATGATCTTTGACGCCTACGTGGAGTTTGAAGAGTCGGTGATTTCCACCCTCATGGATACCGCCTCTGCGCGGGCTGCGAAAGGAATTGTTGATGCGGAGAAAGACTTTGATCTCGACATGAGGATGATGCGCTTTGAGCATCTGATGGATCGACGACCGTTCCTCGTTAACGACGTCTTATTACGGCAAAATCCCAACAATGTAGTTGAATGGGAGAAACGAGTTGCGCTTTGGAACGATAACAAAGAAGAAGTCGTGCAGACATACGCGGATGCGATCGCGGCAATTGCCCCCAAAAAGGCGGTTGGCAAGTTCCATCAACTATGGTTGAACTATGCCAAGTTCTACGAAGAAGAGGGCGACCTTGATACTGCACGAATCATTCTCGACAAAGCCGTCAAAGTTCCCTACAAGGCGGTAGCCGAGTTAGCCGACACTTGGATTGGCTGGGCGGAGATGGAGCTTCGGAACGAGAATTTCGACGGAGCGATGAAGGTGATGGCCACTGCCACAAAGTCGCCGAAACGGAGCACGGTCGACTATTTTGACGAGACTTTGTCCCCGCAACAAAGGGTGCACAAATCCTGGAAAGTTTGGTCGTTTTATGTTGACCTTGTTGAGTCGGTCGCCTCATTAGAGGAGACACGTGCCGTCTATGATCGGATCTTCGAGCTTCGGATTGCAACTCCACAGACCGTTGTGAACTACGCCAATCTCCTCGAAGAGCACGGCTACTATGAAGAGTCATTCAAAGTCTACGAAAGAGGCCTAGATGTGTTCACATACCCGGTTGCATTCGAGCTGTGGAATCTGTACCTCAGCAAAGCAGTCAAACGCAAGCTTGGGATGGAGCGTCTTCGCGACCTGTTTGAACAGGCATTGGAGAACTGCCCACCACAGTTTGCGAAGCACATCTTTTTGATGTACGGCAACCTGGAAGAAGAGCGAGGCCTGGCTCGATCGGCCATGCGGATTTACGAACGTGCCACTCGTGCCGTTTCGGACGAAGACCGCCTCGGCATGTTTGAGTTCTACATCACCAAATCGGCGTCCAATTTCGGCCTGACCTCGACGCGCCCGATCTACGAGCGCGCCGTTGCTGCCTTACCCGACATGGAGGCCAAAGCCATGTGTCTCAAGTTTGCCGAAATGGAACGACGGCTGGGCGAAATCGACCGAGCCAGGGCCATCTATGGACATGCGAGCCAGTTCGCCGACCCGCGTGTGGACAAGGCCTTTTGGGACACGTGGGAAAAGTTTGAGGTTGCGCACGGCAACGAGGACACGTTCAAGGAGATGCTCCGCATCAAACGCAGCGTCACTGCGCAGTTCAACACCGATGTCCAATTCATTGCCAGTCAGGCCGTCAAGCGGAGCCAAGAAGGCGCGGCTGCAGCGGGAGGTGCAAACGGCGACAGTGCCTTGGACGAAGACGTCGCGGGCAACGGCAGAGGCAACGATGCAATGGCCGCGCTGGAACGGCAGGCTCGTGCGCCCGTGGGGTTTGTTGCAGCTAGCACAGGCCCGGTGGGTGGGAATAGACTACCGCCCAAGGAAAGTGAGAGTGCCGAAGTTGATGGTGCTGCAGGAGGAGGAGTGGCTGCCAACCCGGACGCCATTAATGTGGACATTGACGACGATGATGATTAAGCTGACGCTGGACAAGATAGACTGCACCGACACAGTCCTAGCAACTCAGGTCAGGGAAGCTGCTGATCCCGCCGTTACCACTGGCTCCGGTCCTGGTCCTGGTCCTGGTACCGAGTCTATCAGATGTTGACCGTCTTCCGCAAAGGGTCAGCCATATGGATCTGAGTCTGAGCTGGTTATGTTCATCTAAGTGTTATTGTCCCTGCGCTTCCAGCAGCACTGCGCGCGATAAGACCGCACTTCATATGCCTACGTGCATGACGGTGTTCTGAGGTTCTTCTCGAAGCTGAAGAGGACTTGGGACGGCGCGGGCGTGGGCTTGGGCTTGGGCTTGGGCTTCGGCGTCCATGGCTTTGTCTACCTCTGCCCTGGGTACGGTACGGATACAGTGTTCAGTGTACGGATACATTTCTGCACCCGGACCCGGACCCGGGCCCGGAACCGCCCTTTTCTGAAACATGTGAATATCTACGAATCAATTCTTCATTCAAATGTCAATTTTCAAGAAAGAGCCTGTGTATTGATCCTTCCGCTTCCGCATCCGCTTCCGAGATCTTGTGCTCTGTAGATCGACGCTTTTGATTCCAAGCTCGAATTCGAATTTACACTCTCATTCGAGACTGTATTCTCGACCCAACGTCATGCAGACTTGAGGTACGCAACCACTCGAGATTCTATTCTCGACCTAACGTCATGCAGAGCAGACTTGAGGTACGGAGTATAGGATCGACTCGACTCTATGATACTGCTACATTGGCTGGCCGACGATTTAATGTACACGTGCACGACTCCAGATCTATTCCAAGCCTTAGCCCTGCTGATCATACTGTACAGACCTAGGTACCTACCTAATCACCTAGTTAGTGCTCTGGGGTGCCGCCCAGTTCTGGCCGTATGTACCTTGCCGTCACAGATTGCATTCCGCCAAAAACAAGTGACTTCGTCAGGGTGCGTACTTAGTTCGGGTAGTCCTTCAAATGGTAACTCTTAACCTTGACAAACTGGTCAAAGCCGAACTGGCTGAGCGTCACGCCTTTCCCAGAATCCTTCCAGCCGGTCCAGGCGAGGTCCGGACTGGGATAGTCGGCGCGGTTGACAAAGACGGTACCGGCCTCAACGCGACGAGAAAGTTCCTCGCCGCGGGCGACATCTTTGGTCCAAATCGACGCTGTCAGCCCGAATTCCGAGTCGTTCATGAGCGCCACGGCCTCGTCGTCTCCAGTGACTTTCTGGACAGGGATTACGGGGCCGAAAGTCTCATCGCGCATAACCGACATGGCGTGGGTGACGTTGGTCAAGAGCACTGGCGCGACGAAGTTGCCGTCCGGCGGAAGAGACGCAAATGTGGCGTTTTCTGGAGTCTCGTCGACGGCCCCTGCAGCTTTGGCGTCGGCGACTTGTTTGAGGATGGCATCTTTGGCGCGGCTCGACACCACGGGGCCGATGTGCGTGGATTTGTCTGCCGGGTCGCCCAGCCGGTAGTTTGCCAGGATCTTTTTCACTTCCTGCACGAAGGCGTCGTAGATGTCGGAATGGACATAAACCCGCTCAATCGAGCAGCACGACTGGCCCGAGTTGAAGATGGCGCCGTCGACAATCTCCTCGGCGGCCCATGCAGCGTCCACGTCGGGTCGGACGTATGCGGGGTCCTTGCCGCCCAGCTCTAGTCCGACGGAACACGAGACCCGCGACGAGGCTATGGATTGGATCGCAAGGCCTGCCGCCACAGAGCCAGTGAAGCAGATGTGGTTGACGTCCGGGGACAGAATCAACGGGCGTAGGTCCGTCGGGTTGCCGCAATGTAGATACTGGATGACGTTGGAAGGGAGGCCGGCAGCGGCGAAGATGTCCACGATATGTTCGACTATGGTGGGCGTCTGCGGCGAGGGCTTAAGAATCACCGTGTCGCCGGCCAGCAGCGCGGGAATCAGACTGTTGACCATGATCAGGTATGGATAATTCCAGGCGAAGATGACGAGCACCACGCCGACGGGCTCCTTGCGCAGGTATCGCTTGAAGCCGGGTTCTGCTTCTCCCGGGACGTCTTGCAGCACCTCGGGCGCAATCTTGCTCATGTACTCGGCACGTTTGATGGCCGTGGAGATTTCTTTGCCCGTGTAGGCGATCGGCCGCCCCATTTGTTCGGTCAACTCCTGCGCCAGCTCATCTTGTCTCTGTGAGAGGATCTCCAGGGCCTTTGCCACAACCTTCTGTCTGCTTTCGAGGGTGGGGTGGGATTTGGCATATGACTTGAAGGCCTGTTGCGCGGTGGTGCCCAGTCGGAGGATCTCGTCTGGTGGCAGGCCGTGGCGCGTGAGGATGGGTTTGTTGGTGGTGGGGGAGATGGTCGTGATGATTTCGGCGACCATTTTGATGGCAGACCACACGGTAGCACAGACTGAGAATGAAGCTGGGCGTACGAAGGGCAAGAAACGTTGGAGCTAGGTCAAGGAAGACGGAGGACTCGGGAGGTGAAGGGAATGTTCAGTCAATATCAATGAATGCACTGAAGGGTCCAGGGTCCCGCCACTTTCGGAGAATGACGCACAAGGCTCGGCGGAGGCCGCTCAGCCTCGTCGCCCGTTCCGTAGGTACACAGCTCGCCCTTCGTATCGTCGACTTCGGATTCATTTTATTCGTCTGCGGCTACAGCATGAGCTCGCTACCTGATATTTTTTATCGCCGCCGCTTTACAATGCCCAGGAACCATCAAAACAGAAAAAAAGGCCCAAGTACTGGTAGGCAAGAGCATGACCTCTCACCAACATCATCATCGTCATCATCATCCTGCCACCTTCGCCAACGACGACAGCTCTTCTAGCCCTTTTCCCTCCTGAAAGGTATTCGTCTGTCGGCCTAAAATCCAATTTTCCACTGTGATCGGGGCATATTTCGGTGCCTTGCCAGCATCCTCGCATCCAGGGAGACAGGTGATCATGAAGTCCGGATTACCCGAGTAGAAGAAAGGAATGCTGAACCGTTCTCTTCCACTGGTGTTGATGACCCTGTGTAGGTTTGAAACATACTTGTCGTTTGACCACCTCATCATGAGATTGCCCAGATTGACGACAAACGCGCCTGGTGTTGGCTTGACATCGATCCACGACCGAGTTGGGGCATCAAAGACCTGCAAACCGCCAACCTCGTCCTGAAGCAGTATGGTAATCCCGCCAAAATCGGTATGAGCGCCGATACCTCAATGACGTCCAAGTTAGTTTCTCCTCAGTCCTAATACGTGGGCCTCGCCTACCTCGTTCGTCTGCACTGGCGTCGGGAGCCTGAGGTGGGTAATGCAAAAGTCTGAGAACGGCAGCTGTCTCGTGGCAGAAGGGCTCAAAGTAGTCCTCGTCCAACTTCAAAGTCAATGCGATGACGCTGAGCACCTTCTCCGCCAGTAACGTCAATTCTCGATGGTATCGATCGACGGTCTCTTTGAACAAAGCCGGGTCACGGACTTCGGTTGGGTAGACGTTCTGGCCACAATGGTTCTTGCCTTGCTTGAGGTATGGATGGTCAGCTGGCAGATCCCTTCCGACGAAGAAGCCCTCCTTCAAATCACCAGCCGTCTTTTTCTCGAAGTTCTGTGACCGCAAGCGTTCGTATCCCAGTTTGTGGGGATGTGTTGCTGTAGCACAGGTCGGTTAGTATATGGCCCTCGCGAATCGGCGACGAGTAGGTTCACGACAAGGCCACAGTCTTAACTGACCTTTATCATAAGCTTCCTTTTCCTCCATTGGAAGAGAGAAGAAATCTCTTGATTGCTCAAAGATGGCGGCCTGGAGCTCCTCTGAAACGCCGTGATTGGTGATTTGGAAAAAGCCCTTTTCGAGGCATGCATCCCGAACTTGATTGACCAGGTCAATCTTAGCGGCTGGGTTGTCACTGTGAAAGGCTATACTCGACTATCAGCATGCAAGTATGGCCACTTGTTGCTCAACCCACCTGAAAAATCGATGACAGGAGGTGCTGCTGGGATATCCTCTGGGACAATGCTGAGACGGTGATAATGAGGGTTGACTTGCGTCGTTGAATATGTTTGTGCCATCATGATGGTCAAGATATTTTGTGTAATTGTCTAGATCTTTCGGACAGAAATGTGATAGAGCAATGCTTTGAGAGAGACGCAATTAGGATTTTGGGAGATAGACATCCTTTGAGCTGACCACATATTGCATATATATATACATGTCTTGTCTATTAGCCTTTGACGGTCTTCCTCCAGCAGCCGCCTCAAACATGCTATCGATCATGAACCCAAGCTGTGGGAACCGTGCAACTGCTAAGCCTCCATGCTGGATCGAGTTCCTGATTTGAGAATCGTCGTCTCATTGCCTTCAGAGATGGACGAACAGTTGGGGAAGACTGCGGCACAGCACAGCACAGACGTTTCCCCTCGGGTTCTAGACCAGGTGCTGGCCCACAAGCTCCAAGCTGGTGCTATAACAAAGTTATATTTTAAGGCACCTGCGTTCAATAGCCCCGATGGCCTGGGGTGGAGTGGCTCGAGCTTTTTCTTCTGCTTTGGGTAGTGCCAGCCGTGTTGCGCGCATTAGAAGGGATACCATTGGCCCCTTAGCCCTCTTTGGCGCCTTCGGCCCTTTTTTTAAACTACAAAGTAGTACTCACCGTAGGCTGTGCGTTGCTTTCAATCAAACTCGGCATAGAGTGGCCTGGACGCAGCGAGGGAAAGAGGGAAAGAGGGAGATCTAGAGAATTGCGATAGTTCCGAGGAGCGCCTATCTCATGGAAAGAAGGAGGCATGCTTGCTCAAACGATACTTCTTCACCAGCAGGGAACACCACCTCACCGCATCCTCTATAGCTGACTTCTTTTGTCGTTTTTTGACATTGCGGTCTCAATTGTCTTCGTAAACGCCAGAGCTCTCCTATGAGACTCAAGGTATATCGATACATGAATGCAGGATCCTGCGTCTGAACCCCAGGAAGCCTTCCACTAGCTTATCTAGAGCACTTACCAGCACACAGCCTGTGCCACAGTTCGTAGTTTCATCCTCCAACCTTGAGATGTTGCTCAGTGGGTACCTGTTTGCGTCCCTGCCCCAGACGAGACCCTCATCCCTGACACGGACAGAAACCATTCTTGGAACCTTTTGAACATGGCAATCGTGGAAACTCGGTCCCATGGTCACAGCACATGGTGATCGGTGCTGCAGGCCCATAGGACACCTGTGCTTGGTGTCTGTCATAGTGCCATGTCTGTGTCGTCATGGTCCTCTTGCCGCGTTGTGCATGCTGCAGGATGGCATCGTGGCAGGGGAATACCTTCTGGCTGGACAGTTTCCTCAATGTCCGTGACCATCGTCTTCTTGTTGTTCGGGTGGATCAAGTTTGATCAGAGTGTCTATCCTCATTATGGCAATGCAAGCCTCCACCGCGCTCTTGAGCTGTTTGACCTTGCTCATGCTGGGTTCGAGGACACCCATCTTGACCACGTCAGCAACTTTGCCTTTGGTCAGATCAAGACCATAATTCTTGTATTGCTTCTTCTTCGCCAGGTCCTTTTCTCTCTCATTGGCATCCCCTTCTTGAACTCGCTGACTCAGAGCGTGCCGGACGCGCAGCTGTGCCACTAATTCCGAAGCGTCTTTGGCCGCATTGACGGCCAAGGTCTTTGGAACGATAAGTAGAGATTGAGAGAATTCTCCGATCGCCAATTGTTCCCGAGACGAGACTGTCATGGCGAACTCTTCGAGGTAGATGTGCAATGCCGTCTCCACGGCACCGCCTCCAGGAACAATACTGCCGGACTCGAGCGTTCGTTTGACTGCAGATAGTGAATCGTGGACCGATCGCTCCATCTCGTCGAGCTGGTAATCGTTTGATCCTCGAAGAATGATCGATGCCGATGAGAATGATTTTGTCCCCTTTATGAGAATGCATTCGTCGTCTGATATCCGTTCCTGTACCACTTCGTCTGCATGACCAAGAAATTCCTTCTCGAATTTCTCATCTCCGTTCATGTCGGAGAGAGAACTGATCAAGGTCGCCCCGCTGGCCTTTGCTATCCGTCGAAGATCCTCCTTCTTGCATCTTCGCACAGCCATGCATCCCCGCTCCACAAAGAGCTTGAGGACCATATCATCAATGCCTTTAGTCGTCAACACAACATTGGCCCCTGCCTTGAGGATCATCTCGACCCGATCCAAAACAATTCCCGCTTCTCTCTCGCGGATCTTCTCTAACTGGTCGGCATCCTCGACCGTAATCTGCACACCGAGCTTCATTCGTTCCTTCTGCAAGTTGATGTCGAGGCAGGCAATCTTTGCATCCGTGATTCTTGTCTTCATGGCTTGTGATGCGACGGTACAATTCAACGCGTAGCCCTTGACCAGTAATGACTCCAACGCACTCTTTCCGTGTGCCTTGAGGATATTTACAGCCTTGACCGGATATTTCACTTCGTTTCTTTGGGGGTTGACAGACTTCACAGATTGCATGGCATCGACTACCATGTTCGCGAAGAAATCGGCGTCGGATCCAATGATCTTGCTAGACATGGAGGTTTTGGCAATGTTGATCAGGCTTTCTCTTCCCAGGGTTTCCACTTTTGTGCTGATATTTTCCTGCATATATTTGACAGCCTCGCGTAGAGCCAGACGGTAGCCAGTGATTATGACGGTGGGATGGATGCGGTTCTTCATCAGTTCGTTGCCTCGACGTAGGAGCTCTGCTGCGATGAGCACGACGGAGGTGGTGCCGTCTCCAACTTCCTTGTCCTGCTGGTGCGCCAGATCGACCAAAATCTTCCCCGCCGGATGCTCGACATCAAGCAGACTTAGAATTGTAGCACCATCGTTGGTCACTGTAACATCGCCAATGTCATCCACCATCATCTTATCCAAGCCAGAGGGACCAAAGGAGGATTTGACCACATTTGCAATGGCTTGGGTTGCGAGAACATTTTGCTCTCGAATGTCTTGACCGCTAATCTTCTGGCCTCCAAGAAACAGAGTACCCGCGTTGCGCGGAGCTTGAAGAATACCGGCCATGGATGGTCAACCTTCTCTGCGTCTGTATAGAGTAGTCCGGATTGTGGACGATTGAACGGAAAACAAGTTGGATTTGGCCAGGCACTGCGGTCCTGCGCAGCGAAAATGGACACAACTATAGTTGTACGGTGAATCGCGCCAAGGGAAGCGAAACTGCTGGCGATTCACCCCGCTTAGGAAGAGCGCGACGCCGCCCTGTGCTCGCCCCTTCCAAACGGGTTTGTGCCTGCGCCGCCAAGCCCAGTACCGCGGGGTGGATTTGATCGTGCGCAGGTCACACACCAGCACGACGGTGAGTCAAGAGCCAGCCATTCCTGACATTGCTTACCTCCTGCCACTACACGGCGAAGGCTTCTCCAAGTCGCCGGAGAGAGACACACTCTCGCCGTACTTTGCCTTGCGGTACTCCAGACGCAATGTCTGACGCCCAAGAACCCCCCACGGCGGAATTGCCCACCCGTGCGAAAGACCCTCAGACCAAGGCTGAAAAGAAGATGGCGGCGAAGGGCAAGCCTGAGAAGCCAATTGGTAAAGCAGAGGCGAAGTTGCCTCAAGGCGGCAAAGGAGGCAAGAAAAAGAAGATGGACGGGGCTGCTTTGATCGGGATCGATGTGTCAAAGGATGTCGACTTCTCCGAATGGTATCAACAAGTTTTGCTGAAGGGAGACATGCTCGACTATTATGACATTTCTGGATGCTACATCCTGAAGCCCGCTTCGCAATTTATCTGGGACGAAATTCGAGCATGGTTTGACGCGGAGATCAAGAAGATGGGCGTCAAGAACTGCTCATTCCCCTTGTTTGTCTCAGAGGATGTGTTGAACCGTGAAAAGGAGCATATTGAAGGGTTCGCTGCCGAGGTGGCTTGGGTGACCCATGGCGGGAGTACGAAGCTTGACAAGAAGATTGCCATCCGTCCCACGTCCGAGACCGTTATGTATCCTTACTATGCCAAGTGGATTCAGAGCTACCGCGACCTGCCTCTCAAACTTAACCAGTGGAACTCGGTGGTGCGATGGGAGTTCAAACATCCTCAGCCGTTCCTACGAACTCGAGAATTCCATTGGCAAGAAGGACACACTGCTCACTTGACGGAGCCAGAGGCGGGCAAAGAAGTTCTCGAGATCTTGGACTTGTACGCCACTGTCTACGAAAAGCTTTTGGCCGTCCCCGTCATTAAGGGCCGAAAGACAGACAAGGAGAGGTTTGCGGGAGGCTTGTACACCACTACCGTGGAAGGCTACATCCCGGCCACTGGACGGGGAATCCAAGGAGGAACATCGCATTGCTTGGGGCAAAACTTCAGCAAAATGTTCGGCATCACAGTGCAAGACCCCAACGCAAAGACAGAAGAGGAGAAGAAGAACAGTCTCTTTGTCTGGCAGAACTCCTGGGGATTGTCGACTCGAGTCATCGGTGTGATGGTCATGATCCATGGAGACGATCGGGGTTTGGTCCTCCCACCTCGCGTGGTCGAGGTGCAGGTTGTGATTGTGCCAGTGGGAGTAACGGCAAAGATGGCCGAGGAGGACAAGCAGACATTGTATAAGGAGATCGAGGGATTGAAGGAAGTGCTCAAAGCGGTCAATGTCCGAGTTGAGGCTGATTTCCGCGAGGGGTATTCTCCGGGCTGGAAGTTCAACGACTGGGAGCTGAAAGGTGTTCCGCTTCGCCTCGAATTCGGACCGGGTGAGAGCAAGGGCCATTTTGTGACAGCTTCTCGACGAGATCTTCCCAAGGAGGAGAGCAAGAGCCAAATCGCCATCAGCGAACTCAATACTGCCGTTCCTCAACTGCTGGACACCATTCAAAAGGATCTCTACGATCGCGCCAATGCCAAATACAAGTCGCACGTCAAGAAGATCACCAACTGGGAGGAGTTTGTGCCGGCATTGAACGACAAGAATGTCATCCTCTTGCCACATTGCCTCACGGAGGAGTGCGAGGACCAGATCAAGGATATGAGCGCGCGCACGGCGGAGGAACAGAGCGGCATCCCACAAGACGAACGGGCTCCAAGCATGGGAGCCAAGAGTCTGTGTATTCCATTCGACCAGCCTGAGGGCATTGAGAAGGGGGTGACCAAGTGCGGGAATCCCAAGTGCTCGAAACTGGCAGAGGCGTGGTGCATGTTTGGACGGTCGTACTAGATAAGACAGCGCCCTGTTGTGATGGTGATATGGACTCTGAGGTTCTTGATAGAAAGCAGCATGAGTGACATGATGATGATCCTGATTCCTGACCTCCCACTCCGAGCCGGCACATGGTTGGGCCAGGCCATTGTGTCTAATCGCATTCTCTTGCTCGTGCTTATCAAGGTTCGTCTCAGCGTGCTGTAGCCCAATAGCAGCGAGGTATAAGGTATATCGCCGTCCGCGCTATCAGGGGCTGCTTGGCGAGTGGTTTCACGAGCAGTAGGTGACACAGCGATAAGTCGAGAGGCGTCGATGGTAAGGGTGAGGGTGAGGGTGCAAACGGTTGGTCTCTGCGTCGACGATAAGGCGGAAGTAGTGTAGTCGAGGTTGGCCGCAGAGACCAGAGGCGGCATCGATTGGACGAGCAGGTAAATACGGGGATGGGCTCATTCCGGCTCCATCTTGCTCATGGGCGGCGGTGCGCATGGGCTCCTTAAGCCCAGGCTCGTTGGCCGCAGCCAGTGTCAGCAGCCCGCTGGCCAACGTGCCCGCGCTGCAACGTACTAAAAAGTGCCCGCCGCCGCCCCTCCAAGTCGTCGACTCCATCGAATTCAGGAATACTCCATCTTCCTTCTCCTCGACCACCGCCTTGCTGGTGCCTCGACCTGTGCTTCGGCCAGGCGCCAGGTCCTTCTGGATACAACTGCTCAGCCTTTGTCGGTTTCTCCTTCCAGCCTAACGTCGGTTGAAATTTTCCCTTCTTCTCCGCTGTCGACCATGCCAGATCGGGCTCGACGGCATCTTTTCAAAGATGGGCCGGCACCATCACCTTCCTGAACAACTGTATATCTCTCGAAATCTTCCCCCCCCGGGCCCGCCGCAACCTCCGCCTTACTCTCTATCATCTGCTTCGTCCTTTCTTTCCATTCAATCTAGAGTCTATTCTTCTTCTTCCGCGGCTTTACTCCAGGAAACCGGCCGCACGACAGCCCTCGCAGTCAGCGACCGTATTCCTGGCTTGAAAACCTCTGCTGGTGAGCACGCGACTTGACCCGTGACGTCTTCTGGTCCGCAGGAGAAGGATTGCAAGCAGACGAGCAGACCGAAAGTGTTCTGACACGAGTTCCTTCCGCACAGCTTTCTTCAATACACTTCGAGCGAATCTGATTCTTAACGCCGATTCAACTCCACCCTCCCTGACCAATACCCCGGATTCGTTACACCCGATCACGATGGCCTCATCAAGCTCGCTTCCGCCTCCCTCGCCTTCGCCCCTGGCGCAAATCTCGGAATTTGCCCAGGACAGTGCCTCGATAGACTCTAGACCGGAGCATCCATCGCTGGCTTCGATCCCCGAACTGACCACCAAGCCTGCCGTCTCCGAAGACGACAAAGTGGAAGCCCTCCATCTCCTGGCGGACTCAGTTGCCCAACAACGCCAGCTTGCCTCCTCGGCCGTCATCTTCCACCCTTTTACTCTCTCCATGACGGCGTTGCTGTTTGGATTGGTCTATCAGAAACTCTACAAAGGATCTCCATCCGACTACGCCATCATTGGCACTACGTTCACGGGAGCTTTCATGGCCGTGCTGGTCACCATCCGTTGGCTGACAAGCGGATACATCGATGAGGCCGGGAACGTCGGGACGTGGAAGTGGCTGAACAAGGGACGCGGCGAAAGGGATAGCGGCGCCGTTGGCGACGAAGACGAGATCCTGCTCACCTGGTTTGGTGACGAGGTCATTGGCACTTTGATCCTTCGTGGACAGCGGGCAACCCCACCATCCAGCTCGGGTAGTTCGAGTCCCAAGAAATCACGCAAGAACCACCCCGTCGTCGGTATCATCCGCGGCTGGACCGTGAAGCGCCGGTACCGACACAAGGGGGTAGGCCAGGGTCTGCTTGAAGAGGCGGTCCAGCTGTGCCAGAGTCAAGGGTGGAACGGACCGGAATTTGCTGATGACCATGCCAACAGTCGCCAAGTCCTTCCCCGGACGTTCCATGGCGGATTTGCCAAGCGAGAACGCATCGCTCGTGAGATGCTGGAGCGAGTCAGGGACGAGGTCGGCAAGCCTATTTCTATTTCGGGCGGCAGCAGGAAGGGGAAGCGATAGACTGCACTGAACGGCGGCTACTCTGCTTTCTTGTTTCTATGGTCCATTTTTGTTTCGGTGTATATGCCGTTGGGTATGATGCTGCGACAGGACATGAGGTGCACAGAAACTCAGCATAGGGAGGTTTGCTAATTTGGTTGGGGGTGATGTTTCTTGACTGGATGATACCAACATATAGAGGAGGAGGCGCGACTACCTAACCTACTAGTACATGTAGACATGGACATTTACTAATTTCTTGATTTAATCATCTATCTCTTTCGATAGCACGAGATGGAATGCTTTGGAGAATAGATTTCCCCCTTCCAATCAGGCACTAACATGTAACGGTAACCTTTGTTCGAATCAATCCAACCCACATCATGAACAGACCTCAATTCTTCCTAGGTCCCATAATCCAGTCCAAAGAATCCTCATAGAAGCAGAACTCCTGGCCAGCCGAGCTGCGCTGTCTTATACCAAGAAAAAACGCCCAATAAATCCCGTGCTGCAAGTCAACAGCCGTCCTGGAGTGAGGATGAGGATGAGAACAACTCCCAAGCAGGGTACGGGTCCGGGTATGTTCTTACAATCTTCACCACAAGCTCCTCGTCAAGTTGGAGAATGGTAGCCCGTCGTTCCCATGCCATGCCAGCCGTTGGCAGGAAAGAAAGTGTAGTGTTAGCCATTGGAAGGAAAGGCGTAGTGTTAGCCATTGGAAGGACAGTGTAGTGTAGGGGTCCAGTTGTCGACAAAGTGCGGATGCGGCAATGGTTTTGACAGGGTGACTGTCACGTTGGTCGTCTTGGACGGAGGAGGATGGTCTGGCACTGCAGTGAGTGCGGTGTGCGGTATCGTGCGAAACGAAACAAAGGTTACCTTATGTTGGCTGGGCAGCGAGGGAGATGGTCGACATTCAGAGAGCAGTATCGACGAAATTGTTTGCGGTTTTCCGGCAAGACTTGACACTGACATGACATTTGGACTGCTCTGAACATTAGAAGAAGATGCGGCACCATTTCATAACTCCGTCTAGAACCAAAGTAGCACTTCGGCCTGCTAGAACAAGAAACATTTCCGTACGTACGTGCATGCTGCGTGCTCTCAAGAAGGAACGCTTGCATGTGGCGGGTAAAGGGTGGTATTGTTACAAAAAGTACTCCCCCACCGGCTTTTTGGCCGGCATACCCCTGGTCCCCTGAGGCGCCGCCTCAAAGACTCTATACCGCCGACCCGGCGAGGCCAGGTTCCAAAGAACACCTGAGCCACCTTCCGACCCATCGGTGCCGACAGGTTCCCTTCGACCCTGGTCACCGTTGGCTCGAGCAATACATCCGCCATTACTACCATCCTCGCCGAGCTCGAGGATGGCAGCCACGTTACCACATCGGTAGCAGTAGTTGGGCGCGGACCAGACCGTGACTATTGTCTTGTCAAACATTTCCTTGTACCCTTCCATGACGAGCTGGTGGGCCCGCGCGACCAGCGACAGGTCGTTATTGTGGTTGAAATGGCGCACAATGTCGGCTCCGAACAAAAATCCGGCTCCCCGAGGAGACAAGCCCCAGCCTTCGATCTCATCTGGGTCGGACCACAACAGATCGCACATAGCGCCTTCGTGAGGAACCTCTTGTTTCCGGTCAATGAGCCTGATCTTGTCTACCGTCTCAATCAGCGGAGAAAGACCGCCGTGAACGCACAGGACAGCACCAGTCGTCGATGTAGGAGGTGTGAAGAGGGATTGTGATGATGGTGAAGACTGTAACGGCAAACTTGATGCGGGATGATCTGGGGGTGAAGGTACATCGACGTCTGGGGCCGGAGATATTCGTGATGAATTGGTGTGGTGCGACATCATTGATAAGCCTGCAAATCGCCGCCGAAGAGTCTTGCTCAGGATGTCGCCGTTAGCGTTGAGCACCTCGGATTCGACCTCTTCGTCTTCCGGCGGCAGCGTCGACTGCGTGTTCTCGTTGTCCGATGCAGCAGGAGGTACATCCGTCGTTGCGCCCAACACTAACGCACCTAGGGCCAGATAGTCGAAGACCTCACAACAATATCGCCAGACGTTGGCACTGCCGTATTTCCTAATACATTCGTCGTAGAACCCGTAGACGGTAGTGATCTGTCTTGATTCATGGTTTCCCCGGATGAGAGTGATCCGATCTGGATATCGTACTTTCAAGCAGAGAAGCAGAAGAAACGACTCGAGTGAGTAGAATCCTCGATCGACAAAATCTCCCATGAATAGATAATTTGTATCTGGGACATCACCACCCACACGGAACAGTTCCATCAAATCGTGGAATTGACCGTGGATATCGCCGCATATCGTGACAGGAGCGTGTACCGAAACGACGTTGCCCTCTTCGATTAGGATCTCGCGCGCCTTGTAGCAGAGTTCACGGACTTGGGGTTCTGGGATGGGCCGGCACGCGCGCAATTGCGCGATCGCTCTGCAGCACACGTTAATCATTACACTGGGCGGCTAACAATCGGGGTGGTTCGTGTTGGTGCTTACCTGTCAAGGTCGCTCATCGCAAAGCAGACGAGCTATGCCCGGTATCTTGGTACATGAGCGTTTGTCGGCGACCTGACCAAACTGCGTCGAGATGTTGGGGCAAATTTGCAGGGCAGCCGGACAGCGTCGAGGTTGGTCGGCGGAGGGAGGCAGGAGTCGCTTCTACGCCACAATAACGATAGTGTTGTCACCTGTGGACGAGACTTGAAGAGTAAAGACGTAGCATTTCAGATGCTCGCCATGCCAGGAGACCAGGTGGAAACGGCACAGGTTGATGCGGACATGGGATGCAGGAGTACGGAGTAGAGTGGCGGCGATACGATCTGTGAGATCTGATCCTAGTGGCACCAAAGTGGTTCGAGAACGAGATTAGATAAGATCCATACCGAGTACGGAGTACTGTGAAGCATAAAAGCCACGGTGGGCGAAAACCCTCCGGCGAATGCGCGGCCGGCCAATTGGAGCTTACCACTCCCACCATCTCTTGTGATGCTCGATATTTCCAGTCGACTGTTGTCCGCGCAGAAAACAGGCACACCCGCTTGCTTACCGTCACTAGACTGTCGCGATTTTCGCTGCGTTTGCTTTAGCTGCAGTTTTCTCGATGTCCGAGTATTGAAGCCGAGATTCTTACCTCGTTCTCAACTACGAGCTACGAGGACAGCTTCTCATACAGCTCTTTCTGGACCGGTGACAGAGCTACGTCTTCACCACCATGCCTCCTCATCTACATCCTCGATCAACAGCAACGTCAACTCTTTTCGCAGGCACATTACTCGCCTCCTTTATCGTCGTCGGCATTCCACACATTTTCCCATGTCCCAGACCACGGACCGGCTACGCGGATGCAGAAATCCAGATAGACGAGGACGGTAGACCAATTCGACGAAAACTCCGGCAGAGTCCGAGAGAGACCTCCTCGTCGATTTCGGCACGAGACCAAGAGTCCACAGGTCTGGCGGAGGTGTTGACGAGAAACGCAGCCACCCGCCGTAGGGGTCTCGCACAATCCAAGGATCTTGAGGAAGAAGCCGCCTTGTTCCGGGATTTGCAGCGTGAAGCAGAGGCTCTGGAAATGGAGGCGAGAGAATGTCCTGTTCCGAAACCGAAAGGTGTCATTGGACGGCTGCTGGGGTTTGAGGACAAGAGACTAGTCCCAGAGGCTGATGGAAAGAGCTAGTTGGAGAAAACTAGCTTAAAGATCTAAAGACCAGAAAATGGAGAGGAATTAGACATGGCTTCAAGCATTCCGAACTCAAAGAGAAGCTTCTTGCAACTATGAAGGGCAAGGGCCACCGGGCCATTTTGCCCGACAAATCAGTCGAGGACAAGAACCCAATCTCAACATACCGGAAAGTGTTGCAAATGCCTGCATGCCCTCCGCTCCAAGCTCTCCGGGCTGAAGCAGGCCTACATTGGAAATTACAAAGTGCATAGTGGGCAGGATTTTGTATGCTCGATCCATATTTGGTTGAGGGACATTCATGAACGGCAGACCGTCGACACAAATCATTCGGCACCAATCATGAATGTGGATTTTCAGGAATGTTTGATCTGTGAAATAACAAGAGGCTATGGCTTTTCATCAAATCAGCATGATCGCTGTTACGGATGACTACCACGGATAACAGATAACGGATTGGTCGAGACTCACGATGAATGGGAACGCGAACCACCTGGAGCCTTGGAATCGCCGATCGCATCGCGTGACGAAGGGGATGCCAGCATGAAGTTGTGGAGGGAGACAGGGCAGCTGCATCAGGAGGAGGAGAGATATGGAGGACGGGGAGGGACTCAATATTGGACGTTGTGAATGCCAGTGTACACCAACAGAATCAGAATTCTAGACTGCTTGGATTTTCCTGTCCTGCGGAACCCCAGATATCCAAGACCATCAAACAAAATAAAACTAGCATGCAGGACATGGTGAGAAAGAAAAGAACAAATCAAACATAGCAGCTGGCAAGCTCATGGTCAAACAGTCAGCATCCAAGACAACCCCTTTCCTCTTCTGCGCTCAACTCAATGTATCTTGACACCGGTCTTCCAGTCCAACTCGCCCGCAATGCGAGTCATGCGGTCGAACACGGGTTTCCCGACAAAGCGCCAAAAGCCACCCGCTCTGATACAAGTCTCTCTGAATTCATTTTCATGTCGTTCCAGGTCGTCCTTGACCAAGGTTTTGAGGTTGGCGATCAGGGAAGCCAGGTTCGCATTGACGTTGCCTCCTGAAGCTGAAGCGGCCGCCCTGCTCGCGCCCTTCTTCGTCGCCGCAGCGCCGTTGGCAGGCCCTCCCGCCGGCGTTCTGATATGAGCGGCATCGACTCCCAGTTTCGTCAGCACCGCCGCGAGCAGGTACTCGGTCTCTTCTTCGCTGTTGTCGGCGTCGTCGTCATGGCCTACGCCGCTGCTGAATCGACGTTTCTTGCTGGTGGCGTTGTGGTGGTGGTGGTTGTTCTGATGGCCGTTCGCCGCTCCCGACTTGCGCCTTTCGCGATCTGCCTTTCTGCGCTGCGTGATACTTAACAATAACTGCTTCTTGTGGTCCTGGATGTTGGCCATAAACCCCATGTTGCGCTGGATGACTTCTTCAATGGTCTTGTCTGACGCGAGCGGGTGGGTGGCCGTGGCGGCGCGGTTGGCGGCATTGTCACCGTGCAGGACGGTGGCTACAAAGGCGACGTCTTCAGTGCGCACGCTGACCGCGTGTTTGGCTTGGTTCTTGAATGCTTTGGATTGCGATTTGGCTGCTCGAGCCGCCTTTTTCATCGCCCGAGCCTCGGCTTTGGTGAGTTTATGTGGCGGCATGCATGGCGATTCGCTGGTTGTGCTGGTTGTCGTGTCTGTCACGGTCTGAGCGTCTTCGGTGTCGGGATCATTCTCATTCTCAATGTCGTTGTCGTCGTCGTTCGCATACGCATTCGCATTGAAATTGGCGTGGGCGTGGGCGTGGGCGTGGGCGTTCTCCTCGTTTTCTTCTTCTGGTACCACGACTGGCTGTGGCGGCGCACGAGGGATGTTGACTGCCACTTCTTCCAGACCGGGTCTGGACCTGGCTTTAGGCTTGCTCGGCTCTGCATTGGCAGCAACAGCTCTGTATTCGTCAAGAAGCTCTGCGATCTGCCACAGACGGTCCAGTCAGTATTTGCTTCGGCCACAAGTGCAGAAAATGTGGTACGAGTAAGCCCCCTGAGGAGGCTTGCCGGAAAGGATAAGCGTCTTTCATGACTGGAGAGACTGCCTCCGGCCTCTGCGACAAGAGCAGCACTGGAGCGTCATTGGGTGTTCACAGCGCAGCACTGGGGCTGCATTGGGTGTCCACAGCAGAGGAAGGAAGCAGGAAGCAAAAAAGCAAACCAAATCATATCATGTGGACGTGAAACTAGGGGTTGGGAGGGGGGACACTGTGAATCGACTCGACTTGACATGGACCCTACCTTTCTGTGTCTGTTCTCATGCAACTCGTCTGCCTGGATGCACGAGAAGCAGTTGTGACTGGCGCCGATGGCATGCATGGTCTGATGGTAGCGATAACATGGCATCGAGTGGATTCCGTAGCACGTCTGGCGGGCTTTGGGGTTGCTCATCTTCATCGAGCAGCAGAAACAGCTGTGTTCTGTCCATGATCACGTAAGTCAGCATCAGCATCAGCATTCACAAGGCTTGGACAGGGAAAGGGGGAAGGGAGCCAGCCGCTTTTCATCCACTTCTAAATATGGACAACAAGGGCATTGGAGCCAGCCTCTTTTCATCCACATCTAGATATGGACAACAAGGGGGAAGGGGGAAAGGGGGTGTTTCTCGCTGCTAGTGAGTGAGTGACTGTGTTTGGGGGGGGGATCATCAACCATTCCACATTGGTCTTGCGGGTGTCCTGTCGCTCTCCATCTGTCTGTCTGTCTGTCTGTGTCTACACCAGGTGTCCAAGTACTTACCCAGGCCTGAAGCTGCTTCCCATTTGAAAGGGCCGTTTGGCGCGGCAGGATCCATGGTCAATGCGCTTTGTCCTCTTTCCTCTATCCTGTATCCTCTGCTGAGTGAGTGGGTTGATTGATTGATTTGCAGTCCGTCCTGTCTTTGCAGGGGCTTGGTGTTGCTCCTTGCCGTCTCCGTCTTGCTGTGACGCGTCGCCGTTGGTCTCTTCTTTCGAGCCTTTTGGAGCGCAACGAATGATTCCGGAGTTTGTCTTTGTCTCTGTCTTGGTCGTGCAGGAAGTACAGTCCTTGACGCATCGACAGGTTGGAACTGGAACTTGGAACGTTGATGATATGGATGCAGTAGTGGAGAGGACCAACACCCCAAGAGGAGATGGCGTGCGAGTTTCGAGGTGCGGGATGGGATGTCTGAAGGGCACCACTGATGTTGATGATGTTGATGATATTGATGATGATGTCGATGTCGCCGAGTCTTGGTGTGGACTGCTTCACGGCAACAACCTCAACACAAAGAGATGGCGGCGGTGGATGCGAATGCGACGAGAGTGAAGACCGAAGAGTGAAGGTCCGTCAGTTCGCCAAGGCAGTCGGGTAGCAGGAGGAATCGTCCAGCGTCCAGCGAGCTGAGGATGGGGATGGCTGTGAAGGCGGGAGGGAAGACGCAGTGAAGGTTGAAGGTTGAAGGCCGGGCCTGCAGTGAATAACAAGCGGTGCGGGTGTATGCGACGGGTTGGGTTGGATTTGGCCGAATTGGACGGTGTAGGGGTGAAGCTGGCCGGTGGATGGCGGAGAGATATTGGGATTGGTACTGGTACTGGTACTGGTACGTTGTCCAACCCTTCGACGTTCAACACAGATATGGAGGGATGGCGATGGCGATGGGAGGTAAAGAAGGTAGTAGGTAGGTAAGCACCCACTGGCTGTAGGTAGGTAGGTGTGTTTGACAAGACGAGAATGCAGCGGGAGGGCGCCAGGGCGCCAGTGCTCCAGGATGTGATATTGGCATGATGGCTGGAGGGAGGCCGTCGGATATGCGATCTGATATATGCAGTGAGTGACTGACTTGTCGGTGTGGCGGTGGAAGTGGAAGTGGAAGACGGCGCAGGCCGGACAACAGACACGCAAAGTCAAGTCTCACATTCAAACAACGAGCTCGGCTGGTTATTGTCTTTGTCCAAGTCCAAATCAGAGTCAAGTGGACGCAACCCGAAGGCCTAGGGGCTCCGACTCCCAACTAGGCGAGATCTATCTGACAGAGTTACATGAAGCATGAAAAAGAGCTGGTCACAGAGGCGAGCAGCTCGGGCGAGGGCATCAAAGGAAGACAACAAACCGTCCGAGACAGGCCCCGAGGCATCACAGGGCCATCAGGGGTATAGAGACAGAGGCCAGGCCGGTCACGGGCAGAAGTGAATCTGATCCTCTACACATGTCTCCGATCTTGACTTGACTTGATTTGACTTGACCCAATATACGGGCAGGGTCAGACGGAGACGGCTAACAACAAGTGATAGGGCAGGGAAGGAAGGCTGGCCATCGCGATCATCGTCGTCAATTAATACCATTCAATTGCTTTGGGTGTCTGGGGTAAAGAGGGACTGTGTGGGTGCGCTCATACATTCGTGGATATGTCCATCTTCACATTCGTCTCCAGCTTTGGATTTCAGGGGCTGAGATTGATCCCGTTCCCATACCCGTTCATGTTTCATTTTCCATTTTCATTGTAAAACTGTCCCTGAATTAACGTTGCCTTTTGCTGCACAAACTAATCAGAGAAATCATAGATTCAGAGTCATTTTTGGGGCTGGCTTCTTGTTTCTTTCTTTCATCCACTGAGGGGTCCATATCCACTGAGTCAAGGATACACGGCTTCGGATATCAGTGCCGTGTCCGATTGGAAATCTGGCTGAAAACTCTGCCTCAAACCAGCTGTCGGATGTGTGCATCAGGCAGCAGGCAGTAGATCCCCGTAGCCGGCCATCAAACAAACAATCGGCCAGCCAGTCATGTCAGGTGATCGCGCCACTCATACCTTTCGGCCAGGGGCGTGTCGACCCAAGCTCCTCACATTCAAGGGGCGACATCTCTGACCAGCCTGGCAGTGCACCATACATACGGATAGTTCCGTTGGTACCAGTTGATGAAGGACTTGCGGCCCGCAATGCGCGGCACGGTGGCCCAGCTACCGCCCAAACAGATGTTGTGTTTGCCATCAAAGAAATCGGCCGTGTAGCCTGGGTACAGATCCATAGCTTTGAAGCCTTGGTGGGCCGCCAACGGCGTGCTGGTCCACTCCCACAGGCCGCCCACGTCGCTTTGTCCGCAGAGCCGCTCGCCGTCACCTGTCACAGGCGTCGGATGCCAATGACGAAATGCGACATTACGGTTAGACAAGTCGATGAAGAGGTCATCCGGGTCAGTAGTACTATCGCGATCGGCGACAGTGCTCTTGGACGAGGAAGGGTTGGATGGCGGCGTCTCTTCGACCCCTTCGTTTGAAAGATGCCTGCGGTGCATCCAGGTTAGCAAGCCTCTCATGATCGATCCAATGCACCGCAGATCACTTACCCGTTCACCGCCGAGATCAAGACGCTAGGAACCTTTTCCACGCTGATTTTCTCTTCCTGGACAAATTGATACAAACTTCGCACCTCTTCAAAGGTTGGAATGCGTCCATTCGACCAATTTGCATAGGCCACCAGTTCATCGTACGATGCCATCACAGGCCAGTCCAGGGCGTATTTGAGAGGAACAAGTCCATACATCGTGCGCACAGCTTTGTCCTCGGTAAAAGAAGAGCTGGCCATGTCAAGGATGGCAGCGGAATGGCCGTTAGCCCCATTGGTACTGTCCATCCCAGCAGTCCCGTTAGTTCCGTTGACAGTTCGATTCACTTTGGAGACTGTCCACGATGCTGGAAGAGAGTCCTTGTGGGTGACTTCGAGGAAACGCGCATATTCGCCATTACTGATAGGTCGACTCTGGGCCTCGAAGTCCTTCACTAACACAGTGCGCGCAGGCCGTTCATTATCCCAGCCGAAATACCGATCCGGACCTAGATCATTCTCGGGATCGTCAAGGCCAATCTTGAGTTTCCTTGCTGGGATTCGATTCCACTGGTTCTGCACACGCTTCGAGTGGGCTTGCGACGCCAGCGCTTCGAAATCCGACCTTTCCTGCCCGGGTGGTGGCAGCACTCGCTCACTTTGAAGCAGCATATATAGAAACGTTTCTAGATGCATTGCCTCGTGCTCATAGCCAAGCCAAAGAGCACGGCCGAGTTTGCGATCGGTATATGCCCTGCTAGAATATAGACTGTCGACAATGCGTGTCCGCACACGGTGCTGATAGTCCAGGACTTCTTTCAGGGGAGGCCATGTGTCTGGGATTTCGCTGTGGTCATGACACACCTCAGGATTGTCCACATCTGGGACGGGGAGCATTAGCAGGATTTAGGCACAGACCTTTGCCAGCGCCGGCGCTTACCTGGGTCGATGCCTCGTTCAAAAATAGACGCATAGACGGCAGGGTCCGTCGGCTTATCGGCGGTGGCCTTGGTGTAGTGAATGTCTGTGATCCAACTCAGCATCCCCTCCTGGTGTTACTGGTCACTGCGCCCTGTCGCCGCTTACCTGCAAATGTGGGAATATGACCAAGATAGAAAATGAGATCATTTCGCAATTTGATCGGCTTGTTCAGCAATTCATCTCTGGGCACCATCGACTTTGTAACCACGTCCCAAGCAGCCCAGAGTTGTCGCCAGTCATTCAAGGACGGGATTGGAGCAGCCGCATACTCTGAAGGCTTGATCGGGAAGTTGATGGCGGCGGGTGACAGCAGATGGATGACTTGAGCAGGTACAGTCAGCAAGAGAGCTAAGTATACCGACCGTGGAGCACGTACAATAGTTGTTTACCTTATTCCCGTAAGCACATTGAAGGATCAGACCTGCTGCGTGCCAAAGCCGGTCACTTTCAGCCTCGGAATATTTGTAAGAGTCTTCGAAGTGAACCTGTTCGCCCTTTACAATCGAGAAGTCTGGAGTTTTGATGTCCTGCAAGGCGACATAGAATGCCTCGTGCTTGTTCAACTTTTCGTTGTACATGGTGTTGAGTCCCCACTCGTCCTGCTTGAAAGCCTCGTAGCCCAGAAGGATGTTGGCATGGGTCAAGCCATTTCGATAAAACCTCTTGGTGACATTTTCACTATCGTTGTAGGCGCGGAAAACACGGTCAGGTTGCTGGCATGAGTCCAGACCAACTAGGACGAAGTCAGACGACCCCAGTACCCTCTTGAACGAGGCCAGAAATTCGGCAGCGCCTTCTCTCGAAAAGTTGCCTATCGAAGAGCCCAATGTCAAGAGACAGGTGGGTTTGCCATCAGCGCCGGACCGGGCCAGCCAGGATAAAGCATCATCATAGGTACCGTGCAACGCTTGGAGGGTGACATATTGGTAGGCTTCAGTGTCAATTTGGGCGAAGGTGCGTTTCAACTCGGAAAGAGAGACGTCCAATGCATAATAATCGACTCTCTTTTCCGCTGCCTCAAAGGCCCGCAGAAGGATGTTCACCTTGCGAAGATTGCTATGTGTGGGATTAGCCATTGTCTCGTCTGTTGGAGGTTAGACGAGGTCATGCATACCCACTCCCAAGTTCCACAAGTCGGGCACCATCCGGGATCCGTGCGGCAATGTCGTTGGCATGCGTCTGGAGAGTCTCAATCTCGGCATTGGTGAGGTAGTACTCATCCAGGTAGGTGATTTCCTCAAAGAGCTTCAACCCTTTTTCTAGAAGTTATTTAGTGGTATGTCTCACACATCAAGAACCTTTGTACCATCATAGAGCAGCAAGGTCGGAAACGTGCGCGGCTGGCCCCTGGGAGGATTGAGAGAGCGACGCAGCGTCTCGAGGAGGAAGTCATCCGACTGGTCTCCGCGGATATCAATGATCGGTACTCCGGTTGAATTGGGGGCAGTCATGCTGGCAAGTTGCTGTCGGCTAACAGGACAGAAGAGTGAGGAGTCTAACAATGGAGTCTGCAACGAGGGGACTGGTTCAGATATACTCTGGAGTCGAGTTGGATGGGATGGAGAGGACTCCAGGTCGGTGCATGCCGCGGAATATGACAGGGCCGTTATGTCAAGCTAGGTTTCCGTTGTATTATACTCATCACGCACGTGGGTCATCCGTCTTTCACGTTCGAATGGCTGAGAATAGCCAGGGCGTATAGATCGGCGCCCGGCGAGGGGCTCGGCGAGAGGTCATTGCTTACATCTCAGAGCTTGGACCTGTGATTTGAGGTCCCTGAGTGGCGGCGGAGCGGCAGTGGCCTAGAAGGACCGCCATGGTCTCGAGTTTGACGTGGGAGAAGATGCATGATCTGTCAACAAGGCCCGCCGCTCCGCACACTCGATAGAGGGAAAAGATGGCAATTGGCCGAGACCGACAGGCAAGATCAGGAACGGGGCCAAAGAGGAAGTGCGTGGGAACCCGGCGGACGCAGGCGAACTCAGTGGTGCGTGAGTGAGTAAGCGCGGAATGGTGATGACGACAAGACAGAGACGGACAAGAGCAGCTGGAAAGACAAGACGAATGAAGTGCGTAGGAAAAAGAGGAGAGACTCAAGACTCGAGCCACAGTGGCAGCAGGTCTGGGAGATGGATGCCCCGTCATACCCAGTAGGTAGGTCAAGGAGGTGGTACGGAGGACGGGATACTGTGGGATTAAAAGTACGTAGCGCAGCCTATTATTTCCCTACGGGATACTATTATTATTGATTACTCCATGCCTTTACAATACGGAGTACGGAGCACGCAGTCGATAGAGATAAATGATAGAGCCCTTGGTGAGCCCGGACCGGAGAAACATAGATCCGCATGTTTACCTTTGCCCGCAAACAGCAGACGCAACACCTCGCACTTCTCGCAGCTCTGCAGATTCAAATTCAATGAGCATCACTCAATCCGTACAATACACGTTCAATGCATTGGTAGATCGTGTCTAGATACCCTCTGCCATCTCGTATTCCCCAACCATGGCTGTCTCTACCGCTGCTCCTCCTCCTCCGTCGTGCTCCTGACCTGCGCCCTTTACCCTCCCACCTTCCACACCAAATCTCCCTCCCACCATGTCCAAGTCCGGCAACCTGGTCGCTTTGTCGGCCATCCTCAACCCGTCGGAGCCGCCTACCATTTACTACGCAGAAGATCCTCCTTACCTGCCTCGCATCCTCGTCTTCTACTATCCCGTCCAGTCTGTTGGTTCCCTGGCATCCACCTCCCGTATTCGAACCACCATTCTCAGCGCCGCCGGATTCAAGACCTATGGAGCCTTTTCAGTCGCTCCGAATAGCAGCTACTACGCCGCAGTCCATAAGCTTCCCGAAGATAAACAGCGAGACGATGTCTCCCGCGGAATTGCTTTCGCACTGTGCAGATACTTCTCCGAGGTCCCCACCGAGGTCAAGAATGCCATAGCCGACGAGAATTTACATCACGGCATCGCATTGAAATGGGGCCAGACACATGCAGCTCAAGTGACATGTCGAATGAGCAAAGTCACCAACCCAGAAGAGATCGTTGAGGCCCTGCGACCCTTCTCCAAAGAGCGACCCCCGAGCCCCCAGTCGCCGATCAAGCCACTGGCTTCAATCAGGAAGACAAGGCCTTCGTTTCTCCCACCAGAGTCTGGCAACAACGGAGTAAGCCGAGCCCCGCATGCCTTCACCCCTTCGAAACGAATTCCCAGCTTTCAGTCAAAACGGTCCCCTTCCGCCTCAACCCCGGCAAATCGCAAGGCCAGCACGCCGCTCGCCCCTCAACACTCGCTGGACCAGCTGGAGTCGTTGCGGTTTAAAATGTGCGAGTTCGTGGATACTGAAGATAGATACATCACCCGCCTACAAGACCTAATAGACCTGGTCACACACCAGGGCCGTACTCCCAAATCTTTGAGTTCCAAATTCTCAAGCTCGCGCAGTCAAAAAGCCGTCAATGCCATGATCCGGTTCCCTTCTCTTCTGGACCAGATCAAAGACTTGAATTTAGCATTCTTGGATGACATTGAGACAGCTCTCCAAGCCTCAGAGGACGCCGCTCTTGCTTTTCTCGATTCCGCCCAGCGGGACCCTCGACTGCTTCAGACTGCCAAGGATCCCATGGGCATCTATAGCTTCGCGAAGATTCTTCTGAACCACTTCCCCAGATTTCCCATGCCTTACCGAGAATACCTTGATCTCCACTCTCAGGTCGCGTCCAACCTGGATCAATTTCTCAAGGAAGGCACAACGTCGATCCAACAGGCGCCGTCCTTGCTTATGGAGCCAGCGCAACGTATCTCACGGTACGGCCTTTACATTGACACCATGCTGCCTCACGTACCAAGCAATTTTACCGTGGCTATCCGCACGCTTGAGAAGGCCCGCAAAATCATCGGCGAAATATGTGAAATGGAGCCTGCGGCCTCGACCATTCTCGACTCTTTGCGCATCGAGCACGAGGCGCGGAAAAAGAGCCTCTCCCCAACCAAACTCCTCTCTGGCCTGACTCGCTCAAACGGCACGTTAAGAGAAGCGCCGGCCCTATCGGGCACCCTCAAAGATCGTGATGGACCTCGCCTCTTTCCCAGCTTAGGCAGAAGTCTCAGCCGGAGACATAAGACTCCTAGACCCGGCCTGGCCGGTATCCTCTCGGAACAAGATCCCGAGCAGGTCAGTAACACGTACAGCTCTGCCGGATCACAATCACGAAACGATGAGAACAGACCTCTAACGTCCAGCTCGGCTTTGTCATTCGGCTCTGGGCCAAAAAGACCACCAACGTCCGGATCAAGCACGACGAACCGGTCAGCTCCCAGTCCTAGCCCCAACGCTCCTGTCCTGAGGCCTGGCAACAAGGGTGCCAGAGAAGTGTCGCCTGGAGCTGGCATTGAGCAATACAAAATCGAACTTATGCGCGCCGAGGAGGAGAATTACAAACTGCTGCAAGAAAACGCCGAGTTGAAGAGATTGATCCGTGAGTGTACATGTGGTGGCGCTCAGAGACGATGACAACGCCAGACACAAGTGATGGCGAGGTTATGGTGCCAAGGGACATCGGCCCTGTTGAAGAAATCTTCGATTTGTCAGTGCCTATCTCGGCCAGCTCGAGCTGCGAGACGACGGACCAGTGTGTTAGTATCACGAAGTTATGAAAGAAAGATAGTCACGACTTTTGTTGAGCCTCAGGCTGCTATTATTGCTTCCTGCTTTTCTCTTGGCTCCGGGGGATCCTTGTATTTTTACAACGCGACGATAGTCTTGCTAGACAAGTTGCCACAAAAGCATCACGGTGGAAATGGGGAGGTTCGATTGAGCCTAGAACCCAGCCACGGACCGCATGTCCTGCGCAGGTGTAACGCATCGATCGCTGAGGTCATGCTCTCGTATGATGATTGATATTCCAAGATCCTGATGGGGCGGCAAGCTACACTGTCACAAAAAGCCTCGTTCATTCATTGATTCGTACATGTTGTTTACAGGCAAGGCACTGTAGACACACAGAGAGAGAGAGAGCCAATGTCTCCAGTTATGATGAACGCCCCGGAAATCCAACCCGTCATTGCTTTTTGTAGAGCTTGCATGCTCTTTGTGCAGACACAAACTCACACCATGCTTGAGCAGCCTCGAACAGCGGTGCAGAAAAAGACCCAATTCAAGTCCTTGTTCCGTTCAGGTATCCAAGTAGAATCGATCAATCGTCCAGTCTCGGGCTTTCTAGTCCGGTGTCTCCTTACAAGGAACCACGGATACGACAGATCCAGAAAGCCTACTTCCACAGTATGGTTGCCTCGACCTCTCCCCACCCCCTTCCTCACTCAGCCTCATCATCATCGTACCCCTTCTGCACCTCCGCCCAGCCACTCTGGTACCTCGCCAAGTCACGGTCCGTATTCAGCCGCAGCGCCCGTGCTTGCTGGGCATCCTCGCGCCAGCATCTGGATGTGTAGTCGTCCGCTGTGGTGACTAGGTTGCCATTGATTGTCCACGCCACGGCGGTGACTTCCTTCACGTGACCCTTGACCAATGCAGTGCCGTGATAATATATGGGACAGTCGCCATCGCTATCTTCCGGAGGTTGTTGCCCGCTCCTCGAGGTTGAAGACGATGCTGATCGCGTGAGTCGAGCAGAAGGCCACAGACTGGCACTGGCACTGCCCGGCTCATCGGCCAGGAGTGGCCGCCGTTGTGTGGATTTGGTGAGGTACCGCTCGTCCGTTGGAAATAGAACCGCACATTCTTCCCGGGTTCCTGTGGCTATTAGCTCTGTGTTATCCTGACTTCGGTGCCGAACTGCCAGCTTGTCGTAGAAAGAGGCTAGGCGCAAAGCGCGGTGGCGGAATCCGTACAACGGCCCCAGCCCTTGGCCTGCGTTGCGCGACTGCCGGAATGGATGAGACGAGGTCAGAGACATCTCGGGCGCCCCTCCTAGCACTAGGTGAGATGTGGAATAGGCGTACACTGTGTGGTCGCGACACAACGAGTACAGCCTCGCCCCATCGGTACTCATGGCGATCGAAGTCACGCCGAACTGTCGGTGGTTCTCGTGGCTCTTGGGTTCCATGGTTGCAGACACCGGTGTAGGGCGTCCACTTCGTGATTTGTACGATGTCCGCATATCCCACAGCTTGATGATGGCATCGTTCTCCGAGGCAGTGGCCAGCATGTGCGGCCGACTTGCGCTGATGAATGCACATGTCGTCACTGCAAAATCAGACCTTGCAGAAACCGGCATTTGCCTGCGCCTGCCTTTCGTTCTTCCTTGGAGGTCAAACGCAGTATGTGCGTCTCGAATCTGGTTCAGGCAATTGACATCTGCACTTTGGCATAAAAAAGAATCGGGTTCCCGACTCAGGTTCTTAAATACCCACGAACCTCTACTTGCCGCACAGCGTAAGTCCCACAGGCACACGCTGCCATCTCGGGAACAAGTCGCCAGAATGTTGTTTCCAGAGCCAGGCTGGAACTGTACACGTTTGATGGACCCAGTGTGCCCTCGGAGAGTATATGTAGATTGGTGCTGCTTCATGTCGATGATCCGACAGGTTTGGTCCCCTGACGCTGTTGCAAGCAGGCTGTCGTCTGGAGATAGTTCCATGTCCATGATGGCATTGTCGTGTGGATACATGGTCATGAAAATCTTTTGGTATGGAAGACTCGGATCTTCTCCATCGTGGATGCGCACAGTACCATCCTCATCTCCAATTGCCACTAATGGGACAGTCTTGAATCCGGCAGCGCAGAATGGCAGAGCTGGGAAATGAGGTCCGGAGAGGTTGTAATGGCAATGATCGTCAGGTGAACTGTAGAAGTTCGCCGTCTCATGTTGCCAAAGCTTGCTATCATTGCCCTCTCTTATCATCCTTCTTCCCTCCACCCGTCTTGATAGCAGGCCAGCGGAAGTGCTGAGAGACCGGTAGGGTACCAATCGTGGCGGGAATGCTTTGTTCCCTAATAGCTCGACATCTTCTGCATCGTCCTCATCACTATCGATGTACGCAGAATTATGTTCAGGGTCGACCGTGGGATATTCAGCTCGCCTGGGCTCAGCGTTTTCTTGATTCGAGACAGTATTATTCTTAATCGGAGAAGACGGAATCGAGGAGATGGATACGAATGAGAGCTTCCTCTTCTTTCTGGCTCGGATACTCTGCTCATCAAGGGGGAGGCCTAGAATTCCGCTTGCCTGGGATCGGCTATTCAACCTCGCGGCGGACAGGTCTTGTAATGCTTTCCGGGAGGTTCGAACGGCACGCTGTGGATTTCGAGATCTGGGAGTAAAGAACCTGGTAAAACGTTTAGGCGTTACGGAAGGGTTCTTCTTCACACGGCCACTTCGTCGAGGACTCTTATTCTCATCGGGTTCGACAGCAAAAGTGACAGCCTCTGCTGGGGCTCGTCGTTCAGGCGTGGAATCCATTGTTGACGTGAGAGTGTTGACTCGACACACTAATAGGCCTGTGGTTGTATTCTGTCACCCAGAAAGCATGACTTCTTGTAAATTTTACACACGGGATAGACTGCAGGGTGGCGGTTGGAACCGTGTGGTGAGAAGTGTGTACGGACTACAGAGTATGGTCCCACGACTGTCGAGAAGAGCTCGCCAGCTGTAGTCGCGCCTCGCGTAAAGTGGTGCGTGAGACGCGCCGAGTTCCAGGGTAGATTGAAAACAGCAGGTAGGCCGGGGCTAGCTTCTTGCCTCCCACACACCCACCCTACCACCAACAGCTAAGAATGATTTGATGCACCAAAGCCTGTCTCCACAAAAAAGTTTCGCAGTTGCAACTTGAATTACTCCAGAAAATTTCATGGCCGTAGGATTTCAATGTCGAAGAACTAAGCCTCTCGACATTCCATCGAGCTAGGCATAGGGCACCGTTCATAGAGAGCATAGGTGGCCCAGCATTTGTTGAGTTCCGTTGGCATATCTCAGCATGGCCTCCGCAAAGCGCAAACTTGCGGGCGATGAGGTGTCGACCAAACCTGCCATCAAGCGACCGAAATCCGACGGCAAGCCCAAGACCGCAGACACGCCCTCCGTCCAGGATAAGAGTCAGAGGCCGAAGGCAGTCTCTATACTCACCAAGGAGCTACCGGCTTTTCCTCGAGGAGGCGCGGGCCTGTTGACCCCGTTAGAAAGAAAGCAAATTCATGCAAAGGCCTCCCGGGACGTCGAAAGGGAGCAGAAGCGTGGTCAAGACCTCTTCGGTGATGGAGGCAAATCATTGAGTGACACAAGTGATGAAGAAGAAGATCCAGATTTGGATACCGAGGTACAGAAGCCTACCAAACAACCCCGGAAAAAGAAAGCGCGGTCCAAAGATGCCGCTGTTGCCAATGGCCCGGAGGTTCGAATCGAAGGCCTCAGCTATAAGCGGATAACCACAGGATCTTTGATTTTAGGTCAAATCACGTCCGCGGGTCCCAGGGCTCTGACTGTCGCATTACCGAACAATCTCGTGGGATATGTTCCCTTGACCTCTATTTCGACACAGCTGAGCCACAAGATACAAGGGCTCTTGAGTCAGAATGAGGAAGAGGACGCCTCTAGCGATAGCGAGCAGGATGATGACCACGACATTGCGCTCACAAACTACTTCCGGATTGGACAGTATTTACGAGTAGCAGTTACATCTACCGAGCAGGAGAAAACCGGACCAAAAACAGCTTCACGAAAACGCATTGAGTTGTCTGTTGAGCCATCATTGACAAATGTGGGTATTGATAGATCAAATCTGGCGGTTGGTGCCACAGTCCAGGTCGCTGTAAGCAGCATTGAGGACCATGGATTGGTAGCTGATCTCGCTCTCGAAGACCAAACTGTTCGCGGTTTCATCCCGAAAAGCCAGTTGCCTGGCAACCTATCCTTCTCGGACATCAGGACCGGTGCTGTCTTGCTCTGCAGCGTTATTGAGCTTGGTTCCAACAGTCGAGTGGTAAAACTTTCAGCGGATCCTTCTAAATGGACGGTCCTGGAAAGCGCCCCGTCCATTGACGCATTTCTTCCAGGAACCAAGGTGGAGATTCTAATCAGCAACAGAGCGGACGTCGGCCTTTCAGGGAAAGTCATGGGTCTCCTTGATGTTACAGCGGATGTCGTCCACTCAGGCTCCTTCAAGGACAAAGAAGCATTCTTGGCCAAGTTTGAGCCGGGCAAGAAGATAGTCGGTCGGTTGATTTGTTCGTTTCCCCTCTCAGAAACGAAGAAGCTCGGTTTCTCGGTCCTGGAGAATTTACTGGACATGGATCTCACCACGAAGGCGGATGCTCAGGCAGATGGAGAATTGTCTTTATCTTCCATCGTTGACGCGGCATCTGTTATTCGCGTTGAGCCCGGACTTGGTCTCTACCTACAGCTAGGCCCCCACACTTTGGGGTTTGCACATATTTCGCGCTTGTCAGACGAGAAAGTCGACTCTCTATCCGAAACTAGTGGTCCATTCAAGCTGGGTTCTGACCACAAGGCTCGAGTGATCGACTACAATCCCGTTGATGACCTTTACTTGGTGTCTCTACAGCAGAAAGTACTCCAGCAGCCTTTTCTGAGATTTGAAGATGTTCCCTTGGGCGCAGTCATCAAGGGGACGATTGAAAAATTGCTGGTGGGCTCGAACGGAGTGCAAGGCCTACTAGTCAATCTCGCAGAGGGCGTCACTGGTCTTGTGCCGCAGATTCACATGTCTGATGTCGACCTGAAACATCCTGAAAGAAAATTCAGAGAAGGCCAGGTGGTGACGGCACGAGTGATCACAACGGATCCTGTGAAACGACGTATCAGACTAACATTGAAGAAGACTCTGGTCAATACCGATCAGAAACCGTGGTTGAGATATGAGGACATCGAGACCGGTGACTCGACAGTTGGCACATTGACCAAAGTCGACCCACTCGGGGCAGTTGTACGATTCTACGGACCAGTCCGGGGTTTCCTGCCTGTTTCTGAGATGAGTGAAGCTTACATAAAGGACGCAACCCAGCATTTTCGTGTGGGTCAGGTCGTGACAGTCAACGCCATCAGCATCAACGCGGCCGAGAGGCGCCTGACTATTTCATGCCGTGATATCAACAAGTCCAACCCATCGATCGAGTCTTCGCTGTCGACGCTGCAACCTGGAACTGTTGTCAAGGGCACCGTTTTCGAGAAATCTCAAGATGACACCTTGCTCCGACTGGGAGAATCCGACGCCATTGCCCGATTGACTTTGGATCATGTATCTGATGGATCCTTGAAGAAGAGAGAATCCACATTCCAAAAGATACGAGTCGGTCAAAAACTCGAGAATTTGCTCATCTTACAAGTGCTGCCAAAGAGGAGACTGGTTTTGGTGTCAAACAAACAAAGTCTGATCAGAGCGGCCCAGGAGGGCACTCTTCTCAAGAGTTACGAACAGCTGCAAAAGAACGCCCTAGTTACTGGATTCGTGTCCAACATCACCAAGGACGGCGTGTTTGTGAGCTTTGCCGGTGGGATCAGTGCACTTATCACGAAAGCACATGTGCCTGTTGAGAACGCAGAAGAAAATGATTTTGGAATGACAAAGTTACAACCTGTCACAGCAAGAGTCCTATCCATCGACTACAAGGGTGCCACCCCCCGATTCTGGCTGACAATGAGGGAAACGTCTGTCGGCAATGACTCGAAACCGACCGCACCTCACAGTGTTCAAGAGGTACCAACACTTGTGAACCCTGTTGATGCAAAGATCCAGACCATCAAAGATCTTTCTGTGGGCCGAGTCACAAAAGCACGAATCGTCTCAGTCAAGGATACTCAGATCAACGTGGAGTTGGCCAAAGATGTACAGGGTCGTATTGACGCATCTGAGATTTTTGATGATTGGAAAGACATTAAAGATCGCAAGAAACCCCTCAAGCAATTCAGTCCCAAACAAGAACTTACGGTCCGAATACTTGGGGCCCACGACACCCGAAATCACCGGTTCCTTCCCCTTACGCATCGGAATGGCAAAAACACAGTCTTTGAACTTTCGTGCAAGCCGAAGTCAGTAGGAACTTCTGCACCACCCGCCCTCACATTAGGAGAACTGTCGGTCGGGTCTTCATGGCTTGCCTTCGTCAACAATATCTCAGAAAACTACTTATGGGTGAATATATCACCTTCCGTACGAGGCAGGATCCGGGCAACAGATGTGTCCGATGACTTATCATTGGCTGCTAATTTGGAAAAGAACTTTCCGATTGGATCTGCCCTTAGAGTCCATGTCCTTGCCGTTGACCCTGAGAAGAATCGCTTGGATCTGACAGCCAGGTCAGATGGCCTAGCCAGCTCTCTCACGATCAAGGATATCTCCAAGGGACTCGTGCTCCCGGGTCGTGTCACCAAAGTGAGCGACCACAATATTCTAGTTCAACTGAGCGACCAGACAGTAGGCGCTGTCGACCTGATTGACATGGCTGACGACTACACCGACGCAAACCCAGCCAAATTTCAGAAGAATGACGTCCTCCGAGTATGTGTTCTCAGTGTGAATGTCCCAAACAAAAAGATCCAGTTGTCAACTCGGCCTTCTAAGGTACTCAGCTCTTCGATGAAAGTTACCGATCCAGAAATCACTTCTCTCAGTCAGCTTACCGTCAATGAAGTGGTGCGAGGATTTATTAGCAATGTGACGGACAAAGGTGTTTTCGTGACACTTGGACACGGCATTACGGCTTTCGTAAGAGTGGCACATCTCTCCGACAGCTATTTGAAGGATTGGAAAGACCAGTTTCAGCGGGACCAGCTCGTGGAAGGGAAAATCATTTTGGTCGATGAGGCATCCGGCCACATCCAGATGAGCCTGAAGGAATCGGCTCTCAACCCCGACTATAAGGCACCGCTTACATTCAACGATCTCCATGTGGGAGACGTCGTGACTGGAAAAGTTGTCAAGGTTGAGACCTTCGGCGTTTTCATTTTGGTTGATAACTCTGAGAATGTACGCGGGCTATGTCACCGCAGTGAAATAGCTGAGCAACGTGTCCAAGATGCCACCAAACTGTTCCAAGAGGGCGACCTTGTGAAGGCCAAGGTCCTCAAACTTGACCCCGCCAACAGAAAGGTCAATTTCGGCATGAAAGCAACTTACTTCGCCAACGTGGACGAAAATGATTCAGGGAGCGAGGCGGGATCGGATGATGACAGCGATGAGGATGGTGGCGCACAGTTCGATGAAAAAAGGCAAGATGCAGCTGACAGCGACGATGAGGCGGGAACAGAGCATACTAACGACGACGACTCTGATCTTGCCGACGAGCTTGGTGACGAGAATGGCGACTCGGACGACAGTGAACACGATGCGGTCAAGGGTTCGGCCCCAGCTTCGGAAAGCAAAGGTCTCAATGTAGGAGGCTTCGACTGGTATGGAATTTCAGACAATCAAAGCGCGAGAGCCCCCAAACGAGCGGCCGAAGAACTGGGTTCAGAAGAGGATGACGTATCGAGCACAATTCCTAAAAAGAAGAAAAAGAAGAGAGCCGATTTCCAAGTCGATCGGACAGGAGATCTGGATGTGGATGGACCACAGTCCATAGATGATTTCGAGAGGCTGCTGATGAGCGAGCCGGACTCATCGCTCTTGTGGCTTCAGTACATGGCCTTTCACCTGGAATTGGGCGACGCCGACCAAGCACGCCAGATTGGGGAACGAGCCTTGAAGTCGATCGGTCTCGGGCTAGAGGCAGAGAAACTGAACGTGTGGGTTGCACTTTTGAACTTGGAAAACGCCTACGGAGACCAAGAGGCGATTGAGACAACATTCAAACGGGCCTGCGAATACAACGACCCTTGGGAAATCTACTCAAGGCTGACGAGCATCTACATTCAATCGGGCAAGCACGACAGGGCGGACGACCTGTTCCAGCAAATGCTCAAAAAGTTTGCGCAGGACCCGAAGGTGTGGATCAACTATGCCACCTTTCTATTCGACAGCAGGGGGGAGGCCGACAACGCCCGAGCACTGCTGCCACGTGCTCTTCAGACGCTACCCAAGTTCACCCACCTCGACGTGACCCTGAAATTTGCCCAGCTGGAATTCAAGTCGCCCAATGGATTGGCAGAGAGGGGGCGGACCATCTTTGAGGGATTGATCAGCTCATTTCCGAAGCGGGTGGACGTGTTCAATGTTCTGCTCGACCTCGAACTCAAGCAGGGCGACCAGGAGCAGATTCGGGCATTGTTTGAGCGGATCTTCGGCGGCAAGCTGAAGCCGAAGCAGGCAAAGTACTTTTTCAAGCGTTGGCTGGCCTTTGAAGAGTCGGAAGGAGATGAGCGACGGGTTGAGGCGGTCAAGGCACGGGCAGCAGAATGGATCCGCGGAGCTGGCAAACCGGTGGATAGTGATTAATTATTGATGGTCGGGAGAGTTGAGAGAGCAGAGGATGTCTTGGTGTTCTCTCGAGTCTCCAGACCAGAGTCCTCCGTCGACTAACTGACTGACTATTGGATCAGATGAGTACTCCGTACACTAGAGTTAAACAGTCCCTTCTCTCTGCTTCCAGGCCCCTAACAGTGGGTACCTTTCGGAATAGGCTATTCGGTTGCTGGAAAGAGAAAGACTTAAGACTGTACGCCCTATGTTAGGGTTAAGGATCAGGCTTCAACTTATGGCTCGGCGTTGCAGCGACGGATATGCGTAGAGGCTAGGATAAAGCCAGCTTGCTCGAGAGTAGGAGTGCTTGACCATATGCCCACTACCACTACCTGCAGGTACTACAGGAGTTCTGCAAAGTAATGTCGTCCTCGCTAGAGGTCGACCTGATCGGTCCACCTCACTCATCAGCGTAGCATCGCATGGCATGGCATCGCAATAACAAATAACAATATCACACGAGGAGCTCGAATTTCTTGAACACTTGAGGTGTGTCGGACTATCATCCGCTGCCGCCCACGCGGCTATGATTTTTATTACTCGATAAGTATTACCCAATATTCGCCATTGGCAGCTTTCCCCCTCGCCCTGCTTGCTTTTCTGCGTGTCGCTTCTCTGCGTTGTTCCTGTTCCTGTTCTGGTACCTGAGTCCGTGGAGTGAGTATCCCGCTAGAAACCCTTCAGCCATCATCGCCAACCGATCGCGTCGTCGCACAGCATGGGTAGCTAAGAAGGGGATTTCATTTCCAGTCATCGCGGATCCGTGCGGGTGGCAGCAGGCAGGTATCCACGAGGAAGTGGAACGGAGAGGCCAGGCGCAACGCCAGATGTCGGGACTGCACACCGAAATCTCGGATATCTGAGGGTGGAGGCACTGGCAGCTGGCCAAACGAGCAAGCCAACCCGAGACGACAGAAGGAAATCAGCGCAAGTTCGTGGGGAGGATCGCAGTCGGACCACACTTTCCGGAGCGTACAACCGTAGTGGCCAACAGGGTGCGGCGTCGGTGCGATGGCTGCGTGAATCACCGTCATCGTCGTACAGGGGCCCTGGCAGCCCTGGCAGCCTCCGTCCGGCCCCTGCAGTGTCTCCCAGGCTCGCTCTCAGGTGCCTAAGCCTACTACTAGGTACGTACCTAAGGCCGTCCCACGCCCGCCTCGCCTGGACGGACGCACTCCGCGGCACAGTGCGCACTCTGACCTCACTAGCCCCTTCCCGCCACCCGCCAATCAGCCGGCCTCGATAGCCAACACTGGCCCCCTTATCTTCCTCTCTATGTGCACACGACCAACTCTCGCCCTGCGCTGCCTGATATCGTTGGTAGCATTATTACTACTCTCTACCCATACCCTCCACGCGAAGCGAAGCGAAGCGAACCCAACCCTTGCCGTGACACCGTCAGCTCGATCACTGGAACATTATGGCTGCTTAGCCATGCTGTCCTGCTCATATCTCCTGTCGCCTCTCTCTCTCACCTCATCACCACCGTCTCAATTGATCGATTCCACGCCGCAGCACACCTTCCGTCCGGTTATCGACTCGACGCTACTCTGGCATGACGCTGTAGCCCCCTCAAGTCGGCTTCTGCGAGGCTGAATGCCATACTCCTGCCCTGAGTTCGCAAACCCCCGATTATGATAGTCCCCCGTGTCTTTGCCCAGACTCAACTGGGGCAAAGACAACAATTCGACTTTAGTGAAAAGGACCCTCTCTCCAGAAGAAAGTTGGAAGACGTTCGCTCACCAGGGCGGTCCGCCCTCTCCCAAAGCCTTTCCAAACAGCCAGGCTCCTCCTCCTACAAGTCCTCTTCCGACCCTGTCCAGATCCCAACGCGTGCCGAGGGACAGCCTCTCACTCCAGCTCACCGGCAGGGGCCCTCGTCGCTGCAGACCTCAAGGGACAGCTCAAATGTCGCGTCCCAGCCCATACCAAAGAGAAATGAATCTGTCCAGGACATCCTTTCATCAACCACAATTCCCGTCCGGAGGAGACCCAGGCCGAGGCCAGGTCAACGGTTGCCCAAGGGTGACTATGTGGCGGATTTCAGCAAACTGCTCAGGGACGATGTGCAGCCGAGCAGGGATGCCAGTCCGTCAGGGAGCTGGACAAACCCACAATTTGAAGGATTGTTTGGCACCATTGACGGTCTGGTGGGAAGTCAAATGATTGTCGGCAGCGAAGGCTTTGACGCGGGAACCATGTCTAGCAGGTCTCTTTCCAGCGAATCAATGCCTTCTCTGCTTTCTCCAGACGACTACAGCACCACAGATACAGCCAGTGTGTCGCCAGCCACCGTCCGATCTCCCTGTGATCATCGGTGCCGTCAGATGGCGAGCTCAGAGGACTGCAGCAGCCATCACCCTCTGCTGTCTCTGGACGATGATGACGACAGCTACAGTGGTGCCACCACTCCCGAGCTAGCCATATCACCCCCAACGAGGCCGAAGCAGAGATCTGTGGCGGCAGGGAAAAGACCGACCTCGTTCAAGTCGAGTTTGACGGCCTCACTTAAGGCACTGAAATCCGCGGCGCAGACGGTTTCCAGCCTTGCAACTAATCCGCCCCTCGCACAGCCTGATGAATTCCTGTCGAGGTCCATTTTCGACTTCCAGCCTGCCTTGACTGACGACCGACGGCCACCGCCATCGGACGAACCCCCCTCAGCCGCCCTGCGCCGATATCTCAATCCGAATATTTTCGTCCCGCCTGAATCTCCGGCTCAGCTACATTTCTGGGTCGAAGAGAAGAGGAACCCGTCATCCTCCGAAGCGGACACGAGACCCAAATTGAAAATAAAACGAAAGTACCAGAACAAGAAACCTACACCGGTTGCCGATGAGCAGGGCAGAATCAAGGAGCCGAGGAGCAGCACCATTCAGCTGCCTCCAGTTGTTCCGCTAGCGACGTGTATTCCGTCGAGTATCCGCACGGCCAATGCTTCTAGTCCGCCTACCTGGCTTGAACCCGACGGGACGCCGAGTAACAAACACCGGGCAGCTCAAGCCCTCTGGGACGATGAGGCATCTAAGGCAGAAGGGCAGCCTCGACCACGTGAACCACGTGAGAATAGGGACTTCCTTCGTGTCTTTGTCTGCGAAATGAATATGCGGAAGTGCGGTAAATTGAGCAACGACGCTACCGGGCGTGCCAAGTTGTGGCTGCCGCCGGTGGACGAAGCCGACAAGAGCAATGACAGGTCCGACAGGGGACTGACCAAGACACGCAGGAAATGTGGGATTGAGCGGTGGGCCACTTGGTCAATCCAGGACTTGTAAACCTAGCAGCGAGATTTTGTCATGTCCCCGGCGGTTCGCGATTTGCGACGTGCCATTTTTGTTATTCTGTTCCTTTCCTATGCTGGGTTATCTTTTCCGGCTTCGACAATGATTTCATGCAGGCAAGCGAGGCAATTTGCAAAATCCAAGCGAGAGATATGATTTCTGACGGCCCTTCGCTCCCTCCAAAGCGGCAAACATGGACCGAGCACATCGTTCTACGCGGTCTTTAAGCACGATTGTGTGGCTCGGGGGCGGATGGGGTCGAGTGTACGATTACGATTGATGACGACGAGGGGAGTTTTTCTTTTTTTTTGTTTCTTTCGGCGATGTTTATATAGACGTCCGAGAGGGCGACAAGCGGGGGTTACCTTGGACACTGTGTCAAGCGGAGGCATGAGAATTAGAGCTTGAATCGGGGGTGGGCTGATGGCCGACGGGTAGGGTCGCACCGAAGTGTGGGATATATATCTACCTACACATATGAACATACAGAGTACCTCAATCTATTCTCTGTCTGTCAATTTTGCCGTCTGCCTATCTGAGTGTAGGTATATCATGCCCGAATCATGGTGTACCACGGCCACCACCCTCCGCTTTCCGCCTTAGCCCGCGCCAACCATGACAGTATCGAAATCTCCAGTCAAGCTCTCCAGCCAGACTCATGTCACCCTTCGTTTCGTGCACAAATTCCCGCTCCCTTCTGCGGCCTCAATGCTCATCGGCAGGGTTCTTTTTCGGGGGCCAAACTCAGACTCAGTTCCGGGACAACAGGTCATGTCCCGCGGTCAGCTTGGCCGGAATGACCAGGGCAGCGCCGACCAGACACACGACGCCGCTGAAGATGGAGACCTGGGTGTAGGCGTGGTAGTTCTTGACCATGGCGCCGCCGGCAGGCGGGCCGACGAGAGTGGCGAGTGCGGCAGCCCCCAGGCCCATGCCCAAGTAGGTGCCGATGTTCCGGGGGTCTTTTGGGACGGTGGCCAAGGCGACGACCTGGCCGGAGATGATGGCTCCGGAACAGAAGCCGAAGAGCACGGTATAGAGCAGGATGGCGGCGTTGGTGTGGCAGGCCTGCCAGCAGAGAGAGAGGATGCCGGTGCTGAGGCCGGCCAGGAACAGCATGTTGAGGCGGCCGAATCGGTCGGCGAGGAAGCCTGGAATGACGCGGCCGGGCAGCGAGGCCGAGTTGAGGATGGCGACCAGGTAGAAGGCCAATTCGGAGCTCATGCCGTGCGCGATGGCGTACGAAGGCAGGAAAAACATGGGAGGGAACAATCCCATGATAAGGAAGAAGGATGATCCCACCAGGCTGGTGTAGCGCAGTTCCTTGAAAGCCCGAGGCAGGAAGAAAGACGTGTTTCGAGGTGGAAGACGGGCCTTGATGAATAGGCAGGACGGCGCGAGCAGGGCCAAGACTATGAAGCCGACGATGCGGACGGACCAGCCGAAGCCCAGGTTGGGCTTGCGCAGCAGTTGGTTCAGAGCAATGGGAAAGACGACCCCCCCAAGGGAGGACCCTGCAATCCCGATGCCCATGGCGACCCCTCGGTGCTTGTGGAAGTATTGGCCCACGGCCGCGGCGGCGGGAGCAAAGGTCATTCCCAGCGAAATGCCGCCGAAAATGCCTTGCGCTAAGAGGAAGTGCCAGTACTTTGTGCAGATGCTGGTCATCATGATCGAAAAGACATAGAGCAGTGCAGGGATCCGCATGACCTGGCGGGTTCATCAGCATGGCATTTCAAGACCGGGGTGGAACCAGGCATGTCTAACCGTTGCACCATATCGATCGAACAATGGGCCGCCAAAAAGGCTTCCGGAAAACTGGAAGAATGCTTGCAGCGATCCGATCCAAGCAATCGTAGAAGGGCTGGTCGTCTTCAGTTGATGTTCCTGGTAGTAGGTCTGATAGACGCTTGAGGCCTGTTAGCATCGACTTTTGAAACTCATTCGAGAAGACACACCCAAACGAGTTGACATATCCCAAAGTGCAAAAGAGGACGGCAGAAGTGCCAATCGCAACGGCCCAAGCGGCAGCTCCTCCATCAGGGTAGTCGGTGGGCACTTGGAGATCACCTTTTTCCGCTCCAGCGGCGTCACCGAGGCTGCTGTTAGTGGCATGGCTTGTCGGTTGCATATCATCATGTAGAGCGGACTGTTGAGAGGAAATCGGCGCCGCCATATCTACGACGGTCGTTGTGGAGGCGAAAAAAGGGCCAAGAAGCAATTGGACATTGGTCTCTCAAGATTTGAAGAAGTCGCCTTTTCAACCAGCAGCGTCCTCGGCTCATAATATAGTTCTTGAAAGGACTAGTCACAGCACCGAGTCGTGCTCGGTGATTGTTTGGATTCTTCTAATGTCCGCTGAATCAGCATTGCCCCAGACAAAGAAGCCCACAAGGCTGCGACAAGGCTGTGAGAAGACAGCGCGGCTTGTTCGGCGATTCTCGGCCTTTTGACCAACTGGGCGTATCTCCGCTTATTCAGCATCTTACCCCCGTCTATACCGCGAACCCTCATTCATGATTACCTGAATGCTTTGTTTTCTGTTGTTTGCGCTTGACTTGCTGTGTAGGCCTTTCACAAAGCACAAACTGCTCGTGCGCCCATCAAATCTCGGTTATAGGCTCTCGGCCATCGGATCCATGATCGATGAAGGGAGCCACCAGTCCATGTTTTCAAAGTCATCAAGCCCCAGCCACCCATCAGAAGTCTGAAAATTGATTAGCTACTGCTCCATCAAACACAACAGCCTGACTCACCATTATATTGCCAGTCAACGGAGCATCCACTGTGTCACCTATCCCGAGCTGTAGCTGCGTCCCGGATTTGGGCGGACGAAGCTGCGGAGATAATCCTCCTATTTGCTCTCGCAGCACTTCATAGCAGATGGTGAGGCTCTTCTGGAGAGCCGCCAAGATGCTTTCTTCGACGGGGTTCCCACTGAGGAGTGCCTCAGCTTTCGCCAGGACGGCCGAGAATACCATGTGGCCTTTGACATCGGGTTGTCCGTGTCTGATTCGAACCAGGGCGAACTGCACATAGTCTTGGATGTATTTGCAGAGTCCATTTCTTCTGTCCAGCAATGTCGCATTTTTACTGAAGGATGCGGCGTCGGTTTCAATCTGGTCAAACAGCTCCTCCGCAATGAGGCTAGTGGTTGTTAGAGGGACCGCTCGGAAGAGACCTCCCCCCCAGATTCGAAGATGGGTGTATGCATCGCCCTGGGTTTGCGAAGAGTTGGAGGAGAGGAGTAAGGCTGAGTCTAAGCAGACTTTCCTAGAGTAATAGAAGGTCCGGTATGATTTGGCCTTGAGCGCGTAAGGCCAATGCAGAGCGAGAAGAAATTGATGCGTCATCAGCTCGACCAAGTTCACCTGGAAGTCGGTAGGACCAGACGATGATTTTTTAAAGGTCTGAAGAAGGGCAGAATTGGCGCTGCATTCTTTCAAGAGCTTCTCAGAGAGTTGTATCGCCTTGTCGTATGTTCCGGACTCGGGACGGAAATTGTTGACGAAAGCTGCGATTTCCAGTCGAAGGGGCAGCGACCTCACCAGCATTATTTGTAAAGAAGACTGTGTGAACTGATCGTGGGGTTTCACGGTGGAAAGAAACCCGTCGAGATCTTTCTGCTCCATGTCATCAGCGTTCAAAGGGGGCTTGCAATCATAGTCGTTGGCACTGATCATTGGGAGGCCGCCAGAGTCCATGCTAGTCTGAACAACTATTTCGAGCACTGTGGCCCAGAGCTTCCTTCTGTGCTGAATGTCCTGAGGGCATGGCTTTTGGAAGGTATATGACTCTGCATCGATGTGAAGGCCGATATGCATGGCAGCCCGAACAAGATATCCGGCGCTCAGCCAAAGCATATCCCCATCGACATCATATGCTAACCTTGCTAGAAGCAGAAGACATTGGATTTGCATTCCTTCAACAGTCAGGCACTGCTTGTCAAAGGGAGTGCTGAGCCAGGTCTGAGCAACATAGATCCACTGTAAAGCAGATGGCCGGAGTGTCGCCACCTCGGCCTGAGGCTGGAAGATTGTGCCAATAGCCATGACAAGCAACAGCTTTGTAACTAACGTATTGCTGGCGATCTTGGGATCAAGCCAATACCCTTCGTATTCTGATAAAAAGCTGGGGACGTGTAGAACTGGATATATGCACTCGAAGGTCTCCAAGTACGAATGTACGAGTTTGTCGGCCACCTCACGACCCGGAATGTAATCACTCAGGTCAGGAGCAACTTGTGGAAGTATCTTCTCGTCTGCCTTGATCGCCCGGCCGGCGGTCTTACATTTCTGGTGAAGATGGTGGATCTCCGAGATTGAATCAGCATCTTGTTGATAGCAAAGCTCAAAAATAACTTGAATTGAGGGGGAAATGCAACAATTCATCCAATGGCTCTGACCAAAGTACCGGCTCTTTGAAAAGACACCCTTCATAGGTCCACGAGAGCCACACGCAATGTTCATCGCCTCAGGTTGAAAACCTGCGGCTCCGGTGGGCCTCTGATCTTGTTCTGGGACTGTTTCAACAAGCTGTTGGGTTGTCTGCGTCGTTTCCGTGTTGGTCGGAGAGTTATCAACTGTATGGGATACCTGAGACCGAGAGTCTCGACGATCCGGAGAAGTTCCATGCTGGCTGAAGACAGCGGTTAGGTATTTGATACCAGAAGCCTTTGGACTTGCAGTGTAAGTGCATCCTATTCTAGACAGGGCGCAATGCTCGCAAGGCTGAGATCGGTCGCATCTACAAGATTGAGTCAGTCTCACGCCGGATGTGTGGAGGAGGAGGAGTTGAGCTGTTACTTACTTGATCTTCCGCTGACGGCATGACTCACACGACAGCGCTGGCCTCCTCCTCTTCCGTACTGCTGCATTGGACGCCATAGAAGTGGTCCGGCATAGAGTCAATTGTTGCGTCAAACGCCGGGGGGACGTTCAACAGTAACAGTAATGGAATGACCTGGATGGATAAGTCACAAACGGTCATAGTGCTGTCACTACAGTTCCTGGTTCCTTTGTTCCTTTGCCTAGGCCTTCCCTTGTCCGCCACTGCCGGAGAGGTGAAGTGCTGCGACATCCCTGTACTGTATCTCAACGGTCTTGGCATGCTCCCGAAGTTGCTTAGTAAGTAGCTTCATTCGGGCACGTGGTGGCACGTGCCGGTATACCTGTCTGCCATTTCAGACTACAATGATCGACCGTGGTGAGTCTGCGTACATTTTGTTAGTACTGGTCGACCGTACTATATCTCTTGGCAGGCATTTGATGATATTATATCACCGGACCATCTGTTACCGATCAAGATGTATGTTTTTATAAAGTTCTCTCTGAACGCGACCGGGTGATCCTTTGTATTGTAATCACCACAATGGACACAGAAGCTTTAGAGCTTTTCAAACACAAGATGGATGCACTACACGGTGAGAGTTGTACTTCTCGTTCCCTGGTTCGACCCTCTCAGCAAGGCACTACTCCTCCCTTTTCCCTAGAACGTGATGAGATCGGCGACATCATGCGTGAACTCGAGAATCGTCGCGCTGGACGAGTGGTCGCGCCTCAGCCTTGGCTGAAATTTCCCTTATCCCCAAGTGCCTTCCCAATCCTTCGGCAGAAGTTGAGCGGCAACTATTATTACTCGAAACAACGGTATAGTGAATATTCAGCTCTAAAACTAGCTCGGTTTTCGCTGACATCTGCGAATTATAGCTATGACTATTTTGGCTCGACCTCGAAATTCGTCCTAAGGAAGCCATCTCCTACTCACGGGACGTCTGCCGTCGGGGTTCTTCTTAACATCGAGCGCGAGCTCGACACGTTCCGCTCAGGAGATCTCGAAGTTGCCTCAAAATTTGCGCGAGAGATCGAACTCAGACTTAGTACTGATGTCGAATCCAATCTCGAAATGCTTCCTAGCAGCCACTCTCCTGATATATCATGGGGTCATCTCGACCATTCTTCCGGGTTCCCCGGTCTTATCGTCGAAATAGCATATTCACAAAAGCGCAAGGCGTTGAAAGATCTCGCATACGAGTACTTTTGTACCTCGCTAGGGAAAACCCGGATTATGATCGGTGTCGATATCGAATCCTCGGGAAAGAGCCGTAAGGCGACCTTGTTGATGTGGAAATCCTGGCTTGAGCACGATGCGACTGGAGCGCAAGTGAAATACGACTTGTGCGCAGAATCAGTAAGCGCGACCATATACCTTGATGTTGTGGTTCACCGACTGACACTGCTTAGGTATTTCGTAACGACGATGGCAGCCCTAATCTTGACTCCGGGATCGAGTTTAGTCTCCAAGAGATCGCCCCCGATGCCCCGTTCTCCGAGCAGGTCGCAAATTGCAAAGTCCGAATTGACGGCGCGAAACTCTACGAGCGCTTGTGTAATGCCGAGGAATTGGAAAAGGCCTGGAAGACAGAGGCGAAAGAGGCGAAAGAGGCACAAGAACGTCCAGAGTCTGCAATTAGGCTTCCGCAACATCTGGATCGGAGTCCTGAAGAGATGATGGAGAAGTATCCGGGTCTGGGGGTCAGATCTGTGCCATGATCCTGACTATCTGGCTGCTTGATCGATCTGCGGGCCTGTCGCCAGTCTAGCAGACAGACTTGATGACTAGGACGAAGCATGACATGGCGCATGAATGGCCTTGATTGATGGAGGCAGTCATGACCCTTGGAGATGGCAGTCAATCACAATGATGAGGATGACGATGACGATGACGATGACGGTGGCAATGATTCATGGCTTGATACCCTGGCCAGGATGGCCTATGCTGGAAGGCATTGAGGCAATGATAGACATGCTCGACTGAATGCAAAAAGTTTTTCTACTGATGGTGCTGAGAGTAATTCAATGGGGATGATTCTATCCAATCCATCCAATCACGGGTGGGTGGCACTCCGCCAATCAGGATGCCGGAATTGCGGCTCAGATGAGTGAATACTGTGATAATGGCATGTTCTTCGACCACCATTCCAGCTCTACCAGATGAATATCCTACTAATATGAGAGGATGGAATCTATATAGAGAGTAGCATTACCAGCCATGATTGTATAAATTATCTAGTACGGATATCGTTGTCGAGGATGGGAAGAAAAGGCTGTATATTCTACCTAAATCCGGGAGGGGTACGCAGTGAATTCTGACACCCACTATTAATATTACTAGGTCGTACCTGCTAGGAAGGCTGAACGCAGAGGAGAAGGTCAGCAGGGTACAGGTAAAGTAGTATTGGCGAGAGGATAGGGATATTCGATCTCGAAGCCTCTACTCTCTTCGACGCAAAAAATACCAGTCAAATCTGTCCGACTGGGGCTCATCTAGCAACATACGCCTCCTCGTCCACTCGCGTGCCCTCACGCCAGCACGCCTGCACCCACTCGACGCTCACGATATGTGGGATCCTCCGACTCTTCCAGCGTGCAACGGTCTTTCTGAGACCTGGCAGGTCTGATGTGGCGTGTGCGATTATGTGCGTGATTGTCTGTCTCTCCTTTTCGGGGAGTGCGGACAGCGAGGCTGAAGCAGGCCCAGATTTGGGAGGCAGGAGCACCTTTGCGCCGGCGAAGAGAGCCATGTTGCGGGTCGTTATGTCCGTGCTGTCAGTAGTATTTGGTGCCTCGTTCGAGTCTATCCCCGATACCGCGTCTGATCCATTCTGCTCCAACCCGGGCTGGTCGAAGAAGAATACCAGTCCATGAAACATATACCCCTTCATGTCGAGATAGTCTGGGAAAAGCTCTGCAAATCTGTCCTCGTCGTAACCTTGGTCATCATGAATATCGACCATTCTATCCATGCACTTGCTCAATTCGTCCACGCTGGTGTCCCTGGCATAACTGTCCCCATACTCATCTACATTATCGGCAAATCTGTCCCTCATATCTTCTGGTACAAAGAACAAGTGCCGATCCGGCTCCCAGGGGAGGACCATCTCCGGATATCCCCTGACAAAGTCCTTGTGGGCTTGGTCGATGCAGTCAAAAATCCAGAGCGGCTTCACAATCTCCTTTTCTCCACGCTTCTCGAGACTCGCCACTTTGACGGTCCGTCGGGCAGCGACGCAAATGGTGTCTGCGACCGCCGTATGCGTCTGGACAATCTTGCCGCCGTTGGCTTTGACCAGCGCCTCAAGTTCGAGCTTCGATTTCTTCGGCGCTGGCGATGTCGACTCGGTCATAATATAGAATGTCAGACCTTCAAAGACATTGCCTCGGGGACCGTCGGGTAGAGAAGCATTATTGATAGCTTTGGCGTTGTATCCGGCGACGGTGATGATTTTCTTGCGGGGTGGGGGCTTTCGCTGTTTCTTCTTCGCATCGTCCACTTCCATGGCTTTCTCTTGTGCCTTCTCGATATTGTCACGCAGGTCCATGAATTCTTCCAATGACAGAGCAGTCCGCCAGTCCTTATCCCTTCGAAGTCGTTTGAAACGTGGGAAGCGTAAAGTCATACCACAGCCATAGTCGTCACTCGCCGTCACTTGGGCTGCCTTGACTTCGACCACTAAAGAGTCTTGAGCTTTGATCCAGACATCGGGCTTCTCTTTCTGGATATTGTTTCCACCACCAAGATCGACATGCTGCGTCGGAGGCCGTTTCGGGTCCCAGTCGATCCATTTTCCATCGGTTTGGTGGCGAATGGTAGCATAGTCGTTGGCGGTCATGCCACCGCCGACCTTGAAAAAAGAGACGAACTTCGGTGACGGTTCCTCGCTGTCAGGCTCAGCCTGGCTGCGTGTGGGGGGTTGGCTCTGGCTCTGGCTCTGACCCTGACCTTTGTAGTTGGCTGGGGCGCGCAGGCCGCAAAGGAAACTTGACAAGTTCCCTCCTCGCCGGCCAGTGCCGTAAAAGGCACCTATGATCAGGCAATCAAACGACTCACCGTAGCCGGTCATGTACTCGGGCTTCACCTTTTGCCAATCACCATTACGGTCATCGAGACGGTATGCAGACCGGGGGCTTTTGAGCATCAACCCTTCCGATGCCTGGGCAATAACCTCGCGGAGGCAATTCTCCACGTCCTCCACCGTTCTTCCGACCTTGTATTCATGGAGTTCGAACCGCCGAGGGACCGATTTGATGCTAGCTTCCAAGGCCCTCCGGCGGTCTCTGAGCGTATACCGAGTCAGATTTTGATCGTTCAGGAGAAGAATGTCGAAAACGCGGAAGAGTGGTCTCTGCCCATTCGCGAACGGATTGCGTTGTTCCGCAAGAGCTGCCGTTTTCAAGCTCCCGAACGCCACGGGGGCATCCTGTTCGGGATCCCACGTAATCATTTCGCCATCCAGAATGATGTTTTCGATGTCCGGTCTGAAAGCGTCTTTGATGAACTGGGTAAGAGCTCCGTTCTTGTCGTAGAACTTACTGCCGTAAAGATACGTATAGTCCTTGGCCTTTCGAGACCAGAATTGAAAGCGTCTCTTTCCTGGTACGGATTCGTCGGTTTTCATGTGCAACTGCATACGCTCACCGTCCAGTTTCTCCTCGATCCAAAATTCGTCATCCTCTTCGGTCGGCCGCAGTCGCTGGACTATTTTTTGGAGTGATTCGTTGTTATGCTGGGCGAGCTGCGGCTGGAAGCACTGCATCAGTGTGACGCTCGTCTCGTCACCTTCGAGACGTATGCTTGGATCATACAGTTCCCAGCAGACTCGACGAAGGTTGCTGGAGACATTGAATAGGGTTTCGGCGTCTGGATGGAAGATGTGGAACAAGGTTCTCTCCGTCGCACCCACCTTCATTTGTCGCAAGACGATCCGTATCAGCCACATAAGCTCTTCCGCGTTCATGCGTTTGTAGAACTCTGTTAGGATGGGTAACTGATGTTCTTCCCTAGGTGCCGCGGACAATTTGTCCAAAAGCTCATTGACCTCTTCAATCTTCATATCCCCCGGTTGGACTCTCATGGGTCGTTTCGAAATTACCTCGTGACATCGTCCAGCAAAATCTCCAGCAGATTTGCCTTGGCCGGGGATTTTCCAGTGGAGGAGGTTGAAGCCATCCTCAGAATTCTTGTCAATCTTCAAGATTTTCACCAGGAGATTGCCTAGGATTTTCTCCTTCAAGCCGTAGACCCCGCGTTCTCGATCCTTGTCTGGAATGATGAGACGGAATGCAGGGTAGAAGTCGTTTCCCACATCTCTCCGCCATCGAGCGATGTAGCGCTCGATGATTGCTCGACGCCTCTCGGATGGCGAGGTCTTGGTCCGAGCATCTGGACCGAGTTTTCTTCGGTTGACCGCGGTGCCCACCGGCTTGTTTGTTCTGTTCTCAATCAGAGGATTGAACAGGTCTTGAAAGAGTGTGTGAAAGGGAAGAGTTGGAGAATGGTTTCTGGGCCGATTAGGGTATTCTTCGTCCAGCTGCCGTTCTGTCTCTGCGGGATCATATGGATCTCCATGTGCGGAGGCGGCGTCGATATCTTCATCATCAGACATGTTGACGGGGGTGAGCCAAGCGAGTGGTAGATTTGCATTAGCAAGGACGACTTCATGGCCTCTCGTGGTGAAGCTCCCTGTTTGGAAAGCCCAGGACCGATATGATCTCCCGGTTGCGGTGGTGAAGAGGTGCGGTGCACTGGTACGTGTCCACCAAGGTACTTTACGTCACGCTCACACTTTACTCCTACCTACCTAAGTACACGTGCCCCGCAATGGTCAACGCGCGATCATGTGACACCACCTTATCCAGACCTAAAGCGCAGTAGATGTCTGTACTCTTGACTTCGTAGTTTCGGATGACTGCGGCGCCTCAAGCTTCCCCTTTCAGGCTGACATCTGCAACTCTCCACTTCTCCTCCTGTGTAACACTTCATGATCATTCGTTTCCTCCATGCGTTAAACTTCCCGACGGTAATGGAAGCTGCTGTTTTGTTTCAACACCCTTACTAAACGCACCACATCTCATCACACTCGTTTCTGTCTGCTTTCGATGCTTGCGCATCCCACTCTGGCGCATGGTCCCATGGATTGATGAGTGAGAAGCAGGCACGGCGTCCACCTGTGGCGCCCAAGCCCTGGTTCATCCACCAAGATGCTGCTACGGTGAAGATCTCCCCGCTACCTTCACCCGCTCTGCAGGGGGCTACCACAGCTTTTGGTCCTGGTCCGGTCAAAGTCTCTAATGCTGCGTCTTCACATAATCCGTCCGCAGGAGCATTGCTTGCCGCAACCGCCGCGGCCAGCAGGAGGTCGCAGTCGCAATCGCAGCCGCAGCCGCAACATCAAGGCCAGGCTGCTCAGAAAAATGGCCCGTCCTCCCAAGATGCGTCTTCGCCTTCTCGAGGTCGCCAACCGGCCGTCAGAAGTGTGCGCCCTGCCGCAGCGATTCGGTCCTCTGCGTCCCCTCCGAAGCCCAGTTTCCCGCCATATCTTCCTCAATCTACCTCTACCGTTGCGGCAGTGGCCGCTTCTACCGCCACAAGTCCTGTTAGACCAGAAACAAAAGAAGAGTCGACTTCCTCATATCTCTCTAAGCCAGAGCCTCCTGAAAGACTCCGCCAGCGGTCGATAAGCACCAGCAGCACGTATAGCGATGCAGGGCTCTCTCTCCAGAAAAGCCCAGAGGCTCTTGCTGGGGCTATTGCCTCGATGACAATTGCTCCAGCCCAGGTTCGAGGCAGAGTTGATGAGAGCCAAAGGAACGACCTGAACGCTATCTCACATCGGCTCCTCTCGGCGTCGCAGCCCTCCACCGGGTCCAGTCCGTCTCCGTCTCCATCTGGAACAGCTGCTGCTGCCCTGGCCACCAGGAACGCTGCTAACGCAGAGGCGAGGCGACGAGCGCAGTCTGGGTCCAGCGAGAGTGTGACGAATCAGGCATACCCAGCAAACTTTGGCTTCACTGCACCCACGACAACAGGCCCAAGTTGGCCACAGATTAGATTGACGCCTCCAGAGACCGATTCGGAAACGGATTCTCTGCGTGCTGTTGAACCTCCTGAGGCTGCTTCAGAAACCCCCCGAAAACCACTTCCGGCACCGACACCGTTGAAACCCGCCCGTGCGGCAATTGTTGCTCAAGACAATGCTAACCCCCGTGACCTGGAATCTCCCGTCCTGGATGCTCGTACCAAAATGACGGCAAGCTCGCTTGCTGATGCCATGGTCGCATCCTCCTTGGCATCAAAACATTCAGCCTCCCGCGTGGCATCTCCGGCATCCAAGCCACCACCTCCTCCTCCTCCTAAGTCCCGCCGACGATCGAGGTCGGCGACTTTATTTGAAGGTGGAAAACAACACCTACCTTTCCTCGGGCGTGGTAGTGAGACAACACCGCCAACTCCAAAACCAAAACCGCGCATTCAACGGCCTATGAGGCAGACAATGCGGAGTCAATCGCCCAATCACCACGAGAAAGAGGATGAACACTCCAAGCGCGGTCGGCGGCACTGGAGACGGCATCCCAACATGCACCATGAAGGCGACCGCAAGCGATGGCGAGACCGAGTCACAGAACGTGAGCGGAAACGGTACGAAGGGGTGTGGGCAGCAAACAGAGGCCTTCTGAATGATATCGACCTTGCCATTCTCGAACCGGAGCCGGAACAACCGGAGCAGGTCGCCACCAAGAACGCCGGCCCTCCCGGGGATTTGGTGGCCAATGTTGTGGTGCGGGATATCTGGGAGCGCAGCCGCCTGCCCAAAGATGTACTAGAAGAAGTCTGGGACCTGGTGGCACGGCCGGGTGCAAAGGCCTTGAACCGTGAGGAGTTTGTGGTCGGACTATGGTTGATTGATCAGAGACTCAAGGGCAGGAAGTTGCCGATCAGGGTCTCCCCGAGCGTCTGGCAAAGTGTGAGGCATCCGCAAGGCGTGAAGATTCGTAATAAGCGGCGGTAGAGATTGAATTTTACTAGGTAGGTAGAGTAGAGTAATACAGCGGACGCAGCCAGCTGCTATAGCAATAGGCAAATATAGAGTAATACTGTTCGAGTACCTATCGATCAAGGCACTACAAACAGAGAATGCCTCGGTATCTGTACAGATTACAATAATGGCAAGGTACTCAGTTGGGGAAGTGAGACAACATATATGTAGTGTAGTACGGAGTACCTGACTCTGTACTCTGTAGTAGCATACCTTATCCTACTGAGCGAAGCGAAGTACCTAAGTATATACTGTGACCTTGGGTACATAGAAGTAAGGTAGTATATACTGTGACCTTAGGTACATAGGTAGGTAGAGGTCAGAGTCTGGCATCATGCTACTCACCCACCCATCGGTACATGTACATGTACATGTACCTACTAAACTCGCCATAGAGACAGAGTACTCCGTACCACCAGTACGGATACTACTCAGATAGGTAACTAGGTAAGGTACCTAGCACCTAGGTGCCTAGTATCTATATAGTACTCCGTGACTCTGGTGACTCTGGTGACTCTGTATCCGTAGATGATATCATCGTGGTAAATGAGTACTGTATTAGGGGTTAAGCACCTGGGGGTGCCGGTGGCGGTCAACTTGTCGGGGTTGATATCCGAGGCCTAGGGCTCCTGAGGTCATGGTTCCACCACAACAGAGTGTTCTGTTCCTTGAATGAACGACGAATGTGGATCGGTCGGAAAGAAGAGCCGGCACGGATTTGGAGTCCCGATATTTCACTGTGCGGTGAAATACACACAAGAGACAACGGACGACAGAGCAAGGTACGTAGTCAAAGGTCTACGATCAACGTTCAGAGCTATGTACGGGGTACGGAGTACTGGAGTAGCAGACCTTGCCACAGAGGGACAGAGGCTCAAATCAACTGTGCAAGTTCAATGCTGCGTATCAACAACGCCGAACCATATCCAGCCCCGGGGTATCAAGTTTCGTAGGCTCATCAACTAATATTACAAGTGGTATGTTCGTTCCACTTCGCTGTCCTTCCCACCATCCGTGCGTCTTTCGCATTCCACATTCAACCGACGCATTAGCCCTTCTTCGTCGCGGCGAATATATCGGCTATATGCTGGATAGATATGCCCGCTCCTCGAACAGTTTAGCTTGGGGAATGTTTCGGAAAGATGAGTCACGCGCTCTCTTCCTTGCTTTGACGTCCGCTGGGGCCTTGGTACACAGTAGGCGGTGTACGAATAGTCAGCAAGCCAGGTTTTAGGCCTCGAGATTCCAAGTCTCGCTTGGACGCGCGGCGAACGGCTTGTCACCGGTGCGTTATCCCAAGTGGGCCTTTGAGCGTGGGGTAGCAAGAGGTCGGCAAGACTGCGGACCTATCACTTTCCAGTGCCGGCGCTCAAAGGGCCGATTGCAGCTGAGAGTCCAGATTTGGGATCCTTCCTTGGTTTGTTGTTACAGAATCGTCAGATTTCGTCGCGACTTCGTAACGTCGTATCAGTAATGTTGGTGGGCTGCTAAAGAGAATGTCCGCTAGAAACGGTGCGTTCTTCAATCGTCCGCATCCACCTCGATAATGGTCTCCTTCACCAGGATCGGCCGATTTTGTTTCCAGTTCTGAGTTTTGATTTCATACTCATACAGCGAAGTGGCTGGTGGAGGTGGGGGAGGTCGTCGCTGGGGACTTGGGATAGTTGACTTTTTGGGGGGTTCAACCTTTCGGTCGACGGGGGTTTGGTTGTTGTGGACGTTGCTATCGGTCTCACACTGCTGGAATTGGTCATTGTCGTCGAGGTCGTCGTCATATATGGCCACTTGGCCTATAGTATCGGCGTGTTCTGAGTCTTCGTCCGAGGCCGGGTCTTCGAAAGGGTCAGAATCGGTATCTGAATCGGAGTCGACCAGGACTGTTTCCGAAAGTTCGGCGGTTTCACGAGACCAGCGACGGACATTGTCGACAATGGAGGCGTGGCCGACGATGCGGTGTAGGTCGGGTGTTTGACGGCGGCACTCGTTGTCAAGTTTGATCTGAGAGAGGTGGTAGACTTTGTAGGCCGTGAGGGCCGGGTTGGTGGAGGGTGGTGACATGGTTGAGGTCAACGTCGAAAGGGAGGAGGGAGACGGGAGTGAGGTCGGTAACTCTGGCTGACAGTGTCACTCAATGATGATCGGGAGGATGAAGACCGGGGGCCAGCTAGCAATATATGTTTGCCGTCGCAGGCAGAGTCCAAACTGCGGAGCCGAACATGCAGCTTATAGAGATGCAGGAGGATTTGTGGGCAGGAAGTCTGACTGCAGTAGTGCTCTGTACAATGTATGTTTACCTAGGTATGGTAGTAGCAGTAACACCTAAGTACCACAATCAAGACTTTGCGATACTCGTACCCGCTGTTGGTCGATCGGAAGTGACGGGTGCGCGTCAGCTGCCAGTGGGCCGGGGAAAAAGTGGTGAGGTAAGTGTGTGGCTGGAGCAGGTTGGTTGTTGTCAATGCACCGCATGACAACCAAAAACCGGCGGCTGACAAGCCTTCTCTCACACAGATCCCGGCATCCGGTATCCGGCTGCCAGGATCAAGCAGAACTGGAACTTTTTTCCACGGTCAGTGCGGCGGGGCGCACGCATGAGCGAATTGATCTGGAATCAACCACGATGTATTCCTGGTTCCGACGAGTTCCCGTTCTAGTCCTCTCTCGAAGAAGGCCGAATCCACGGTCTCAGACGTAACTGTACTAAAACTGTATACTGTATGTATTACGCTGAGATCAACGCCTTATTCAAGATATTCAGGGCAGACGGGCGATCGACACCAACTCCCCAGTAACGTGACTGCACACCTGGAATCCATACCCTGACGTCAAGGGCGTACTATTAGTAGTACGTACCCAATTAAGCAGTACTGGTTTCTGGTCTCAGCTTGGAAGTCCTCGGCAATGTTGCCCACATACTACTAGACTCGAGACTCTAGACTCAGGTCTGTCCCGTAAGCAACGTCAGTAAGGTGGTATTTGCCATTTGGTGACGATGAGAGGAGATCTAAGATCTACCCTCTACCATCCCATCCTTTGTTACATGCCCTGCTTTCGTTTACCCGATTCTACATCGCTCGCGCCTTAGCCCTCCGAGTGAAGTGCAACTGCTTTTATGAGAAGACTTTCAACCATGGGATGGGCACCAGTCAGTGCTCGGCTACGGCTAAACCATCCCGCTACATCGCACCGCAACAAATGTCCCCAACTTGGTCCAGATCTTGCCCTGACTAACTTGTCTAACCAGTATTCGCCTAGAAGCCCATGATGGCCCACAGCTCAGACCACCCCTGTCTTCCTGTCCCTTCCATTCCCCTGATTATCGATCGGTCAGAAGCACGGTCTCAATCAGCAGCCCAGAGGGAGAGTCTCGAGGACGTCGACGCAAAAGGCTGCATTCGGTCCGCAGTTCGATTACACGATTACCAGTACTAGTATCCGAAACATGGTGACTACGGAGTACAATAATCATGACTACACAAAGAGTTGGCTCACTCATGGTTCCCCCAGATGGGTAGGCCCACAATATCCAGTAATCAGCTTGCAGTCCTGATCCAGCACTTCACGAAGTCCTCAACACCAAATAGCAATAGCAATAGCATTATAAACCAGCAGTATAGTCCCAACACCGGGGAACAGGGTATCCAGAATCAACGCCGTCCGCTAGAAAGGCTCTCCTCCTGCGTCTGAAGTCCGATGTCCAATCTCAAGGATCGTGGGCAACTATCGGCACCATCATGTTGGCACGATGGCATACCTCCGTGTGGTTTGAGAATGGATATGGATTTTGACTTCTTTCATGTCGCATTTTCATGCATCATAATCCTGGTTGTTTGCTTATTGAGCATTGCCCCAGCAGTTTTGAGTTACTGATACATCACATCATCAAAGCTCATGTTATTCCGAGCTTGCATCGACTCTTTCAATCGGCCGTTGCGCGGACCTCCACCCTCCACCCCCATCTCCAAACCCGTGCCAGTGGGTATGCCCATCCCTTCGCTTAAGCCGTTACTGCTCGGCCCAACAAAGGTGCTTGTCAAATATTCGCCGTAGCTGGGTCCCCAGGGTCCATTGTTGGTCATGCCGGGTTCGTACGCAGAATACTGCGACTTCTCACCGCCGCCCAAAAAACTGGGCGAGTTCCCATTGGTGTCGGGACGGCTGCCGGTGTTGGAGCTGTCCATGCCGCCTGCGCTGTCACCGTCCAGAAAAGAGAAGCTCAGGGAACCCCAGTCCTGATGGGGGTCGCCGTCGCCCCAGTTTTCAAAGCCCATGGCCAGCTGGTTCTGGTCTTTGAAGAACCAGTCCTGCGTCTCCTCGACCAGGCTATCAACGCCGCCGAACAGTTGTCCTGCGGTCTGCATATCAGTCTGGCCTATGGTACCTGGAGCTGCCCCAGCCGGCCTGCTCGCCATACGCGTCCGGTGTGCGTTCCACGCATCTTGCTGCGCTTGGGTCATGTACGTTGATCTCGACGGCTGCACCCGATGTACGCTGTGATTCAAATCCGCCGCGGCGTTGGGAAGCAGCGACGTGTTGCCGGACGACGACCGCGTGTCGACTGTCTCCGGCGGCGAAGGCACCGTCGCTGCAGACAGGCCGGCTGATACGACCGGAATGTTCATCGATGGTTGCTGTAGCGACTGCTGCTGGAAATTTTGACCTATTAGATGCGGCACCGGCTGCGACCTGATTTGCTTGGCCATGGTTGCGAGAGACTGTGGCGAGATAGGCGAGGGAGCACTTTCGGTGAGCCCCCATTTGCCTTTGGCCCGCGTAAACACCGTTTCTGCTTCTTCGGGCACTTCTATCTTCCATCGGTCGGCGCACAGTCGCAACACTCTGAGAGTACGTCGCGCCGCTGTCCAACAATCCCCCATCTCCTCGAGATGTTTGACGCCGTGGATAATGTCGCGTCGCGCATTCTTGTCGGGCAGGTTCAAAAGATGGATCGTGCACGCCGAGTGAGTAATATAGATGGCGATGTTGCATATTTGACGCAGCCCGTGTGTTCGTTTATATAGCCGTAATAGTTTTGACACGGCGGCAGCGCCTTGGGTGCAGTACTTTCGCGGCGAGATGTGCGCGGGAAGAGGCGACGTCGTTCGGGTATACCTCAAAAAAGGCCGATACAGATGGATATACAAGAGCTGGTAAAACATGCTATAGCGTGTCAGATCAGAACACGGAGACCATCTCCCAGGGTTGCCAGCTTACTGCATCAACAAGACTTGCGGCAACTGGCCATCCCGTGGCTCCAGCTCCGGCGGCAGTACTTGCTTCCAGGCTTCGAGCCTGGTGTGCAAGTCACTCAGTCGTTTGAGTTCGGCCTGTTTCGTTGGGGGCTTGTCAAGGTGTTGTGGGTTATAGAAAGATGCTAACAAGTCACCAGAGATCTCGGCAAGCTTGGACAACTGTAACGCAACCGCTCTCGTTCGGGCAGGTTGGGCATGTGTTTGAAGGAGCCCAGAATCTGTATACGGCGACCATACTGCGCTCTCTTCGGACGGGAAGACATCCGGCTTTTTGACGGTGATGGTAGGCAGCTGCAGCTGAGGTTGTCTGCCTAGATAGTTCGACCAGCACCTGAACTCATTAGCCAAGGCAGACTTTGCGAACGGGCGAAATATACTTGTCGAAGAGAAAACAACCCCAGAATGTGATCCGTCTCGCGTCGACATCCTCGTCAGCCAACCGAGACGACTGGTTAATCGGAGCGACATCGACGTTCAACCCCAAATCACAAGCCATGCGGAAGCTCATGCCGCTGTACACCCAACCTTTGCTTTCACGGCCACAGCCTGCTTCTCTGACCGACATCAAGGCGAGAGCCTGGACAGTGCAAAGTTTCGCATTGGCGAACTCGTCGTCCTCGTAAAGGAGCCGCTTTACTTCCGCGAAGAAGTGGTCGCCAGTAGTGGCGGAATCTTCAGGGTCCGCCCTGGCCTCCGGCCGGTTGGAAAAGTGACAACCGAGAGCAAGCATGACATTGACCAGGAGAGGAGAGCAATACTGCGATGACTTCCCTGTCAAGAAGTCGCGGTAGAAGAGTTCCTTGGAGAGCGTGGTGAAGAAAGCATAATGCCAGCAAAAATACATGTTGATGAAATGCAGCATCAGGTCCGTGTCCTGGGTCACTGCTGTCCAAGACAGGATGGCTTCTTCTCGAGGCCGCACCACGTGCTGCTGCTGGGCCATCAGACTTGTAGAGCCGCTCTGTTCATACTCTTCGGGGAACCATATCAAATTGGAGGTGCCTCCGATGAATTTGACCGATCCGTCAAGCATCAAGTCGCCCATCTTCCCGGAGAGCTCGGCCTCGAACTTGGGAACGGTGGAACCATCAGTGTAGGTCGGGGAATCGGGCGGATCCTCGAGTAGGCCCCTCTCCTCGGCCTCGATATTGACGGCCAGTTCTTCGAGGCTGTCACATGTTCGCATCTGCCGCACCAAGTCCATCACATCCTCCTCCTCTGCATTGAGGATAGCCTGAACTAGGGTTTGGAGGGTGGCATTCTTGGTCTTGGAACTGTCGACATCTTTCCTATACACGCCTTTCCGGCGGTGATCCGTATGGGGCGCATACTCACACTCGGTCAGATAGACCGATGCGCAAGCAGCACACTTGGGCAGATTGCCATCGCACTTGGATTTGCGTTTTCGACACGCTATGCACGCAGTACTTACGCATCGCCGCTTGCTGGATGCGCCATCGTCTTTGTTCTTGCTCTTATTCTTGCCCTTGGTCGAGCCCGGAGCTCCATTCTCGGCGACTTCGAGCGATTCTTGTCTCGTGGGAGTCTGCTGTGCCAGCGGCTCCGACTTGATCTCGTGCTCCATCGCGGTATACGACGACAGGTACGCTGCGTGTGGCTTGGACTCTTATCGCACTCGGCTCATCAGGGCATGGAGGTTGGCCGCAGAAGCCCAGCGTAAGACCATTGATCCAAGGAAAGGGTGCAACTGGAGCATGGCACAACGGTCGCTTCAGAATTGCAGCGCAAGCGGATTCGGGAGCGTCTGTACCCAGAGTCGAGGCACTGCGGCTATCTGTTCGGACGTGAGAGATGCGGCGGTGGAGTTCGGCGGCGGGGCAGGAGGAAGACAGCAGGGTCGCAAGATGTAGAGGGTAGAGTGGTCGCAGTATCACGATCACGGTGACGACGCTGGGTTCCCCAACAGGATGAGTCACTGGCAAGCATTTCAAAGCCTGGACTTCTCGACAGTAACATACCGAGTGTCTGCGGGAGGCTCTGACGAGCGATAGATAAGTCCTAGAATTTCCTTCGGCCTTAGCCCCCAACAGCCGCGGTATCTGATGACTAACCAAATGCATGGGCCATACTCACCATACTACTAGTAGTCATCTATAGGTGCCAGGGATGACATTCGGAAATGGCGCCATTCGATTCGCAGCAATAATGTTATGTGTCTGCTGCAGACCACTGACAGCCTGGGGCGTTGTCCGCATCTCTAAGTCCGGACGTGTATCCGCACTCCGTATAGGTAGTGTCCACAAGAGACTTGCAAATCTCTGTTATGAGCTCAGAAACATGGATGGGTACGGGAGTGAAACACGGTGAAAGGAAATGGTAATAACGGCCGAGAAGAGAAACAACACGGTCTGGTGTGGCGCAATTTGGTGTTGGAAACAACTACTGGATCTCTGTTTCTCAAAGCAAGATATTTCCCGTTGTCTGTGCGAGAACAAAATCGCATGTATCGCCTGCTCACGCAAGGCCCTCTCAATCAGCCAGAATTCCATCATCATCCATGATTGTACAGATCTTGAGATCTCTGTGTACGTTGTGTCGACCAAATTTGGTGTAACACTCTTTTGGACCACCTCTGGCGGGATTGTATCGTCTCGCCATCAAGAGAGTCCTAGCAATGCCTTGCTATTCTCGTAAACCACGTAGCTGATGCTCACAGCCGGTGCGACCTTCAGAAGATTTGGTGTCACCCCCTTGAATAGTCCCCTGAGACCTTCTCCTTGCACGGTCTTCACAGTGACATCCCAGATGCTGGTGTAGGTTGGTGGGTGCAGAACAGTCCCTTGAGCTTGCAATCTCGTTCGGAGTAGATTGATCGGATACACTGCCGTGGCACTGATCGCTCCTGATGTCGCTCCGATGATTCCTGTGACGAAGTTGCTCATCTCAACGTCGTCTTCATGGCATCGAGCCTTCTTTGCCTTGCGGGCCAGAACAAAACGTTTGCAGTTTTCGAAAATAAACAGGTCGATTGCACTGTACGGGAACATTCCTGCAAGGCCCATGCCTAGCCCACGGTAGTAAGGCTTCAGTCGTCCTTGTCTCCACATCTTCCGCGCAGTTTGAATGATGAGGGCATTACCGTGAAGGCCGCCGGCGACAGTCTCGCATTGCATTCGACTGCACGACATTTCCGGTTAGTAACGGCAACAAAAGAGAATGGTAGAATGGTAAGATGGTAGATCGATAGGATGGGTTCACTCACAATTTAAGGGTGTCAAGTGGATAAACCACGCATTGAGAGATGACACCTCCAAAGCCGCCGGCGAGGAACTGTGAAGTCGGACGTAGATGCTTCGGGTCTGAGCCTTCAAATTGTGCAAGCGCCCTCTTCGCAGCCTCGTAAGCCCCAAATTTAATCGCCGACTCGGGCATGACTTTGACCACATTGAGGCCATTCCCAGCGAACAGACTGCGCATACCACCAGCTGCCCACAGATCCTTGCACGCATCGATCAGAGGCCGAGCGAAGTTTTTGACGGTTTGGAGCGGGGCTCCCTTCTTTGCCGCTTCTATCGCAGCCTGTTTGGGGTTTGTCTGGACGATCAGATAGACTTTGAGTCGGTCGAGCGGTGCGGTGGCTGTTCGCGAGATCATGCCTGCTAAGCCGCCGGCTATGAAATAGCCTGGTGGCGGGAGAAAATCTGTCAGCATTGTCAACTTCGCCGGACACTAATGTGCTGCATGAGAATGTCGTTGTGAAGGGTCAGGACAAGCACGATAAGCGCACCCACACCACGCTAAAGGGTAACATGTGGGAGGTCCGATGAGATGAGAGTGACGCAGAAAAAGTCACATGTGTGTTGTCTGGTCTTGTGTTGGTAGTTGTGGGGAAGAGCCCATACCGAATCCTTTCAGGGTGTCATTGATGGTGACATCTCCTTCTTGGTTGACATTTGCCGTTGCAGAATAATAGCTGAGCACCGCACCAAGGCTAGATCGACCGCCCGGAAGGAAGAGGAGGAAGTTTCTGGAGCAGGGTTAGATAGGTTCAAGGAAAGTGCTATGTCCGCAATCATATCACACCTCCATTCCTCAAAGCTGATCTCTCCATCGTGATTGACATCCACCTCGTCAAAGAATTGATCTAGTTTAGCGTTGCTAATTGTGATGCCCGCCCGGGCAAACGCAGAGCGCAGCTCATTCTTGTCCAAGCCGCCGCTGTTGTCTTTATCTATGCTGTCGAACAGCTGCCAGAGTTCCCGCTCGGCATGCTCCACAAAGACTCTGAACTCGTTATACTGGATACGTCCGTCACCAGAGGTGTCGACCGCCTTGAGGACATCGTGAAGGAGATCGTCGGCGTTCTTAAGAGGATGGTCAAGGGTGCGGAGGCCCTTCTTAAGGGCATGGAGGTCGAGCTGGCCCTCATTGCGGGTGTCCAGAGTCCGCCACAGATCTTGAATCCGCTGATCGCGGCGCTCATGGGACTCTCCGTTCATGCTACGCCTTGTGTAGTAGGAAACACAGCTATCTGGGAGGGAGCATGGCTGTTGCAGTCCTCATCAGCCCAGGCTATCGAGCGTGGCCGTCGAGCGTGGCCGTTGTTGTTGTTTGCGGCTGAGAATCGGAAGAGGCGGCCTTGATTGGGAGTGATGGGCCTTTACTGCGCCTTGTCCGAGGGGAACAGCTGAGAATGCAGAAGGTCTCGTATATAGAATTCGCGCGAAAGCTGCGTTTTGTTGGAGGTGGAGCTGCAAATCGAGGTTTGAGGCGTTGGGCAGCGCAGCCACTGATGCTGAGTTTTGACGTTGTCTACGGATACTGTACGGAGTACGAACCAATGGATACCTAGTGGTCAATTAGACATGTTGTCGTTGGCTGTTGGTGTTTGGTGGGTGGGGGACTTTCCAAACAGGACAAGAGGAGAGTGCCGCCTTAGGGATGAAGGAGGTTTAAGGAGACTACTCGCCACCACCATGTTAGTGGTAACGCTAGTGTGCTAGTGTGCTAGCGTGCTAGCTAGCGGGAGCGTTAATCTATCCTCTACAGAGTACTCCGTATCCGTACTCCGTAGACTTCGCTAACTGTCTCCTACCAGGCTACCGAGGGACCAGGGTGCAGATTGGAGTACGGAGTACACACTAATAACAGCTCTCTTACCTGTACCGGCGAATTTCGACCACTCGGTTGGAAAGCGGATCATAGCCCTGTTAAGAGGAGGGGCGTGTCCCCCCAGGCGACGTCGAAAACTGCTCGGGATACCACTTATTCGGAGTATTGAGGAATCAGCGAACGGGGCTGACAGGTTGCGCAATGGGATTGGGAACTGACGTTCTCGCAGCCTTGTGCTTCAAATGGCAACCTGAAGCCATTCAAATACCCGGCCTGTTTCTTTCCCCAATGTCGAACCCAGCTGGACCTTTGACACGAGCCAGGATAGTGAATATCCCCATACCCCTTGGATAAGCACACTCTCGTCCTTCAGTATCTATTCACCTCCAGGCCGTCAGTCAAGATGGCGCCGCGGCAGCTCTCCAACTTTGACAACATCATCCTGAACACGGACACGTACAAGCACTCTCACTGGAACTTGTACCCGCCTGGGACCAGACATGTGTCGAGCTACATCGAGTCACGCGGCGGCATATACCCCGCGCACATGTTCGTGGGGCTTCAGGCGTTCATCAAAAAACACCTGCTGCGTCCGGTGACGATCGACGACATCGACGAGGCCGAGATTGTCACCCGTCAGCACCAGATCCCTTTCAACCGAGCGGGCTGGCTCGGAATCGTCAACGACCACGACGGATACCTGCCCATCGAGATCGAAGCCGTCCCAGAGGGCACCGTCCTGCCCATCAAGAACGTGCTTGTGCAGATCGTCAACACCGACCCCAAGTACCCTTGGGTCACGAGTTTCATCGAGACGGCGCTCCTGCGAGCGGTCTGGTACCCGACGTCGGTGGGGTCGACCAGCTGGCTCGCGAAACAGCTGATCCGCGAAGCCCTCGAAAAGACCTCGGATCATCCCGAGATCCTTCGAGACGTGCTGCAAGACTACGGCGCTCGCGGTGTGAGCTCGCAGGAGTCCGCTTCTCTGGGCGGACTGGCTCACCTTGTCAATTTCCGCCAGACCAACACCATCTCCGGATCGCTGGCGGCGACTCTCTACTACAACGCCCTCAATCCCGCCATTTCACAGCCCAACTCGGAACACTCCACCGTGACTGCGTGGGGCAAAGACCACGAGGTCGACGCCCATGCAAACTTGATCAAGCAGTACAAGGGATGGCCATTCGTCGTGGCCGTGTCCGACTCGTACGACTTGGAGGCCGCAGTCAGGGACATCTTCGGCACCAAACTCAAAGACGATGTCATCAAGAGTGGTAAGTGTGCCACCCAAGACGGGTGATGGTGTCTACTTGCAGCGCGTCAAATCAAGCCCAACCAACCGAAAAGAAGAGACCGCGCTGACATTGTTTTTTTCTCCCTATCTCTAGGAAGCACCATCCTGGTCCGACCCGACTCGGGCGACCCAGCCACAGTGATCGCCGAGACGCTGGAAGGGCTGATCGCCAAATTCGGGTCGACCACCAACTCCAAGGGCTACCGCGTGCTTCCGGACTATATCCGCGCGGCGCAAGGCGACGGCCTGACCATCGAAACCCTCAAGCAGATCTACGCCGAGCTCGACCGCCGCCGCATCGCCGCCGACAACATCTATCTGGGCATGGGCGGCGGCCTGCTGCAGTACATCAACCGTGACACCCTCGCCTTTACGCAGAAGGCCAACGCCATCAACGTCGACGGCGAGTGGAGGGACATCTACAAGCAACCCAAGTCCGACTCCGCGAAGACCTCCAAGCGCGGACGTCTGGCACTGGTCCTCCGCGACGGCGAATACCGCACCATCCGCCGCGAAGAGGCCGCCGAGACGGAGCTGAACCTGCTCCGCCCCGTCTTCCGCAACGGCAAGCTGCTAGTCAACCACAACTTCGAGGACATCGTCGAGAGAAGTGAGCGTCCTGTTCCTCGCTGGTATTACGAACCGGTCTGGGCCTCCAAGGAAAACGGCTCGCTTGCAGTGAAGAACTAGATTGCCGACTTGAACGGCGTCCTCTCCTTAAGATGCTATCTGGGAGGGAAAGGGGGGCTCCTCCAGAATACAATCCATTCCGTAGCACAATAGGATAGAAAATATCCAGGTTTTGTTTCCCGCTTTGCTGGCTCCAATCTCCTTGGACCGGTCGGCTTCTTGAGAATTAATTTCTACTATCAAAGTGTTTCTACTATCTAAGTGATTTTCAACTCGTCCTGGGAGCTATGAGGACTTCTTGATGCAGACGGTCGTTGTATTTTTCTGTAGACTGGCAATGTATTGCAAGCTATATCCTCGCCTAGTTTATTGCTTGTCTTCTAGCTTCCATGTCCAGCCGGCCTCATCCAGCTTCTTGCCTTTCTCAAGCACCACGCGCTCCATGTTTACTCGGTACTCCTCTATGGCGACAGCATACTTGGGAATGGTGGTGCCAAGGATGCGAACGGCCAGCAGACCGGCGTTGGTGGAGTTATTAATCCCAACCGTCGCGACCGGGACACCCCGCTGGAAAGAAAAGGCTTGTCAGCACTGCTCAAATCGAGGGCGACTCAGGGGTCAGGGGTCAGGGGTCAGGGGCTCTCGGATGGTCTTACTGGCATTTGTACAATAGAATGCAGTGAATCAACGCCGTCAAGGGTGGGGCCCTTGACTGGTATACCAACAATGGGCAAGCTCGATTCCGAAGCAACCATTCCAGGCAAGTGTGCGGCACCTCCAGCTGCGGCAATGATGACGCGCACGCCGCGAGACGCGGCCTCCTTACAAAACTGAACCATGAGCGTCGGCGTGCGATGGGCTGAGACAATGTGAATCTCGAAGGGGACCTTGAATTGGTCCAGGATACGCGCCGCATCGCGTACACTGGGTAGGTCGGAGTCAGAGCCCATGAGAACCGAAACAAGTGGTAGGGGATGCGACTTTGGCGGCTTCGGGATGAGCGGGTCGTCACTAAATGCTGAATTTAGGATCTGATGGATGCGATCATTCACGTCGGCGTCCGAGGGGCCAACCACGGTAATGTGGCCGACCTTGCGTCCCTTCGGCGAGTCCGCTTTACCGGGCGTCTCTTTCTTGCCGTAGAGATGTACAGTCGCGCCTTTCGTTGCGAGAGCGCGGCGTACCACTGAGCGGACTTCTTCCGCCGACTCAGGCGTTGCACGGAGGTTCAACGTCGCCGCCGAGGGCACCTTGAGTTCGGTGCTGCCAAGTGGAAGAGAGAGAATCGCCCTGAGATGATTTTCGTACTGGGAAGTCTCTGAAGCCTCAATAGTATGATGAGCGGAGCTGTGTGGACGAGATGCGATCTCGTGAGCAAGCAAGGTACCTGATAAGCCGAGAAGACTCACACATCAGCGACCGCTCGGTCGATTCCGGGACTGGTTGCAAATATGACTTACCGTTAGCGCGGAGGAAGAATTCAACCCCGAAGACACCAACGGCACCATCGCCCAGTGAGTTGATAGCCTTTTCCGCCAATGATTGTGCGAGGTTGGCCACATCCTTACCCCCCTGCCTCAAAGGGGCCCGAACGAGATGACCAATCTTGCCGCTCTTCACGTTTTCAACGGCGCCATAGCTTTCGACCTCGCCCTTGACATTGCGGACGAGGACTACGACGACCTCGTGCGTAACGTCTGGCACATAGCGTTCCGCATAGATAGGCCCGTTGAGAGTTCTCAGACCGCGCGGTGCATCGGTAAGATCCCGAAGGAGAAAATTTCCTCGGCCGTCATATGCTTGTCTCCGGGCTTTGAGGAGAAGCGGTAGGCCTAGCGTTTTGGCTGCCTGAGCGACGCTCTCGGAGGTCGGAGTAGGAAGGTCAATGAAGTCGGCGACAGGAATGTTAGATGTACTGAGCAGTTTCTTCTGCAAAAGCTTGTCTTGCACAACTTCCAGGCTCTCCGGAGACGGAAAGATCTCAATTCCCTTGCCTAGGTGACCGCCAGTAGTACGATACCGATCGCGTAGTTGGAAAAGTGCCTGGACATTCACATGCTCAATCTCAACCGTGAGAATGTCGGCACGTTTGGCAAGGGCATCTATATCGCTTTCATTGGAGTACGATCCATCGACATGGGCCAGGGATGGGTGTAGGGCTGAGACGGCACTAATCTGCTTGGCCGGAGATGCCGGTGAAGGATCGAGGACGACCAGGGGGATAGCGAGCCGGCTTGCCGCTTCACTCAGTAGCCGGCCATATTGACCACCACCTTTGAGGGAGCCATTGGTTATTGTGCATAGAAGGAGGGAATGGAATGGGTGAGCGGTCACTCACCAAGGACACCAACCACACGATCCTCGACCGACCCAACGACACGGTCTGCCATTTTGCTTTTCCGAATAGGTTACCTAGGAATCTGGGTCAAGGGATGGGAGTACAGATGGACAAGGCAATTAAAGGAGGTGCGCGTGCGTGAGCTGGACGGATTGGGCATGCACAATTGTCGCCTTTCCTTACCAGAGCACTGGGCCGATCACATCATAAAGCACAATCGACGTTGCCGAGCTCGTCATCGACCCCGAAGACCCAAATCGAAGATCATATATGCCCACAACACAGCCTAAGCTGTATCGTGGATACCTCAGGCACGCACCATTTTTCTGCTAAGCTGAGATAGCCCTTAGGATTGAGACGGACTCCTCTGTTTGTGGAGCACAGGGAGGTCGATGTCATCTGGGTAACAAATAACGTTTCTTGCTCGCCGCCAGGATAGGCCGTGGACTGTGGTCTTGACATCGGCGGAGCCAAATGTTCTCAGCAGGTCATCTGACGAGTCGAAGGGAGATTGACAGGGCCAGAGTCGGAACCGCAGCCTGGGGTGGAGGAGGACGATGGAGGGAGGTTGCCTCAAGACAGCGATACTGCATCGAGTTGGTAACAGTCCCCCGTCATTTTAAGGTGTGGTCTAGCGCAGTTAGCAGACGCTAGGCATATTAGCCTCATACCAGCTCCAAGCTAACTAAAGCGGCATTATCAGCCCCAGGTTCACGTGATGCGGCTTTGACTTGCCTGGTGCCGCCTGGTGCCGCCACGCATCACCAGCATCATTCGAGTTGTCCAAGCGATGCCCAACGTGGCTTCTTTGCATTGACCCTGACACTGGTTGCATGAAGAGGCTGCAGGCTGCTCTCTGAGAACCTTGGGCAGGAGCAATGGCTGCTCCGCGAAAACTCCATACCCGGACTGTCTTGACGACACCATCGTGAGAGGGGCCGCGTTGGTCACATATCAATCACATACACATCTATTGCATGCTCCGCACAGCATGGCCGCCAACTACTGGACTTCGACGCAGCGTAAATACTGGACCTTCACGCCAGAGAAGCTGACTGAGGTCCGCGATGAGCTGGAAGGACAGAATGCCAAAGTCATCGAACAGCATCCCTATCCTGATCCGAGACTCATGTTTATTTTCCTGAGAGACCGGCTCCTGCAGCTGGCTAAGCGCCTCCAGTTTCGCCAGCAATGTGTGGCTACCGCGCTGGTCTACCTGCACCGGTACTTCCTGTCGACCCCGATGCAGAACGTGAACCTGTATCTGCTCACCGCGACGGCCTTTTATCTCGCATCCAAAACAGAGGAGTCTCCTCATCACATCCGCCTTGTGGCCGCTGAAGCGCGGCAGGCCTGGCCCGAATTCGTCCCGGGGGATGTGTCCAGATTAGGCGAGATGGAATTTTGCCTCATTTCCGAGATGCGCTCGCAGTTGATCGTCTGGCATCCCTATCGCTCTTTGATCGCACTCAAGGAGAATCAGGAGCTCAAACTCTCTAATGACGAGCTCGGTTTGGCTTGGTCTATCATCAACGACAGCTACATGACTGATTTACCGCTAACCTCGCCCCCGCATCTCATTGCCATCATTGCAATGTTCCTCGCCGTGGTCTTCCTACCCACTGCCAAAGCAGCCGGCACTCTGCGACCTATATCCCATGACACTCTTGCCAATCCCGACTCAGGTCCTTTCTCTTCCTTGGTGGGCCGCCAGGCCCTCTTAGGATCTTTCAGCACGGTGATGGGAAATCTGCAAATGCCCAACCATCCAGCCTCTCAGATCAATCAAGCCACCAACGGCAAAACCCGAGCCCCAATCGACGAACCGAATTCGCAGCCAGTCGATAAGGAGAAGACAGTTGCCGCGATTAAGGAATCCGAGAAGCTGCAGAACATCATCAAGTTTCTCGTCGAATCGGGCATCGAGCTGGAACAGATGATCGAGGGCACTCAAGAAATGATCAGTCTGTATGACATTTGGGAACAGTACAGTGAGAAGAGTGTTAAAGACGCCATTTCTCGGTGTCTCAAATCGCGTGGCCTGGATAGCTGAGAGTGGCCGTTTAATGTCGGGGTACTGAGATCCATCATTCCATATGAGAGCAGCCTACATAGGTAGCTATGTCTTTGCGACGGCCATTCCGGCCACACCGAGTTCCTTCCTGAGCTCAAGGACTACTGGCCTGTTGTTCTTGACCGGGCCGTTCCAGTTACACAATGCTAGAGTTGGACTGGGGCTGTTCAGATACAGCAGGTCAGCGGCAGTATTACGGACCTGTACATCGATATTAGTCAACGTCCCAATCTGAATGGGGGCAACAACGACCTTCGGCCAACGATGAAGTAATTGGCGTGTTAGTTTGTCCAAGGCCTTGGAACGGAAACTGTCAGCTGCAAGTAGTCTCGAGTAAATATTCAAGGAAGCTTCAGTCCTCTGGAGACTAGACGACGGACCGTGGATCGTCTGCATGATGGTCCAAATATCCTGTGCATTGTCTTCCGGTTCTGTAATGGGCTGAAAGGAGACAAGCCCCTGATCCATCATGAAGCAGAGAAAATCAAGCAGCGGGACTACTTGACGGTCGTCTAGTGCCGCACCTGTGGCTAGCTGCTCCAGGATAAAGGACGAAGTTGCAGCACTCAGCATGTCGCGTTTGCCATGATCCAGAGCTTGCAGATACCAGGCAAAAGCGTTGCTCGCCGCGCGGCAAATCGACTCGGTGCCAGAAGTCGCCGAAGAGACTAAGCCCATGATAAGAGGCTTGCGTGACCAGTCCAGGGAGAGTAGTTCCATGAGCTGTTGGAAATACGGGATGGTAGATACATCTTCCGGATATGGAAAGGTGCTGCCCAACTTAGTCTGTGGTCATCAAGCACGGCAAGCGGGCCACTTACTTCTTCAGCTCTGGCATGGTTGCCTGCGACCGCCAGTAGCTTTCCAGGCATCGCCATGCTCGAAACCGCACGCTGTCCAGCTTTTCAGCTGCTAGCTTCACTAGCACGGGCATAACAGCTTCTGAGGTGCCGTCTAAGATCCGAAGAGCTGCCTCGTTGGAACGGAGGGCGTTGACGGCTTCGAGGCTCTGGAGACGGAGCAACGAGCCGATATCCCCTCTTTGATCATTGGTATAGTCAGTCAGCCCACGGCAGAGTACGTTGGTGATACTTCCTGCATCCACTTGGACAGATCCTGATGCTTCTTCCATGTCCCGCAAGATAACACCCAGGGCTCGCATGGCGTCCACTCTGGTCTCTATCCTATAACTTCCGTTGATGAGACCGATGATGCATGATATAATGCGCTGTTGGAGATCAGACTCGCGGTCTCGTTGCGCAAGATAAGCGTAGATGAGGCTGAGCGACTTGATGCGGCCTTTGCTCGTGAAGGTCGAGGGCGATTGCTCGTTAGGATCGAGCCAGTTTTCGACCATCGCAATATCCGAACGAAGCGAGAGTAGCTTAAAAAGTTCCACGTTGGCGTCGGCACTGGCTTCAACTACTATGTCTCTCCCGCCCGCCACCGTGCAATGGTCGAGCAACATCAAAGCAGATGGCATCCAAGCTTGCTGCTTCCCAGCACCGTCTGATGTTGACGCCGAGAAGCATTTGCAAATGCTGCCAATTAGCGTGGAAATCGCTTCCATCACAAGCTCCAAGTCAGCGGTCACGCGGATGTCCATTTTGCCAGTGAGCTTGTCCAGCTGAAGAAGCTGGTTGCCGTCCTCAAGCATCCACGATGCAGCTGCGAGGGGGTCTTGTTGAGTGAGAGACTCGACTGTTGAGGCTAGAGCTAGGAGTAAGCCATGTCTGGAGCCAGCTGTGCTTCCGATGTTCCATGGCTTCAAATCAAGAACCTGGCAAAGGACGATGTTGGCAACAGATAAAGTCTCCGACGTCGAAAGTGTGTCCGCAAGAATGCGGATAGTTGAAGCAGCCCAACGCCGCTGGTTCACATCCGTAGCCCGCGCACCCCGCCAATCCAGGAGTGCTGACAAGAGAGTTCTGTGATACATGGCGTCAACAGCTGCTGCTTGAGGGGAAACCTCAACCATAGCTCGAGACAGTCGTGCCACTGCATGGTAGTCGACAGTCTGCACGAGAGCTATCCCATGGAGGATGGTGTCCGGATGTCGTCCAATGAGTTCTTGTAGTGCCGCAGATGAAGCTCGTCGAATATTGCCCGACGGATCAAGGCATCCAGAGATGACCATCTTGACTGCTATCAATTGTAAAACACTCTGACATCCTGCGAATTCGGGGGCTTTGGCCTCAACAAAATCCGAGACGCGCACACGAGCAAGCTCGAGAGTGCTGTATTTCCGAGCCAGTGCCCAAAGACCGAAGCAGGCTGCATCTCGAACGCCGACACCGACCGACGTCCCGACATTTGATCGCTGTTCGAATTCCAATCCAAGTATCAAAGCTTGGATGATCTCTGGAAGCAAGCCAGGTGGTGGTGAGCGACGGAATAAGAGATGAGCTAGTGTCAGCATCAATCCATGCCACCGCATTGGATCAACAGCGGATATGTTTTTCTTCATCCCGCCAGCTTCGGAGCCAATCTTATCGGTAATGGGAATGAGATTGTGGCTGTGGAGGTCTTCCAAAAGAACATTTTCTTGCAGACAAGATAGGACGGCTTCGACGACTTCTGCGGACATAGCAGCATCAAGTCTGAGGGCGACCACACTGAGCGCCTTAGCAGCAGACATTCTGACGGGTGTTTCCTTGTCGCTGAGAGTATCGAGGAAGTACTGGATGCTCTCTTCCAGCATCATGTTCAGATGTGCTTCTGGAATCACAACCTTGCTTGAATTTAGGGATATCGCGTGAGTCAAGATAACTCGCAAGATCTTCAAAATCAATTTCCTTGCCGGTGCAGAATCTCGAATAGCCTGATAGTGCTCTCCTGGGTCTGTAGCGAGTTTCAGGACCGCCTGAAAAATCTGTACAAGGTACGGAGCAACTTCTTTGTCTGAGCCAGAATTAGTGATGCCATACAGCAAAGACAGAAGCCCCAGCGCCCTATAATGGCTGAGTACCACCAAGTCTGTGTCAGAAAGTAGTCTCTGCGTAGCATAGTGCACTAGTTTCAGTTGCAAATCGTGAGCTTGCATATCCTTGCGGAGACACAAGCGAACAAGGAGAATACTAGCTGCTTCACGTTCTTTGCCCGGGCTCTCCAGTTGTGAAAATGCAACAGAAGTGATGTCACCTGCAAATCCTGGTAGATCACCAAGAGCCTGAGACAATCTCAGGTCAGGCGGGTTTTCATTGGAGACTGCCATGTTGGCCAGCTCAAAAGGGGCAAGCATCAAGTGGGATAGCCACAACATCATGATGTAGCGTTCTTCCCAGACCATTCCCATGGATGAAGTATTCCAGGCTTTGAAGCTGGACAACATAGGGGCCAAAAACTTGGGTTCGTTGTTCAGCAGGCGCACAATGACCTTCTGGCCTCTGATCTTGCAAAAGGAATAGAGTAGGCGACATATTGCCCGCGGTAACGGGGAGACAGTGGCTGTACCGTGCCTATAGGACTGAGAATAGTGATGACCCGACCTAGTCATGTAGTCAACAAAGGCCTCACTGAGAAGCTGGACATGAGTCGACAGGCCCGGATCGAGCAGTTGGGGCCATTCTTGAAAACGGTCAAGCTAAACTGGTGTTAATCGAAGACTGCACGCTGTCTACCCACGCACAAGACTCACAAGCAGCCTCAATTCCTCGCATTTCGAGTCGAGAACGCGTAGACGCCGCGTGGTCCTTGGGTTGAAAATCAGCAGCGGTAACTTGTGACCGAGTTCCTGCAGAAGCGTGCTCGACGCTTTGTATAGTTTGGCATCGAGGTCGTGTTCAGCAGCGTCCATCGAAGAATGGTTGAGGATGCCTGTCACCACACAAAGAAAGGGTGGTGGACAGGGCCGTGTAGGGAGGATGGAACATGAAACGGGGTCATGTGATCCAGTTTCGAGCTGTGCCGGATGAAGAAAAGCGCCCACCTAGCGCCGACCCTATTTTAAGCTTAATTTGATCAGCATGTTTAACCCCAGTCGCGGTAGGCACGGACATCAAGCCTGAAACCTGGAGTCCGCATGCATCGTTTTCAGCTTCTTTGTTGCGAGTCTGCTCTGCTCAGGTCCCTCGACAAACAAAGAACCTGGTACGCGTCCCTCCCGCTTGTACTCCGTACACCTCCAACATGTGCTCTGCATGTGGGCGAAGTCTACGCCCTGTTCCAGATCCGTTCAGAAGTAGACTACCCCCTTTCGCTTTCGTCGGCCGCTAAACTTCGGTCTGCCCACCTCACCCTCCAGTGTCTTGTTCCCGATTTCGTGTGACTGCAAATAAGAAAGAGCCTCTCTCTTTCACGAAACCAATAATGTCGAGGTCGATCTTTACCTCTGCATTTCGATACCTCTCCGACTTCGTCCGACCTGCGCAGACCCCAACCTCCAACTCCACCGATCCACACGGCCTTACAAGGGGAAGGGAGAGGGAGAAGGACGATGTTTCTGGCGCACAATATGTCAGATCCAGTGGGTTACAGGGCTACGCGAAAAGAAAACGCAAAGCCGAGGAGGAGCATCCCGATGAACAGCCGACAAAACTTGCCAGGAACAAAGATCGACTAGCCTCACTCCCATATGATGGCGATGCTAATTCGAACATGGCCGGTCGTGATGCTGTCACCCGGCTTGCAGTGAACGACAGTACGAGGACGCAGGAAGATATAGACCGAACTTTGATGCCACCTCCGCCTACGCCACATCGATTTGCCAATTACAAGTCCAGGCAGGGCCGGGATTCAAGTACGAATTCGGGATTGGCTACGTGGCGCGATGACGATGCGATATCTTTTGCGTCATCAACATTGGCAAGAAGAAAAATCGATGACATGGATGATCATGCTATGGAAGAAGCAAGAAGACATGCCGCGGCCATCAGGCTACCCCCAAACTCCGGAATCTGGTCACAGACGGAGCGTGAGGTCTTTTTCCATCTTGCCTATCGAGGGTTTGAGGCATTGTTACCGGAGAACTGGATGCTCGATTTCGACACCTTGCCAATCAGCCTCTTTGCAGATGCGAATACCGCAGATCCGGTCGTTATCCACAACGTCAGAGATAATCAATTCCGAGCATGCCATGCCCTCCGTCGACTTTTCGAAGCTGGCCACGACGTCAGAGATCGGACCCACGTTAGCCCCGGCTCAAAACGAGAGAGGATCCTCGAACAGGCGGTGAGACGGTACCTCTACTGGGCCTTGACGGATGTTGGACTTCGGCCTTCGTCAAGCTCAAAATACATCCCTGTTCATGCTGTGGTCACTAAACGTACCGGCCGTTCTACCCTCCAAACCCTGGAGGAGATAGCCATAAAGTTACACGGCCTCTCGCAGCGACATCATCAAGCTCAGGGCGTACATCCCAGTATTGAAGTCTACGATCAGCATACTGGAGACGCAGACGAGACTAGGCTCATGACTGACAACGAGTTCTCACCTACGCTCGTAGGCCTGGTGATCATCTCTTCAGTGCTTGCGATCGTAACACTGAGCCCTTTTTCCGGTCTGGCGCCAGAGAAATCGACCAGTCAGACAGTCTCTCCACCAAATTCTGTCTCCAACCCGTCAACCCATGCCACAGAGTTTAACCCTGATAGATTGAGAATCATCGCAGAGTTTGATTTCAGCCAAAAAGACCAAGACGTCTGGAATGCTCTTGGGGTAGCTATCGTGGCAATGCAGATCCGAAAGGAGGCTTTGAAGGCGAATTTTGGGTTATCGTACGACGATATTGACGTGACCGGTGGCGAAACAATATCGATGGACGGGTCAAGATTTGATGATCTGGATGAAACATCTGGGAATGTCTCCAAATTGGACGTGGACAATGATCCGGATCTTTGAGAGCATTTGGAATGGTATTCGACGTGGATGTGGAAAGGACGTTCCAGGGCTTATATTACTTGACCGGAAGTCCAGCGAGGTGGATACAGTATTCATCGAACGTGGTGAGAGTTACAAATCGCTTCTGGTTCAAGGTCGGCTGGCCCCTAATGTCTTTGAACCGGACTTGGACTCGGCCCAACAGGCGCTGGCGCTCAAGGAGCCACCAGGACAGAGACTAATAAATTCCTCTTTGTTGAACAGCGGAGATACCCAACACAGTTAACGTTGAATCCCTTATTGGTTATCTTAGAGACTATCCATGTTCCCAATCCCCTTCCGAATATGATATGTGCGCCTTTCAAGATACGGAATAACTTGACCATAGTCTCATAAAAACGACGATGCATCTCTCCCCTACCAGATTGCGCCGGCGTCGTGATCGAATCTTGAGAGCTCGCGCCCGCCCTCTTCGACCTCCTTGCGGGCCTTCATGCGCATATAGAAGATTGGGCAATCTCTGGAACTGCACAAAACCTCCGAATGCATGCTGCCCTGGCAACGCTGGCACTGGGTCCAGAGGCGATTGAAGCGAACCTCGAGCTCGCCGATCTTCTTGACATGCTTCGTGTAGAGCTCGCCGATGCGCGGCCGGCAGTTTTCGCAAACGGCACCTTGAGCTTCCTCGGCGCCGACGAGGGGTTTCTTGCAGCCCATGCAGGTCTGGGTCTTTTTGGCGAATTTCATCAATCCACCTAGCGTGGGTACAGCAACGGAGATCGACCGTGTGTGGTCGCCAGCGAGGAGAGAGTTGGCACGCCGCTCGCCTAGAATAGGCTCGAAGATCCTCCCTAAGGGATTCGCCAACTGGTTGTCGAGATAGTATTTGGTGTCGATGGGGACATTGTTCTCTAGAACGTAGATCGGATCTTCAGACTTTTCATAGTTCTTGCTGCCCCCCGCGCCTTTGACAATGACATATGCGACTCGATCTCCAAGGGCAGGTGCTGAACCGGCGTCTCTTTTTTTCATGCGCTCGGCGAGTTCCACGTGTGCTTGTTTAGCCGTATAGTCGCTTTTGCTGAGTGCTTTTGTAATCACCAGCATACTGAGGTCGACCTTGTTTTGTAGGAGATTTGAGATCGTCTCCTTAACGTAGTCCTGCGCTCCGTCCAGATCGCGATCTATCAGAATTTTATTCAAGACTGTCTCAATCACAATCTGAACAAGGCGGCAGTTGTCTCGTCGCACCGTCTCAATGCCCTTGGTGTCCATCTTATCATACTTGTCCGGATTAGTCCAATATAGACCGGCGTACCTCTTCTTGTTGATCAACAGGTAAGGGAAATACACCTTTTCGAACTCCAGCTTGATAGGTTTGATGAACTGCGACGAGACAAAGTCGGCAGCTTCTTGTCCCAATGCCATTGTTTTCCTGAGGTCCTTTTCTCCAAACTTTACCATGACTGAATCAGTATCACCATAAATGACCTGGGCATCGTGTGAGTAGCCGTTGGCGATGGTGTATTTCTGTTCCACCTCATGCTTCGTCTTTTCTATCATTTGTCGGCCGTAGGCGGTCGTACTTGAGGCAATTGCAAGACACGGTAGCTTGCCCACAGTAGCACCTGTGAGACCGTAGACTGAGTTTGCTGATACTTTCAAAGCCAGTTGACGCCCGTTCAAAACGGCCTTTTTGAAAGGATCTTTCTCGACAGCCAGCTCCTTCTTCGCCCTTTTACGTGCGCCCAACAGTTCCTCCAAAATCTGAGAAAGTAATCCTTTCCGAACCTTTGTAGTGCAGAACAGGTCACCGTTGGGCGTCACGATATAGTCTTCATCCTTCTTCAAATTGAGTTTTTCGATGGTGTTCTTGTTCAAGAGGGTGGTGTAGCACAAATTGTGAGCTTGAATGATCGATGGGTACAGAGATGCAAAATCAAGAGTGGCAATAGGAACGTCGTAGTAGCCTCGAATAGGCTCGATAACGGTAGCACCTTCATACTGTTCGTTTGAAGTCTCTTTTTCAAGGTTGGGAATGACTAATTGCTGTTCCAATGCTTTTCGGAAAAGCTGGCTGATGAACTTGACCTGTTGACCTCGAGCTAGGAGGTAGTTGAAGGGGACTCCAGTGACTCTTGCCATCTCGGTGTAGTTGACCAGACACATCAATTTGTCCATGAGTCGTTGCGGTAAATAGGCATCCTTGAGACAGTACACGGCTAATCGGCGCCTCGAATCTGGCGTGCCGTTAAACAGTTCGGTGATCATGGTATGGTGGACATCCTCCTTCTGCTCTCCAAGGAAATGCGCACACACTGAGTTGAGGGTGTAGCTGCGCAACTGATAGTCTCTCTGGACGAGCTGTAGCAGATCCAGTTGGATTCGTCCGTTAGTGTTGGTACTTTTCGTGTCACGGTTGCCCATCTGCTTGCTGGAAAAGTTGTCGTTTTTCGCGTGGGAAACCACACTCTTCAGACGTGACCAGTATGGAAATTTTGTCAGTTTCAAATGCCTTGCTCTATCGAGTAGGTAGGGGAAATCGAAGTTGGCGATGTTGTAACCGATGATAACATCCGGGTCGACCTTCTCGAGAAAATCTCTCCAAGCCATCAGCATCTGGGATTCCGAACTATGTTCATAGATCTTGGTATTGACGATCAAGCTGCAAGTATCCAACACGAAAACGTTTCGAATAAATGGCTTCGAGTCTCCATACTTGGTCACAACGTTGGCGATTTGGATGACAGGGTCGTGGATGGCTTCAGGGAACACCCCTTTTCGACCGGCACATTCAATATCAAACGACAGGATCCGCAAAGGGGCCATTTTGGCCCATTCGCCCTCGGGCCCGTGCGCGATCAGATCCCGGTAATGGCAGTATGCCTCGATCTGACAATGTGATTGGCGTTCATGTTGAGGCAACACATGATATTTCTGCGGAGGGACCTCGATCCAAGACATTCCGGCGACCCCAGTATCGATCATGAACCGCAAAACATATTGGATGCTGTCGTAGGTCCGAATTTTGTTGTCTTCGACCTTCCACATCCCTTTGTAGTTGGCTTGACCATCCTCGATCGCCGAGCGTAGTCTGCTGATGTATTTGGGTTCCGTCACTGTGACCTTCAAATATGGACTTTTCTGGTTGCCTTGAAATCCAAACAGGTTTTCCCGGAGCACCATTTGCACAGAATGGATGGCGGGCTGGTGTTGAGCAAGCTGGCTTTCAAGGTACGCCTTATAGCCCTCGACATCTTGCCTCTGGAAACTGATTGGTGCTGGAACGTACAGGTAATGGAGGAAGTCGGTGACGTGGAGAAGGATGGAGTGTCCGGTCTGCCACGCAGTCAGTCACTGTGTCGTGTAAAAGTCGCAGGGCTTGCTCTCACCTCAGAGACGCCAAACATCTTCAGCGTCGTCCTTCCACCATGAAGCGTGCCCTCTTCAACCTCGATTTGCTGGAAGGTCAGGGTATCTCTCTGGGCGTCAAAGTCATCCAGGCTGGGTCTCTCCCATTGCTGGTCCTTTTCGGAATTACTCTCCCTCAACCCATTAATATCCTGGGTCATCTTCTCCAGTACTTCTGTTTCAAACTGGCTCTTGGGCTGGCTCGAGCCCAGCTTCGATCTGAGGCCATTGGGACCTATCTGAGACGAGCGGAAACTGACGTTTGGACCGTTCACATTGAGCTTTCGCTTCTTTGTGGAGGGAGGGGATTTGACAACATTGTGCGTGTTAGTGGCGTCCGTAAGCACCCTCTTCTTAGGCTGGTCTGTCACGCGTCCAGGCATGATGGCAACGTGTAGGGAAACAAGATCGGTATACAACTAGAGAGGATGGAAAGTCGGGTTGGTAATGGGTAATAATGTCGCGCCTATGTCGCGTCAGGACATTTGCGCGTCATGCTCTAAAGCAGCAAGCACGGTGGGGTCACTCACTGGTTTGCCAGGTTTGCTCGGTTTGCCATGTTTGCCATAGTAGTAGTGGAGATTCCCCAACCAAACTAACGACAATCTTGCTCTCCCCCTGGGTCCGGACTGACCGCCTCCAGCTCAGACCAGCATTGATATCACTCTCCCTTTGTCACATTTGTTTGGTGCCCAGCCATTCCTTATTCCAGAGAGAGACGTCTCAGGATCCGAACCGCCCGCCCATCCCCAAGTCCACGACCAAGATCTCTTTTCTCTCGGGTTCGCCAACATGGCCGACGACCTCACCGTAGACAGAACCCCAGGTTTCAAGGTGGGGGAGAAGAAAACATTGGACGAATATCAGAAACTCGGTGAGTCCCGCAGTCATTCCCGTACCTGCTGTTGTCTGGTGGGTGTCGTTCATACACGGGCCATCTGCAGATCGACACAGGCCATTAGGAAGCTGAGTTAGTGGCTCCTGTGCGACGGACGGACTCTCTACCATGTCATTCTTCTCGACCACTACAATCGCAAGCCCTCAGCAGCCCCTTGGGGCGGGGAAAACATAGAAATCGTCCATCCAAGGCCCAACTGACCTATTATCTGCAGATCAAGAAGACGAGGCCTTGAATAGGTGGAAGGCGTCTCTAGGCATTGGCATTGCTCAAGGCCAGTCCATCTCTGACCCCAACGACCCTCGCCTGTGCATCATCAAATCCCTTGCCTTGGTAGGTGACACGCGCACGCTTTGGTCAACAGCGACCAACGAACAAGCAGGAAGTCGAAGGCCGACCCGACATCACCATCGACCTCACGCAGCCAGGCGCACTCGAGTCGCTGAAGGGCAAGCCCTTTACCATCAAGGAGGGTAGTACATATCAAATGAAGGCGGTCTTTGTCGTCCAGCACCAAGTTCTATCCGGCCTCAAGTACATCCAGTCTGTCAAGCGGAAAGGTATTCGGGTAGGCAAGGACCAAGAGATGATCGGCAGCTACGCGCCCAACACCGTCGACAAACCAACACACACCAAGAAGTTCGCCCCGGAAGAGGCCCCCTCAGGTATGATGGCTCGAGGCCATTACGAAGCAGTCTCTCGGTTCGTCGACGACGATGACGTGACCCATCTCAAATTCGAGTGGTCCTTTGACATCGCCAAAGATTGGAAATGATTTCGCCAGAGTATCGAGAAGCGAAGGCGCGACTTTGAAATGCCACATACCGAGAAATCGACACCAGCGACATCTATGCTGCAAAATCCCTATATGAAGCATTTCGGCATTTGGCCGGAAACGTGGCCTCGATGCATGAATGACCCTGCAAGAGTGCTCGACGATCGAGATGATTCAATGGCTAGAGAAAGTATTCAATGTGAGACCCTTGGCCGTCCTTCGCCTGACTCTGTTGTTGTTGTTGCTGTTGCTCGTTCCGATGCATGTCATTCTCGGGGGCGGCATCAAAGATATTGAAATATCGATCCCCCGCATCGCTTACTTCGAGCACGCTGGCCAGATTCCCACACCGGTAGCAATAGTTCGGCGCACTCCAAACAGTGCTGAGTCGGTCGTCGTACAGAATCTGATAGCCTTCCTGACACAGTTGATGCGCTCGAAGGATGTGAGACATGCTGTTGACCTGTAGGAATTTCTTGACCACATCGCCTCCAAAAGTATACCCAGCGCCTCGTGGTGATAGAGAGAACTCGTCCCGTTCTGAGTCCGGGTCTGACCAAACCAAATCCGCCATCGGCCCCTCATGAGGTATCTCCCGATATCTATCAATGATCTTGATCTGGTCGATCGAATGAATGGAAGGCGACAGGCCGCCGTGAACGCAAAAGATCTGGTTGTTGATGACCACGCTCAATGTAAGGAAGTCGAACATGTCTGTGAAATAGTGCCAAACATTGGCATTGCCATATTTCCGTGCACACTCCGTGTAGAAACCATAAGATTGTGTGACGCCTCGTGATTCATGATTACCGCGAATGAGGTGAACGCGTTGTGGGTATCGTAACTTTAAGCAGACAAGCAGGGAAATTGTCTCGACGCTGAAAAGGCCGCGGTCGACATAGTCGCCTAGATTCCAGTCAGGGGAGGAGTCGCCTCATTGCCAGCTGGCCACAGGTCCATACCTAGAAAAAGATAATTTGTATCCGGACAGAAGCCCCCGATCTTGAAGATCTCCAGCATGTCAAAGAACTGGCCATGGATGTCCCCAACGACGGTCACCGGGGCAGAGATGTGTACCACATTGCTTTCTTTCATCAGCATCTCCTTCGCCTTTGCGCATATTGCTTCAATCAAGGATTCGGCCAGGAGATTCTTTTTGTAGAGCTGTGAGATGCATTCGTCGAGATCGATACTGACTGAGAAGGATTGAAATTAGTGACAGGCGTCGCCGCGGGATTGTCTGGAACCCACCAGGTAAGCCAGGCATTGTGACCGTTTTCTTCAAGCTCGAAACGCCAAAGTTGCCTGGTCGGAGGCGTGCGCGGTTAGGGAAAGTTCCTCGGTAAGCAAGAGGACTTGCGCTGCTCTCTCATGGTGCTGGTTCGAGAGAAGGGAAAACTGTCACTGTCGTGGGTGAGAAGCAGGACGGTGCCTGTCAACTCCAAAGAGAAGAATACAGGTCGGGCATCAGTTGGATGGTGGACGGGCGGAAAGAATGTATCCTCGTGCCCGTTTGCTCGTTTGCGCAGGGAAAACGAGAGTCGAAAAGGATTAATTGCTAGGTAGAAGCTAGGTACCTACGGCATTCTATTATTCATATTCGCCCGCGGCGCCGGGGCCGCCATCAGATCACATCGCCTCAACCTCAACCTCGACCTCAACCTCATCCTCATCCTCTGTCGTAGCTCGCGGCCCTACCCAACTTCCTCTCTTTTTCCACACTCGCTTCGATAGAATTTGACCGTCTGCTGGGCTCGTTCCGAACATGGAGGCGAGTTGCCTATTTTCCGCACGCATTGCATCTCCTGCATTGAACCGCTCGAACCCGGTCAAGGCCCGCCACTGGCCTCGATGTAGACAAAGAAATCAGAATCTCAATCTCAATCTCAATCTCTGCATGAACCACCTGGAACCCTCCTATTTCCCAAGCAGATGTATCCTTAAATGTTTGCAGCGGCCTCCTCAAAATGAAAGCCAACACGAAAAAAGCCTTCCCTCTGCTATACCACGGCCCTTGATTGCTTTCCCTTCCAAAATTTACCTATCCCTTCATCTCCTAGTATTGACTGAACTTTCCCTACTGTTCCCTCTAACCAGCCTCGAGTCTTAACATAACTTACCCGTCGCTTACTTTTTTTGTTCGCGAGCAAGAACCTTTGAAGCTATTGTTAGTCACTCGCGCGAGCAGATGTCCAATTCTAGGATGACACTATCGCTCTCAATCTGCTGAGACGACATGGAGTCATTTCATAACTATTGGCAGGAAGGCTGGCAGTATGGGGGTTCATTTGGCCGCCAGCATACATCTCCTGAGCGGCAGGAACATGAGACGTCCGTTGCTGAAAAGGAAATTGACCATAATATCATTGAAGGAGCTCACTTCAGCAGGAAATCTCAAGGTAGCCAGAGTCGTCACAATACTCATGGCACACAAGAGTGCACTACAGGCACCACATCCCACCTATCCTGCGCTCGGTCTAGCGAGAATCAGCCTATTCGGGAGCATGTGGAACTTGCCACAACCCGCCAAGGGTTCAACAGCATGACAGCCTCACGCCGCCAGAGCAACGCGCAGTCTAACAGATTACAAGTCTCCAACCCATTCCAATACTATCCACCAGACTATGCTGAGCCACCGGAATCTACTCTACAAGCCCGAGGAATACAGGAACACGACAACGTGTCAGATCACTTCACTCATGAGTACCATGTTTCTCAGCAAGCAGCGTGGGCATACAACCCGGCCGAAGATACAAGCGCATGGCCCGCTAGTCAGGTACCTAACAATCTACCGGGACTGACAATCAACCAGCCTGCTGTCCAGCCGTATGGGTATAATAAGCATCATCCAGAGTTCCATGAGCATGGATCGAACTTGCACGCAGATCAGTATTACAAGCAAGAGGACGTAGTGTCATGGAATCCAGAGACCCGGCCAGGAGTCGTGGTCAACGCCCGTGGGGGACAAACCAGAGACACACTTGGTCAGTTAGAGGATGACCTCGCCATGCTTGACTTCCCAGAACCCTTGTCACGAAATGGAGCCGCACGCTTCTTTCCCATCCAACAGAGAACTCAAGCATTAGGTGCGACCATGGAGCTGGCGGAGCTGATGGATGCGGAACCTCTTTGCGTGACCTCCCAATTTTTCCGTGACCACAGCGAAACCGCATACTTAAAGCACATCAGCCAGACTCCGGATCGGGAAGTCTTCTCTAGCGACCCTGCATTTGCTGATATTGCCGAATCAGGGCCTGTTACGTCCTTCAAAGATCTCTATCTGCGCAAAGAAGCTCTGAAGTTGAGCTTTGAGAGCGATGACTTCGCTAGCAGTGACTTCAGGCACGTCCAGCAACCTTCTACATGTGCTGGACAGAAACATCGCTATCAACCGTGTTCAAAGCAGACCAAGGATCACGCACCGCCGTCTATTGACCAAGATGAACGCCTCGCTTCGCAGAGAGTCACAGACACGCCCGAACCTATTGCGCTCTCTGGGTCCTTCGGCGCAGCACCCATGAAGCAGCGACAAGAGCCAAATGATCAGCCATACTACCAGCCTCGTGATCAGCAGTGGCTGCCCTCGCAAGCAACAAACCAGCAACAACCGCACCATGACAACGGGGCATATTCCGCCACTGACATCCACGACGCCCAGCAGCTCCGCTCACCACATGCCCAGCGCGGTCGGCCGCCGTACACGGACAATGGTATGAATCAGTCTAAGCACAAGACCCAGGACCAGGACATGGCCAAAAGCGATCCGCCGAAGCTATGCAATAATGCTCCGGCCCTTCGTCAGGCTCGGTCGCCCTGTACGGCGAGTAGGAGTAGCCAGGATCAGCATCTCGAGACGGACCAGGGAACGTGGACCCGACAATCCGCCTCTCGCTCTCTGCGACCTAATCCAAAACCGAGCCGAAAGCGAGCTTATGCCACTGCTCAAATCCATGCACACGGACACGGGGATGGTTACAAGTCCCGGAAGCGGCGCAAGTGAAGCAGCGAGGGCTCCTCCGGTCCGGTACCTTTACCGTCCACTTTCAAGTCTCGAGCTCGATTGAGGCCAACTCCCACGGACACGGCCTGGCAACAGTCATTCGAAACATACAGAGTACATGTATTTAATTGGTAGACAGCCACGCACTCCATAAGTCCGGCCTCTCTCTCTCTCTGTGGGCTCGGAGCTATGTCCTACACATCCTTCTTCCTTTGGTCGGAACAGACGCCCGGGGTGCCTTCCTAGAAAATTCAGGATGTATTGGAAAGAAATATTGAACCCGACTAGGTCATCTGGATTGTGGTCTCAAGATTCAAGATCCGATCGACCCCGACTAAGTCATCTGGATTGTGGTTTCAGTATCCAAGATCCAAGATCGACTTCGGCATTGGTCCTATTGCTTGTCTGTCTGTATGAATGGATGCTCAATACAGCAAATGAAAAATTGAAACAGCATTTCCCGCCCCCAACTAATATTACCTAGACCTAGTATCCGTACTGCCGTTACAGCTCTTGGATGCCCAGCTAGGTGCGCAGCATTCATTGTTTATTGATCTACCACTACTAGTATCTGAGGCTTCAAGTTCATGTAGATGCCCGCTTCGGCTTGGTAAATTGAGTTCTTCACGCGACCACTGGGTAAAGGCGCACTGGGTAATAAATGCGAATGAAGAGAGAAGGAAAGACTGCTGGGAACTAAGAAACTCGATCAAGTATAGACATTGTAAGCATTGGCTAGCTACCATATGTGACTTGCTTGGGATTGTGCGTCTTCGTCTATCGTTCATCCCATCTCGGCCTCCATCCTACTTTGTGACAGCCGCGCCAGACCGGTCGAGAAAGCCGGCCGTACTATGAGCCGGGTCGGAGGTATGTTGGGTTTCCGTTGGACCACAAGAGCCGCTCAGTCCGTAACGTATATGAGTGTTGCAAGCGCGGTCGCCGTCCCGGTCACAGTCGTGGTCACGACTTCCTGTGCATAACCGTAGCCGCAGCCTAAACAGCAAGAACGCAACCGAGTTAGCCCAGAGCTGGTCCAAAATGAAACAGAAGCAACACGGATTCGGGCCAGGCTTGAAAAAAGTCCATGCCCACGACTTGGTGAAGGCAGGAAGGGCGGACGTGAGGGGGGAAGAGACTGACCTGATGATTGGGGAAGATCAATGTATCCGCAATCACGACATTTTCCCTCCGCCCGGCAGCAAAGACAACCACCTCGGCGATGTCGTCCGGCGTGAGGGGCTCGACGCCCTTATACACAGCGTCGGCTTTGGATTTGTCGCCGTAGAATCGGACGACGGAGAATTCCTGTCCACGAAACGGAAGGTGATGTTAGTAGGGTGACACGCATAAAAACAAACATTGCGCGGGGGTAGGATTGCCCTCCTCGTGTGCCGACTCAAGCCAGACTGTGTATCAACCCGCTATTCTGAAGGAGAGGGGTGAGTGCGGCCAAAGGGGTCGCTCAAGGCACTTCTCACCGTTTCGACCTGGCCCGGATCGATCTCAATGACCCTGATTCTCGTAGCAATCAACTCTCGGCGCAGGGAATCCGTGAACGTGCGCACGGCGGCCTTGGTTGCACAGTAAATACTGCCACCAGGATAGCCTTCACGCCCGGCAATGCTGCCGATGTTGATGATGTCGCCGCGCCCACCGTCCTCACCGTTGCGCTTCTTCTTGAAGATCGGCAGCACCGCCTGCGTCACGTTGATCAGGCCCGTCACATTGGTCGCGAACATGACGTTGATGTCCTCGGCCTTGATGTCGGGGGCCTGGTCCACGCCCTTGACCAGCCCGGCGTTGTTGATGAGGATGTCAATGTCCTTGAACTCGGCAGGGAGGCTGGGGATCAGGTTGGCCACCTCGTCGGGGTTTGACACGTCCAGCTTCACCGGCAGCACTTTAACCCCGTCGCCGACCTCCTTCTTGATGTCCGCCGCCACTTCTTTCAGGGTGTCGATCCGCCGCGCCGTGATGATGATCTTCAGGTCCTTCGGGCTGGTCCGAGCGAACTCTTGCGCGATACTGCGTCCGATGCCGGACGAAGCACCCGTGACCAGCACGGTCTTGCCCTCGAGGCGCTTTGCTACGGAGGAAGTGGACGACATCTTCCGGATTGTCTGCGCGAGGTACGGATACTTCGACGAGGTCGGGCGTTGGCCGGCGTAGGAGAGTAGCTTGTGCGGGGAACTGGGCCGCAGAGAGGGAAATGCGAGGAATCTGCCGGCGGATATGAAGGTAGAGAAGACGGTAGGGGATGGAGGCATGTACAGAGCAGAGAGCAGATGTCAAGGCAGCAAGTGAGGAATTCTGACCGAGGGCTCGAGGGAGAGGAAGTGGGAGTCTCAAAAAGCTGGCCCAGCGCCATTGGGAGTCAGAGCCTCAGAGCCCGCTTCGGCTTTTGGCTTGTGGTTTGATAGGCAATGAATGCACCGAGCCCGAATTTGGAGGAAATGACGAATTCGTACTCCAATATTACTATATCCATTAAGGAAGGCGCCTGAAGGCATTTGGAGCCGGACTGCCCCCCAGCTCGTGCCGCGGCCAATCAACTTGTCACCTTCATCGGCGACAAACCCGTAGCCTTGTCACACACGTGACCCCGACTATTCGTAGTCCATTAGATACCAAGGTATGTGTACCAAGGTATGTGTACCAAGGTATGTGCACATTAGTGTTATTAGGCTACGACAGGATGACGGCGTATAGAATAGACTGTAGACTGCGTTGGTACCGATATGCCCATCTCTGAAGACAGTCGTCGAACGGAGAAGTCGCCCAATATCCAGAAACACTGTCTATGACATGCCGAGCAATCCCCCCTGTGGGCATTTCAGACTTCCTTCCGACCGTTCATCGCCGCCAATGAATGCAAGACCCCTCGACTCCTCTGAGCAGAGGATATCATGCACGCAACTCCGTATTGGCAGCATCAGATTCGTAACTTGGCATAACCTCGTTGCTTGCAAGGAGCTCCACAGCTTTTGTTGGAGAAAGTGCCACCTGCAACATCACTCAACCCGACATCGCCAAATTAGTTGCTTCCGTCAACCCGAACGACGGACGAGAAGGCTCTCCGACTCACGCCCACCGGTATATGCCGAGACATTCCTACCTCCAAGACAGTAGGGGAAACATACTTTTGTACCAGACAAAAGCGACTAGGGAGTGTTGGCTATAGAAAACCTGATTCTGATAGTAGACGGGTGATCTTGTCCTCCTCTTTCTCGCGGGGTTCGATCTTCAAGCTCTCATTGTACAAGTCTTGTACGTTCCTGGCGCTTTTCATGTTGTCGGAAATCCAATCTTGCAACTCTGCCACAGAGTTGAGGCTGTAAGGCACATTTTGATACTGCTGAATATCTCGGATAACTTCGGCGGTTTTGGTCCGTTTAGCAAAGTTGATGAATTCGGTATTCTTCACAAGGGACGCAATGCCATCCTCGATAAAAATCAAGTCGGTCAAGTAGACGCCCAAGAAAGGGATGCAGGGAGGTGTCGCAGCGTGCAGTGTTGCTCGATATTGGACAAAATTCTTCGACGAAGAAATGAGTTGGCGCATCGACTCCAGCATTGCCCTGGTCTTGGGGTTGACCTGATGCCATGTGCGATTGAGTCGCAGTATCGGTGCTGTGCCCATGGCCGAGATGATCGCCGTCACGGCCGAGAAGTTGTTCAATAATCGACATTTCTGATTCTGTCAGTCAAACTACCAAACTCCGGAAACGTAGAGCAAGACTCACATCTGCGATTGCCACAAAGTGTTTGATGATGACAACCCTCTTTTTGAGATCGGATTGCTGTATTATCATCTCCGCGACCCAGTTCGTCAACTGATTAGAATGGAGAATCAACGCCTGCACATTCGGCGCAGTATCGTTGTTATCCGATTTGCCCTTCTTCTCCCATGTCTTCGCCAGGCACTCGACCGGTTTGATCTTCCCATACAGTTTCGATTCAATTATCGTCAACTGTCTGGCAAACTCGGTAGGATCGATGTCGAGGAATTTCATTTTCTTCATATTCCTCGGTAGGATGGGTGTAGGTGCAGAGTTTGTAACTGTGAGAACCAGCCTCTTCGAAGACGTTTCTCCTCCCTTCAGTCGTTGTTCAACGATATTAACTACCACCTTGGCGATCTTGGTGCTGATGTGTGTACTCTTCGCGAAGGCCTGGATTTTTTCAAGCAAGGCCTTGCAGGCATCATCGTCACTCTCCATCCAATACAGCTCCAGCCAGGTTTTAAGAATGTTCAGTACCCTAAACCGGGCCGGCTTTTGCTTGTGCTCCTCCCAGATGAGGAACTCGTCTCTGTTCAAGCCAGCCGGGGGCTGTAGATTGAAACGTTGCACTAAAAGCTCGAACAATTCAGACGCGGTTGTGAAGGACCGATAGGTGAGCAGAAAGGTGGTTGTGAATTTCGTGTCGGGGCGGTCGTGGCGAGTGAGCTGTTCAACCAACCCGGTCAGCGTGCCGCTTTTGACCTGCGGCGGCTCGCTCTTTGTGTCATATGTCACTTCATCTGCATGGTCAAGCTGTAGATACCAAGGCACCTCATCCACAGGAAAGCTTGACTCCACGTTACCAGTTTCAAGCTGTGCCAGATCCGGCGGGATCTGCCCAAAAAATTGGCTCGCTTTGTCTTTGGTTGGAGGACGACGAAGCTTGTCTGGCAATGCTGGATCTTGACCCAGCGTGTATGACTTGGATTGGCCGAGGTCCGCCAAAGCAGGACGATTGTTCGCAGCGTGGGCGGAATCACCTCTGAGATGATGAGCCTGGTATGTTTCGCCACCGTCGGTCATGCGGTGATCTCGTTTGCTTGTCGGTCTGGGTGGGTTCAACGAGGTTGCTGGAAGTAGGAGCTGGAGAGCGTACCCAATGTTCGAGACAAGAGTGTCGAGTTGCTTGCAAGCGCCTCGAACATTGTTCATGCGTACATCCAGAGGCTCGCCTCGGAATTCGGCCCATTCGTCCGGGAGTGGTGCTGTAACTGCCTGGCAGACATTTATCAATTCACCAATCGAGTCGTAGGCCTTTTGCTTTTGTGCCCCAAAATCAACCAGTGACGGTTTCTGAAACACGTTTCCCAGGACCGAGAAGTCGATTGATTCGATGTGTGTAATCCACGGCCGAAAGTGTTCGATAACAACGCTGGCTGCGTGACAAATAGTGTCACCAATTGTGGACTGTCGTGCCGGTGTCACAATCTTCTCAGTCAACAGAAGTGACTCCTCCAGTCGGCGAATGCTCGCCACCAGGTGCTTCTTCGAGTCATCGATCTGATGTAGCAGTTGGGCGTCGAGTGGGACGAAAGGGCGTGGTCGAAGTTCGTCATTCGAATCCATAAACGAGACCTCTTCGAGATTTGCTCGGCTGTCATTGTTGTTGTCCCGCCAGCTTCCCCCGATATTGCTCCCCAAGATGAAACCAGGAAACAACCGTGGTATCTCCTTACCTCGCTGCTGCTTTGCCACCTCGACATACCCGTCGACACCGTTCATCACACCGTCCGCCTCTTGCAAACATTTTGTTAGAGCGTCTGCACTCGGCCAATCGGCGGCCGCGATGTGTGACGACAGGACAAGTTTCGAAAACTTCGACATCATCTCGCGGAAATGGGGGTAGAGTGCTTTGTTGGAAGATATGATGGACGGGACACCAGAGTGATTGTCAGTTGTGCCTGAGCCTGCGGCAAGGAGCATTCTGAGATGATCCGAGATGTCTTCTGCCCTCCGAACGTAGTCGGCACGGGCGTGGGTACGGATCGCATGCCGGTATGCGTCAATTGCAGTTCGCATATTCTCGACCAAAGTCTCCCAAGTAATAGAGGCTGCGGTGGTGCCATCCAAAAAGTATCTTGCTGTGGGAGATTTAGTAATCTTCGGCTTCGGAGGTACAGTGAAGGAGGTGGCTGTCATTTCAGGAGGAGGCAGCGTCATCGAGATACCGGTAGAACCAAAGGTGCCAGTGAATGTGTTGGGCAATTGGTTGCCTGTATGTTGGCCGGCGCTTACATCGAAGGAATCCATAGAAGTGGAGGTGGAGATGCTACTAGAAGTCACGGAACCCTTTTTGCGTGAAGAGACAAAAGACTGTTCACCATCAGCCTCAGATGCGGAACCGTCATAATCCTCCTCATTCTGCCCATACCCTCCTGCCATCATTTCTGGGGGCGGTCTGGTCTGTTCCGGCACGTGGAAATGACTGCGATCTCGAGGACCAGGCTCATCTGAACTCGTAGGTGTCTCTAAGGGCAGTTCCATTGTGCTGACACCTGTCAGCGTGTTGAAATAGAACAGTCGTCCATCCGGAGTGGCCTGAGGGACCCAGAACGCAGCCTCTTCTTGTGTCTGGGTGCTAGCCCCTTCGATTGGAAAGTCAGAATCATCGTCTTGAGTGCGCCCGTCTGAATCCTCCTCTTCATCGTCATAATCCTCCTCAGTTCCCGACCCTGTACTAGTCTCGCTCTCATCGTGGCCTCCAGGGCCTGACCCCCTCAGCTCACTGGGATCGGTTATTTCAACGGTATAATTACTCGGGAACCAGCCCCGAACATCGTTTATCACCCCGTCCCACCAGCCACTCTCAAGTTGTGTCAAAACCTGGATGATATCACCCTGTCGGAAACTGAGGCTGGTATGGTCGTCCGCCTCATAGTTGTACAGGGCTCGGACATAGATGGGTGGAGGAGGTGGAGGAAGGTCTGGACTGGCAACATAGCCGTTCATAGCAGCCGCTTGAGCAGCACGTCGACGTGGCGAAAGGCCACTCATGGAAGAACCCGGTCTGGGAGCGGATTGAGCTGGTCGGACGGGTACTGTGTAATGGAAAGCTGCGCCGAATGTCGACCCAGACTTGGTTGAGCGGTCTGGTGAGGTCGAGTCTTGTGCTACTCTGCGAGAAATTGACATTTCACCACGGTTTTCCGACAAGAGACGAATCCAACACCCGAAGCTTGCCTGTCGGAGCACAGAGAGACAGGCAGGATCTGCATATTCGACGGCGGCGTTATACGGGCCAGGCAGAGAGGCAGACTACGGAGCGCCGCCGAACAATCGTGATATAGAAGGGAGGGTTACGAGAGGCGAATTGAGGGCAAAGCAACGGAGTCTTCTGGTCGACTGCCGTGGCAGATGTCAGACGTTCTGCGATGATAGGTGGAGAATGATAGGCGCCAGGTCGAAGGAGAGGGAGCTCGAGTGGACAGGTCGTCAGGCGGCTATCTGCAACAGTGTTGCCGGTGCAGCGAGAGCAGAAGGCGTTCCCGTCGAGAAGAGGACGACAGAGGGCCAGAGAAAGAGGGCTTAGGAGGCAGAGGGTGCGTTCGCTAAAAGTATGGGTACGGCGAAAACCCAAGATAGAGAGTCAAGGATTGCTTTGTGGTGAGGCCGTTGAGATCCCTGCTGCGCGTGGAAGGACGATCCATGGGCTTGTACGGTCTCTGTTCTGCACAGGCGTTCTGATGCTTGCGCCCAGCCATCTCCACAACCTTTCATACCACTAACTATGTAGTACGGATACGTACTCTGTAGTTCCCATCTCGACTCTCGACCCCAGTCCGTCAGTCCTCAGTCCCTGAAAGACCTGGGAACTGGTAATCCTACCGGTCAACAATTATCCTGTATTGCCTTCTATCATCCAATTGTCTTGCAAGATCGTTCCTCAGCCGCCTGTCAAGTGTTCGCAAGCCCAAACCATACAACCCAGTCCAACGTTGGCCCATGAGCCACTATCCAATGGTGCTCAACCCACCATTCCCTGGCCATTCTTCCAACCAGGAGGTCTCGATACATATTCGTTAGCCCAGCAGCCCCCCTGTCGCTGACCTCTCCGCCGGGTTTCGCTGTGTTTCTACGACCCCCATCTTCCTCGAAGCGAAAGAGACTCTGTCTTCTCTTGGTGGTGCGACTTGTCCGTTGTTTCAAGCTTCGTCGGTCACAAACCTTGGAGTAGCTGATTCCTGGAGTATGGGCTTACGCCTCTCCCCGGACATCGTGGTTCCGAACCGAAGGGGACACCAAAAAAGAACCCTGCACTAGAGCAGCATACCTACCAGGAACATTCGAGCGAATCCTTTACGTTACATGATTGTACCAGCATGCGCCAATCCAAGAGCAGGCAGAGAAATTCGTTCTCTACTCGTCGTATGGCAACAAGTCTTGCATGTCTCTTCAGCCGGAGCTCCGAGAATATCAGGGCCCCCAGGTTTCTCTTTTTGGATCTCATTGGATCTCAAGACACGTCATCAACCAGAGGAGCTTCATAGGTTCGGACGACGTGCGACACTGTTGAGTTCAAAGCTGCCTTTCCACCCCGATCCCAACATGCAATTTGCCGGCGATACACGAGGCAGGCAGCTATTTCTTTGATTCCGAAACTCTCGAAGAACCCCGAACACAGGATATGAGAATTAATCCCTTTATCTGTCTGACTATGAAAGCAAAAACTGGCCGAGGCATTGTTTGACTGCGCTCGCACTGGGCCTTCATATTTTGCTCCGTTGGTCCACAGTCAAGGCTACACGTCAGCCTCAATGGTAGAAATGCTTCTCTACCTACAAAACATTGCGATGACATCGAGGTAGGTGGGTTTGATTACAGAGTCAGCCTTCAAGAGGCAAGCCTTGCATTCTATCTACCTAGGGGCAGGATCTGGCCTGACCTATAGGAAGTGTCTTCCCTGGTGTGAGCTAGTCGAAAAAATAAGTTGACTGCTTGTTACAAGATTGAGAGAAAGTTGTCCTGAGTGTGACTGAGGATCCGCGTCAATCTTCGGTTATAGTGAATGTGGTTTTGCTGATACCAGTCCACCTGGATGCGTGCATTTCACGAGAAGGAATGAAGCCTGAGGATTCCATCAGGCGGTTTGGACGGCTCGAACACCATCGACTGCTTTTCTCTCGGACAGTAAGATAGCCTCTGGACGAGGCCTGAATGTGCGGAATGTCGTGAGGTATCATCTTGAAACGCACTTCCCAATGATTCTGGGAATTCCATTATCGCGCGAGCTCAGTCTCTGATGCTGGTATATCGACAGAAAATGCGCCAGTCTCCGGCAATAACGGAATCTCCGGGTTTTATATCAGATACTACTGCAGAATGAGCTACATGACCCTCCGAGTATGTTTTGTTATCCTCCTTTATACGACACACAAGGACAGAACCAGGTACAGCAGTATTCCTTTCCTGCCAGATGCGCAATCCGTGCGCGAAGTCTCTCAAAGAACAGTTTCCTTGAACGGATAATCTCACCTCCGACCAGTTACCGAGAGCTTTTCTCTACAAGGTCTGTGAGGGATCTGAGCGATGAAAGTTGCCGTGTCTTGGGGCCGAGCAAAGCATCTCAGATAGAAATCAAGCCACGCTAGGAGCGTGCCACATAGTAACGGCCCTGGTGTCATTCACGTTAGATGAAATCCCTCGCAACCACTGTCTAATGTTCACGGCATTGGCGCAGGCATCTCTCCATAACTGCATCGTTCCCAATCAGTGGAGACTGCGCAGACGTCTGACTCGACACTTTTGCCAGACAATATTCGTGCGAATCTTGTCAAAATAGGCTTCCGAAGCGGGACTTCGGTTCGGCTAGTAGATACCAGGCACTGCTAAGCTTGATAGATCGAGGGTGAAGATATCTGAGTCTTCGGATGAAGAATTAATTAGGTTGGTGCCTAGAAAAGCCGGACGCGACGCGCAGTGAGCTGAAGCCACTCCATGGTCGGTCTGACACATGTCCCCTGACGAAAGGAGCTCACAATCACCCAAAAGACTCAAAAGTCTCCAATATCGGCCGGATCACAAGATGTCTGACCGGTACTATCGTCCTTTGCAGCTCTTCGACTTGTTTTCATCTCCTGTGTTCAGTCTTCGATTTCAAGAAAATTGTGCGGTCAAGCGTGCATTGCTGAAGTAGGGCCATGTCTCAGGAACATCCTTATTCCAATGCCCGGCTCTCATAGTTCACTTTATTGGTGTTAGACAACGCACCTCATGTTCCCCATCGAAGGATGCTGCATGCACAGTAGAAGCCCACGACGTTCGTTCGTTCGTTTATCCCTGTGAGGTTCTGAGAGTTCGGAGCAGCCAGAGAGGGGGAGAGACCCGTCCGGCGTCCACCCCCTCGGTGCTTCTTGTGATGGTTTCAGCCGATAGCGATCAGCTGATAAGGAAGCGACATTCATTCGGGCTTCTCGAATCATCCCGAACGGGGCGAGGCGATTGGGGTTGGCAAACCAGTGAACGATGCGACACTGCCGGAGATTGTTCAGACTTCAGATGAGGTTTGGCCCTTGGGCAATACCGGGAGGTAGACTCCGTAACGAGGGTGGGCGGCGAGCGGGGCATTGTGGCTTGACGGCTTGTGGGATCCCGCCGGCTGTCATTGCTGCGGCGTCCGTGGTGGCTCCCTTCCATCCCGGCGTGGTAGGTGCTTAGCTGGAAGCTGGAAGCCTTAGGAGCCGTGCTTCGACTGACGCTGGCGCCTCCCCTTGCAACTTGGACCGACGTAGCGGAACCGAACGACAACAAGGTACACATGGCAGACCTTTGCTGGAAGAGTCCAACAGGAAAAATGCAGAGGCTCATGCAGGCACCCCAGGTTTGGCTCGTCCACCCGTCTCAGATACAGTTAGACTATACTCCGTATTCGGGGAGGGATACGCGTTATGATCAAGCATATCGTAGCAGCAGGAGCATGGGCGGCCTGCTTGCGGCCATTTGTAGGTAGACGTTCGTCTAGCCTGGAGCAAAGGCGTTGAGCGGGGATCTCATGAAGGACAGACTCTGGCTTATTCCATGGCCAAAGAAGTCGCACCATGAACGCTGTGAGGAAGTTTTGAACATTCATCGTCCGAGACTGCAGTGCGTGGGAGTTCGCTAACTTGTTGACTCGTACCAGTCTTGTGGGCGACTAAGAGACATAGCCCCTGCTCCTGTAGCAGCGATACGTACCAAACATTTCTCCGGAAAAGCCAAGGTCCAGCAGCCCGATTTTTACCCACGAGGACGGGATCTCGGATGATGGGTCACTTCCACTATTACGCGGAAGTAGAAATGACTCTTCCTAGGTCGAATATCCTAGCTATTCCAGGGGAAAGTGGCATAGTCTGACAAGAGGAACCACCCTTAACCAGGTGGAGGAGGTGAATTGACTGGCTGAGCTCCAAGCAGCGGTGGACATGTCTTCCCAGTCAGACCGAGTGGAATTCCCTGGTGTTGAATCCTAACCTTAGCCAGTCTTAGCGAGCTCCACGTCTCGAACCCAAGTAGGGCCCCCCCGGGTCAGGAGCTGGCTGCTGCAGGAACATGCCAAGGCGAGATTCAAAAATGCTGACGATCTGTCTCCCATGCAACCACTAAACTCACTTGTGAATATGTCCTCAGCAAATAAATGTCATGGTTTGATTCGGCCATGTGCCGTAACAGTAACTGTTGTGCCCTCCAGAAGCCATCAATTGTAGCTGGCCTGTCCAATGAGAAACGAAGCTTGGCTTGTCGCACTGCGATGGTTGGAGGCCGCATTCTTGGGCGTCACGCTGGATAGCCAACGGCAAGCGTGGGTACGGACCGACGCTCCTGGGATTGATTGATGGCTGGTGGGCGGGTGGCTGGGAATGTGTCGCGAATCGATGATGCTCAAGATCCAAATGCCCCCGATTCCCACTTTCGACTACCAATCTTCGCCCTCATATTTTCGCCAGCTATCACCATCACCGGATCTCATAGTAAGGAGACTCTCCCCGGTATTCAGCACTTCCCTCATAGATACCTGTACACGTACTCGTAGAAGGCAAAGCAACGCCCATCTTCGACTACCTCGACTTATATGGCATGGTACGAAAATTGGGACATCGTAGACCAGGGATAGCGGTTCCTTGAGAGGGGCTCGCGGTAACAACGGTAACTGTGTAGGTGAAGAACTAGGTTAGGTAGGAAGGCCACAAAATCCGGAAGTGGCAGAAGCTGGCCGGTCGCTGGCCAGGCCGGAATGAGGGTCGAGGGGTTTTCTCGAATGCGAAGCTTAGCAGGGAAAGCTGGCACTGGAAGGGAGGGACGGAGGCGCTAGGCACACAAGGACTCGACATCGCGGGTCTGTCGCCTTGGGTGTTGTGACGGTAATTTTTCAGGGGCTTGAGGAGGGCCAGCAAGAAGGCGAAGGCGAGGGCAAAGGACCACGAAGGAGGGATGCCTGGAATCTCAGCGCCTCTGCTCGCCTCCTGCCCCTCCTTTGTTTCTTTTCATTGCACACGCCTCCTCTTCTCAGTGTTTCAATATCGTCGTCGTCGCTGCATACATCTGTAATATTATATCGCAAAACCCGCTGTTGCAGGCCAGCCTCCATATCCGTTTCGCCTCTACCAACCGCTGCTGCATGCTGCAGCACTCGCGCGGCCCCACGTGATCCAGCCTGCGCTGTCTTGCCAATCGAATCCAAATCCCCCTCTGTGGCCCAGCGAGCCAGCAAACCCCGGGCTGCAAACCTGCCACCACCTCTCACTTTTCCCAATCGACTCGCCTGGCGCTCCTTCTACACGGCATGAACACGGCGCATCCTACGTCCCAGAACCATCTCTCTCTTGAGCGAAAGGCTTGCGCGTGGTCGGAGGACTCTTAGCCTTTATTTGCGAACCATGGGCCAACCCGACACAGCTATCGGCTCTGAGGCTGCCAACACGGCCGCGACGACAGCCACTCCCAAGAAGCCTGCGTCGGCGCCCGAGAAGAAGTACAAGTGCCAGTACTGCAATCGAGCCTTCAGTCGAAGCGAGCATCGGAGTCGACACGAGCGATCGCGTAAGTAGAGCAACTTTTTTTTGTCTTTGCGACGTGGGGCAATGAGCAGACCCCGCCATCACCATCCATCATCATCAAGTGGGAATCATCGTCGAGTCGACCCCAGCTAACTTTCATCCTCTTGATAGACACCAAGGAGCGCCCCTTCAAGTGCCAGAAATGTCGAAGCACCTTTGTCCGTCGAGATTTGCTCCTGCGCCACGACCGAACTGTACACGCGAAGGATGGCGGCATCCCTTTGCAATCTGAAAGCCGAAAGAAATCAGGGACAGGTGCAGTGACCAAGACGTCGTCCTCAGCGGCCGTACCGTCAAAGCCCTCGATCAACATCGACGCTGGCACGTTGGAGCAGATAGAGGCAAGCAGCGATGGTATGCTCGACCTTGAAACTGCCGCCATGTTGATGACAGACTTCCAACACAAGGCGGCAGCAGCAGCAGTGAACGGCCATCTCCAGAACGGCGAAGGATCCATAACCAGTTACTCTCCCGACCGTAGCTCTCTCCTCGAATCCTCTGACTATTTGAGCGGTCCCAACAGTCTGCCACATATGCCCTGGGACACCTTTATGCCACAAGGCCCATCGGAACCAAAGGCCCACTCAATGTCGAGCATGTCTTCTCAAGATAACCTCTCTCAACCGCCCTACGTCCACATGGGATCGATACAGCCTCATCAAACGCATCTCCCGCCCATCATGGAACGTCATAACTCTCTCGGCGGTTCTCTCCCACCGACGTTCCCATCGCTAGCGGACTCCTTCCCGGTCTCTGCAACTCCAACGCCAAATGCGCTGTCCCCGTTTCCGTCAATGACTGGTCCTGTGTCTCCGGTGAACTATCGCAAGTCACCAGGTCCCGCCCAACCCCTTTCTTTGCCCAAAGCTCCTCAGTTCAAAAACGAGAATGAAAGAGCTAGTATCGCTAACCAGTTAGGCGGGGACATCGCGTTACCACCTTTACCTTCTATCAATCTCTACCTTACCACGTACTTCAACCTGTTTCACCACCATATGCCGTTTCTCCATCCTGTCAGCTTCTCTCCTGAGAATACTGAGCCGGCTCTACTTCTTGCCGTTCTGTCCATTGGAGCGTTGTACAACTTCGAACAAGAACAAGCATACCTCCTTCATCATGGTTCCAAGAAGCTTGTCAATCAGTTTCTGCAGAATAAAGACAACTTCGACTCCCGCAAATGCCCACTTTGGACAATGCAGAGCACCCTTCTGAATATGGTTTTTGAGAGCTGGAGTGGCGGTTCTCAAGGCTTGGAATGGGCATGCTCCATCAAGAGTTTGCTTGCTAATGTAAGTCGATTGCCCTGCGGTTTTAGTCTGCAACTGACCAATCTATAGATGGTTGCTGGCAACAAATACGAGCTCAAGCTTCGAATCGATGGACGCTCAGGTGCCCCCCCAACTCACGAAGAGTGGGCCGCCGAAGAAGGATGTCGAAGGACCTACTACGCAGTCTACATCTTCTTTGGGATGTTGACCCTGACCTACAATCACACCCCAGCCATCAGCTTCAACGAATTCGATTCACTGCCTCTTCCGTCCTCGGAATCCCTTTGGAACATCGAACCCTCCGATGAAGATTCTTGGCAAGAAATCTTTGCGGCATCGCCAACTATTACAGTCCGCGAGGCGCACGATAGCCTGTTCCAGGGAGATCCTGCCCGCTACAGTGCTTTCGCGACCCGAGTAATGATCAATGCCCTGTTTTTGGAAGTGTGGAATTTGAGACGGAGCTTTGAATCCTTGCAGGACGTGGTACTAGAGTGGAAGATTCGCATCGCCTTGGAGACCTGGGAGCGATCTCTGGACCTGTGTGAACCCGAAACTATCGTCGTGCCATTGTCCACACCCCACAAGAGTCACCCGCTCATCTTCAACTCCATGGCTGTCTACCGAAACACGAGGGCTTTTCTTGAAGTGGACCTTAAGAATGTCCAGGAAGCTTTGCGGTATCACAATTCCTTCGAAATCGCCGGCGCGATGACGCTTTCCCGCGACAACGTGAAGAGGACCAAGGAAATGATCAAAGTGGTCGAACAATGCTACGAGTGCATGGAAATTGTTGCCATGCAAGGCATCAACTGGGTGACGAAGACCTCTGCCACTAACTGGAGTATCGAATTTCCTCTCTGTGGTCTCGAACTCATTACCATTCTCAGCTTATGGCTATATCGCATAGAGCATGACGATCAAGAAGCGACCGAGGAGGAGCTTGCTATGTATATGAAAGTGCGTGGGTTATTCGACGACGACGCTGTTGATTCGAATGGCTCTCGTTTGAGTTCAACAGTCGCCCGCGTTTGGGGTACAATGCTGGACGGTGTTGTGGTTTGGGGGTAAGTCCCAGCATCGGTCATTTTGGCCACGAACAATACTGATGTTTGCTAGTATCTCCAAAACCATGGGCGAATCATTCAAGCTACACGCTCAAGCTCTGGTTGGATATATTGATGAACTACCCATAGATCCAGTCACGGGCATGCCCCAAGTACCGGATCAGACTTTGATGGGTATGGAAACAGCATACTAACTTTGCGATTTACGACACAACTCCTCTCTACATCCTGCATGGCGATCTCGAGGGTTATTTTTCGGCAACAGGACTCGGCGTTGAAACGGGCATAATCACCTTGTTTGTTTTCCAGCTTGTGGACTTTTTTTCGACAGTCTTGTCTCCAGCACCAGGTCCCGTCGTTGACAGCCGGTCGTTGCTATCCTCGAACCCGGCATTGTCCTCGTGACATGACACAGTCACTTCGTGATCATCTATCTCACCACTTGAAACACCTCGATCCAAATCCATCACGACCACATACAAACTAATCTTCTCTCTTAATACCTTGTGCGCTTAGAGATACAAGACGCTTTGTCTTCCATCACCTCTTCCCCTTAACGACATTTTCGCTCGAACAAAGATTGGACGAGCGTCAACCCCGGCCGGCAGGGATCTGGCTTATGAACCTTCAACTTTTTCTCAATTCTGACTTGAAACGGCCGTTTGCTGGTTTGGATCATTCTCCTCTGTACACTAGTGAAGTACGATTGCGCTGGGAGCGGAAAACATTGGCTGCGTTTGGCAACGGCACCATATAAGATTGCATACTATGTTTAGGGCGAATTTCAGCTTAATGATAACAAATCCTGCGACTGTCAAGGTTGCCTTTTCTCAACGTGCTCCCCGTTTTTCCTGTTCCCCAAAATCGTGTGTGATGCATTTGCTTCGATTCGAACTAGCCGGCGCTGAAACGGAGGGAGGCACAGTGGTGGCAGCAACAACGACATGATAGTTTAAAGCAGCAATCTGCCCACCCGAAAAGGGTCACGTCGCAGCCACCTCGACAGCCAGCCTTGCCAGTGTCATGCTCAAGTTGATATCAATCAGCCTTTACACCCACTGATAGACTGCAGGCTTGTCCCAGGACTCGCAGCCAAATCATATGACATACTCGATATTCCACAATCTGTCCGTATCCTCAATATCCAGCAGTCCCCGTATCCGAGGCTTCTTCCACCCTCGATGACCTCATCCTACGCACACCCACATATCAAGAAGCGCACCCACGACCATTGACCATGGCACCATCGCCTACAATGCGGAGGCTTCTCAAAGAGACCGCCGAGCTTTCGTCGTCGTCCTCGAATCCGAACCCTTCCTTCTTCGCGGCGCCTGTCTCGGACTCAGACTTGCACGAATGGCACTTCACGCTCCTTGGCCCGCCGGCGCCCTCACCTTACGCTGGTGGTATCTACCATGGGCGCATCACACTTCCCACAACATATCCGCTGAAACCGCCCAATTTCCGCTTCCTTACACCCTCTGGTCGTTTCGAAGTCAATCGCGAGATCTGTCTTAGCATATCAGGGTTTCACGAGGAGACATGGATGCCTGCATGGGGTGTGAGGACGGCGCTGACAGCCCTAAGATCTTTCATGGCCGAAAAAGGATCGGCAGGCCAGGTGGGTGGGCTCGAGTCCAGTCCGGAGGTTAGGATGAAGTTGGCCAAGGACAGCCGCGCGTGGAGGTGTGATGCGTGCCAGAAGTCGAACGAGACGATCATGCGTGAATGGTGGGAGATTTGTTACAAGGCCGGCGTGAGAGTTCAGGAGGAGGATCTAAATCTCGAATCACTACCCGATGGGATGGCCCTAGAGGCCAGGGATCCCAAAGCACAGAGCATACCGGAGCCAAGCGAGGGCGGTGCAGAAAGGCATTTAAATGAGAAGACTGCACAGCCGGGGACTTCCCAAGTACAGGTGCCGTCCGATTCTTCGTCCACAACGCCCTTGATGCCACCAAGGCCCTCTTCTTCAACGGATGTGCTTCATGTAGACGGAGCGTATCAACCACACAGTCCATGCTCAACCCTCCGTCCGGCATCCCCGGCGTCTCTTCCCTTCGTCCCCACGCCATCGGCCGAAGCAGTCCAGGCATCCGCCGAAGCAGTCCTTACACCATCTGACCTCGCTCTGCCACCACCCTCGGACGACTCACGGGCCCGACACCCCATGGTGTCCAGCATCCACGCACCCCCAGTAGCAGCGGCTAACGCGGCCGTCTTACGAACTGCACAACCGTTGGCCCTTCAGCAGAACGGAGAGCGACAGCGTGAGCAGACCATCACAATCGACCGCGCCATAGCGGGTGTCTTTCTGGCCCTGTGTCTGATGGTACTCAAGAAGATCTTCTACCCTGCGGGCGGGGCTGGACATGGAGGTGTTGACGAGTTCTATCTTCAGCGGGAGTGACCACCATTAGATTGCGCGTTCATGCAAGGCTATTTGGAGAGGCATATTGAGTGGACTTATCGTGGCTGTCTGGCCCTTGATGCCGGGTGCTCGGTGCTCGGTGCTCAGTGCTCGAGGTTGCTTTCAATAGAGATACCGTCGGTCTTTTGCTTGACTGCATATTCTAGCTATATTACAGCGAACGCACTGCGGCCTTGCAGAGTGAGACGAACAAACACCGGCAGTATCAGACATTAAGGCTGGTTGGTACCTTTCAACGGGGTACCCGGCCCTGAATATTAGCACCAAAGATCAACAACGCAGCGCCTCCCAAGCAGCTGATAATCACACACAGGCATGTCATCTCTCATTGGGAACGCTCCAATGCAATACAGTGAGGACTCGCCCGCAGCCCACTAGGCGGACACGACGTCATGCATGCAGAAATCAGATCGACATGAGGCAAACGAGACCACCAGAAGAGCAGGAGGAGTAAGATACGACTACACATCACCAATAGACAAGGTCGGTCGGGAATGGAATGCACAAGCAATGAGAATGAGACCCGATCGGATCCATCGGGGACAGCTTTTCCGTCTACTGGGCAAAGGGCAAACCTTCAATTCGTATACGAGAAGCACTATTTGAATATCGAATATTGAATACCCTACTTCTCAGACTGCCAGGAGTCAGTGTTATCTATTGAGAGCATAAATCTAGCTCGATGGAGTCACTAGGAGACACTCCGTACTTCCCTCTCAGCCTTGTCGCCTGGATGAGGCTGATATTACGAAGTCACGGGGTGCCAAGCAGATGAGGCTGGCTCTTTCCTTTTTCCATCAACTTCATGCCTCCCAACATACTTCTTTGGTCCCCTTCAAGTTCCAAGTGTGCTCAGTAGCTGTCGCATTCGCGGCGCTGGTGCGGTGCAGAAGGACAGGCATAGAGAGAACAACATCCAGTGCTCCAAATGTCCATAATGTTGCTGCGCCTCATCGACACAGCCTCGCGGGACACATTTTTGGGGTCATGACGGCCTACTTATAAGAACAATTGATCCACGAACCGATGACAACCTAGGGGATCGTCGTTGCTCTGGAATCGACCTAAATATGGTGGTCCCAGCATTTGGATTCAGCGTGGGGGACTTCATAGCTGCGATTGGTAAGGACGCCGTCCACCGAATCCCATCCCCGGTTTTATCCCCAACTGACCCGTCGCAGAGCTTTGTGCCAAAGTGGGCAAATCTCTTAGAACTGTCGGTGGCGCTTCAGACGACTATCAGCATGTCGCGATCGAACTGGAGGGACTCCAACTTGCATTGGCACGGCTACAGGCGCTTGAGCCGACCGAAAGCAATGTCAGCCAAGTCAACGCCATCCGAGGGATGGCCTTGGCTTGCAGGCTCCCGTTGCAGGAGTTTCTGACTAAGATCCAAACCTACGAGTCTCAGATGGGACCCTGGGCAGCCAGCTCACTCAAGGGTGCCGGGAAGAAAGCCAAATGGGCCGTCTTCATCACCCAGGATGTTCAGAAACTGAGGGGCATGGTGTCTGCCAAAGTCTGGAGTATAAATTTACTACTGGCAACCCACGCTTCGTGAGCAACACTTCCACTCTGTTGGGATGTCGTGGTGCTGACTGGAGTAGGGAAACGTTGTCCAAATTACACTCCACCAGCGGTTCGCGGCATACAGAAGTTCTATCGATGATGGAGCACCAACAGTCAGATTTAGACGACCTTTCAGCGAGAATCAATTCAGACAGTCTCGAGAATAGGAGGCTGCACGAGGCCGGGGCTACTACCATGAATGATATATCGGCAAAGGTGGAAGACCTCTATATGGGTGTTCAGTCGGCTAGGACTTCGATGTCTGACATCCTGACCACCCTGACAGATGTCTCGGCCAATATGGCATTGACCCGAAAAGGTGTCTCATCTCTGCAAGAAATCGGCTCCCAGATCAAGACACTTTTGCCCACCTTCCCCCGCGAACTCCGTGGCTATCTCAGGACAGTTTTGCGTTATAACATGCATATGTACTTCACCCTGCTGGACATTCAGAAAAACATTGCCACGGCTCCGACACAACAGCTTCAGTCAAACTTCAAGTTCGAAGACGCCTTAGGTGTGACCCGAGAACTTCCCTATGAATGGTTTCGACACTGGGAGGTATGTATGTCGAAGTATTTTGTATTCCCCTGCTGGATACGGTTGGTTGACGCGAAACAGCCTTTCGAAGGACTGCTTCGTTCGCAATTTCAGAACACTCCTGGCGAGGACAAGGTGCTCGAAGGGAAGTACCTGATCGTTCATGCCAATCGGCCTACGGTGGCCATCAACAAGGGGAATTGGGGCAATTGCATTACCCCAGGCGCAGAGATTCTTATGCTCATCGTCATGGAGTCCATCTCATGGCATGTTACTTCATGCCCTCGACCCACTTGCGACGGCAGACCGACCTTGGACTTTTCAGGCGGCGTTATGGCTTGCTGGTTTGTATGACCCAAGGCTGTTCAACATGGAGCTGACTATGATGCCAGCCCCAAATGTGGATTGAAATATCTGCCGCAGAAACTACTCAGCGGACCGGGTCAAGATCAAAACATCTCTGACGCCATACAAGTGCTAGAGAGCCAGATTGTAGAAGATGCCGAAGTGTTCGGCCATCGTCCCCTACCTGGTAATCTGGTGGGAGAAGATCTGTTAGGCGTCAACGCTGTCGAACCTAGCCAGCAAGACATGAACGCTCCAGATATGGACAGAGGGGCAACAGAGCCGAGCAATATTCCTTTCCTCGCCGTGAAAGCTTCTCCCTCTAATGGTTCGGATCATGCCTCACATTTTCCAGTGGCCGAGGACACCGGACAGGCCTCTGACAACACGTCTCCGCTTCATTTCGGGCCCATCGGTGGTCGTGATCACGATGAAGAACCTGCGACAGGAGCTGCTCCGATTATGAGATGGCTGCAGGACACCAGCCCTCCAGAGCAGTCTACTTCTCTTCTGGAGAGGCAAAGAGAGAAGGACCAAGCACAGCAACGCGCACTTGAGCAGGAGGCCAACAACTTGGAAGCGATTCGCAATGTTTTCATCAGCAATGCCCCGTGCCCGCCACCAGATCACGAGCTAGCCAGCGAGGGGATGCCGTTTGGAGCCCGTATCTATTACCGAAACATCATAGACCGGTACCCGGATGTCCCCAAGTATCTGGCCCGGCGCCTGGCGGAAGCCAACTGGAACCGAGCCAACCGACTGGCGAAAGTCAAGTTTCCCAACTTGGCCAACTTTGAGGAGTATTGGCGTGAGGATGACACTTGGGCTGACGAGAGTTCCGCGTCGACCTGGGGTGAAATCAACATCCTCCAGTCACCTGCCGACTGCGACCCTTCGGAACGAGAAATGCATCGATTGGAGGCCAAACTAGCTCAAACCATCAACGAAGAAGGTCCATATGAAAGGCATCAACACCAGTGCACTGACTGCTTCACCACTTTCCCGGCTATTCGGCTGCTACGTCTCCATCAGGTATTGAAGCATTCTAGTCCAGGAAAACACACCTGCCTAGAATGTCCTTCATCCTTTGAGGATGAGAGATTGTACTACTACCATTGGCACTTGGAGCATTCTGACATCGCAAACACCTGCCCCATATGCCCTGCTAAGGCCCAGGATCGCCATTCGCTGGAAGAACACATCCAGAAAGAACATGAAAACTCCATTTGTGCAGCATTCTTCCAGAAGGAAGATCCTGAGGCCGCTGAGAGTGCCGCCGGACGGACAGACGATGGGGCCCCACTCTCACCGAAGTCGGCGGTGCAGACTGCTGACGGTATTCCTCCCATGCAAAGCGAGCATCCGAAATCCTCGGATCTGATACAAAAGTCGGAGTCTGCACTTGCAAAACTATTTGGATGGAATCTCGATGTGCTGCTCAAAGGTCTCGAGAAGAGACCAGCAACGGAAGAACCTCCGTCTCAGAAGGCCCCTTCCGGATGGGAGGAAGCCCATTATCCGTACATAGCAGACGCTATGAGAAGTCGTGTTCACAACGAGACCGCCCCTGACTATTGGACTGGATCACGTCGGCGGCACAGCCGTTCGGCCTCGCTGTATTCGAGCAGGAACAGTTCATTACACGGGAGCGACCAATTCGATGCGAGGGAGCAATCCATGATTATTTATAATCCGGTGTCAGACTCTGACGGAGGAGAATTCGACTTCCAGCTTCCGTCACCCCCTGTGCCGTTGGGGGCCATCACTCGATTTATATGCGATATCTGTGGCAAGGAGCTTGAAATCAGACGCAAGCGCGACTGGAGGTCAGTACCAACGGGATATGCTCTGCAGTTTGAACTATTGTTTTGTTAATCATGGTTCGCAGGAAACACGTCCTCAAGGATCTACGGCCCTACTGTTGTATTGTCGATGGCTGTGCCGAAAAGGTCACCACTTTCTCGCTTCGCCGGCATCTGCTGGATCATCTCTGCCAGTGCCATGGCTGGACCGTCTCTAGGCCGTCGTTACCGGCGCTCCAGGTGGCAAGCGCGAAGCGAGTAATGAGGCCTAGACACCGTCTCCTGAAAGCCCCTGATACTCAACTAGGAGGGATCTCCCCCGGAAGTTGCCCCTTTTGCCAGCGACCGACAACAAAGTCGCCCAGCGGATTCTGCCGGCACCTAGGCCGCCACATGGAGCTCATTTCGTATGCGGTCATCCCCAAATCCTACGAGCCTTGGACCTTCTATGACGGCAGTTCGTCCGACAGTTCTGTCAGCATCTTCTCTCGACTCCGCAAGCGAACTGGACGCCAGACCCAGACCCAGACCAAGGCCAAGACCAAGACCAAGACCAGAGGTTCCAGGGGAACCGGTCTACCATCAACCACTGGCCAAATGAAACGAAGTACGAGAACTGACCCTGACTCTCAAGTGATACGGCGCAGCGTGAAGTTTACCCAGCCTAAATCACCACCTCCACGGTCAGCTCGGTCTTCGTCTCCAGACCGTAGACCGCGAGGTCTAAAAGCCACCCATATACGACTTAGCCACCGGCGTGCATATACCTCACCTCACCCTCAACCTCAACACGAAGATAAAGGGAAAGCGCTGCTCAGGCCCGAAGCGAGAGATGCCACGCCTGCGCTCCAAGCTGACGCTGATACTGTCACTGGCAACGCGGATCCTGCAGCAAATGCATCCACGCAGTGGAACTCCTCCCGGGCCATTATCCTCGTTGGTTCGCCGGCCGACCTCCTCGTCAGCAGCCTCACCCCGGAAATCTTCGTTCGACAGTTTTCCTGTACCGTCCATCTGGTCGATACTCTGGCCCAGGCCCAGGCTCCTGACCGGGACTTGGACTTGGACTCGGACCTGCGTGTCCTTCCACGCGTCGTGCTCGTCAGTCGCAGCGCCCTTGCCGCGGCACCGTCGATCGACACTTCCAGCACACAGACTAGCAGTGAGGATGGCGGCCACGATCACGGTCACGGTCACGGTCACGCAGACACCCACGCCGATGTCGATGCCGATACCGATGCCGATACCGATACCAACCCTCAGGCGAAACGCCGCCTGAAGGTCATTGTGCTTCTGGACTCCAAGCCCCTGGCTCAAATCGTCGACCTTTCTTGGGCCGACCTGATCGTCCACGGTCCGTTGGATGTAGACAGCCTGCGCTTCTACTTGAGCGGCTTGTGTAAATGGCCATTTCCGACTGCAGCCGAGTAAAATAGAGGGAGTCATTCGGGCTTTTTGTTGCGTGTGTTTCTGCTTTCTGCATTTCTGCACCAGCTCAGCTGCCACCAATCAATCAAACAATCTGGCCAAGGCCTCTGTGCCTAGGTTCTAGTAACAATGGACATAGTACTCATACGGATACATCATTATCATCATCTATCATACAGGATCTGTACTCTGTACTGTATGTGTAGAGTATACACGGCACGGTCGTCGTTGAATTCGTAGTGCCTTCATTAACCAACTGCTTCCTTGGAAATGGTTTCTTTCTCTGTCAAACCTGACTGCTGATTATCTGTCACGACACGTCTAGGGGTCCAGCCATGACAGCACGTAGTAATCCAAATCCATGCTTTCAATTCTCCGAAGCACCAAAGTCTGCTTTCTTCCCCCCTACTCTTCACACTTTCTCTCATTCACCACCACCGAACACCATCTCCCGCGGATAGCTCAACCACCGCTCCCACTCGGGCCCCAGGAAATCGGCAATGATCCGCAACATGTACGCGCCCGCGTCGCCGACCTGCCACATGGTGCGACCGTGATGCAGTAGCAGCGCGTAGTAGGCCAGCAACACCAGGGCCTCTGGGCGTTTGGCGGCCAACAGGCGCGTGAATTCGGGTGAGGCGAGCATGATCCAGGAGATTATCATTTGGTATCTGTTGCCTTTTTGGTGTTGGGCATGTCCTTGCTGGTCTTGTTGGGAAAGGGGGGTTGGGGAGTTGTCGGCGTCGGCTAAGACGGCGTCAAAGCCGATTTGGAGGTAGGTGTGTGCTTGCTGACAGGCTTCCTTTTCCTCGTGGGTCATACCATAGGCGGTGTCTAGGAGTTCCGTGACGGCTTTGCAATGGTGGCCTTGCGGCGTGCGTTGATTGAAGCCCGAGCTCCAGGACAGGATGGGCTCAAGCTCGGATTCCATGAGCAGCGGCCAGGCGGAGACGGCGACGGTGTGGATGCCGCGATGGACCTTGATGCATTGTAGGCAGTGCGTCAAGAATGTGTCCAGCGCCCGGCTGCCGGTATCATCGCGTCTAGCAAACGTGTCGGCGAATAGATGGTGACCCAGGACCACGGAGAAGAGCAGGACGGCAACGCAGTTCGATCGGTCGACCTTGACCTCTCCGGTCTCGGTCCAAGAGGTTTGGTTGAAGAGAGATACGGCGCGCGTCTGCAGCGTGACGGCTAGATGGTGATAGGTTGAAGCGCGTTCGGGGTGAAGGAACGCAAGGTGTCGCGCGGAGAAGGCGAGCATTTGATGTAGCAGATAGGGCGATTCCAGGCCCAACTTGAGCGCGTGGGCTACGTAAGAGGGATAGCTGTCTGCATCAGTGTCGCCTTGGAGATCAACATGGCCGAGGTTGAACAGATCCCGATCAGCGGATATGTGGATTAGGAGTTCCATATGGTTAATATTGACAACGCCATCGTCGCCGAGGGTTGCGTCTCTTTCTAGGTGGCTTCGGTTGTTGACAATATCTGCCTGTGCGGACGGAGTCCCGGTGTCGGACAGGGAGGCTGTGGTCAGGGGCGTGGATCGAGCATTTGGTAGGGTTGAATTACTGCTACCGCTATGGCTGCCGTTGTCATCTGCTGGGCTTTGTGGTACGGACCGGTCATGAAGTAAGGCTTGCCTTGTTGTGGACGGATGCCCTGTTGAAGGATGCAAGGCAAAGCTGCAGTCCCGTTGGGACATGATACATAAGAGGCATACTGGGCGACCCCCATCGCACTGATGTGATGGTGCAGAATGGAGTCAGCCATGGAAGCAAAATTGATGCCAAAATATCGATATCCGTACCTTGACGTGCCGTCGCTTGCTGTCATGGACGAGTCAAAGTCAGCGAATGCTACATAAACCAGGACGAATCCAAAACGGTGGGTAGAGTGCAGGTGTGGTAGGAGCCGGGGGAAGGAAATCGGGTGAAATTCAGCCACAGCCACATCGTGACCTTAATTACTTCTTCCTTCTTCTTTCTTCCCTCTTGCTTCTTGCTTCTTGCTTTTTGCCAGTGCCAGTGGTGCGATTCAAGTTGCACTTACCACTCTAAGCAGCCTCCCCGTGACTTCTTGTGGCTGCGACGGAACATAAGGTACCAGTCCTCCGTACTCGCAGGATCAACGCTACATGAGCGGAAACCAAGGGGTTTAGTGTGATTGGATTGATTCGTCAAGCAGTGCAGTGGCCGAATACGCGTGTTTCAGGCACCAGAAATATACCCAGTAGGTACTCCGTATCCGGACTACAGAGTAGGTATCTCTGATCTGCACATTGTAAGGAGTACCACAAAGCAACCAGGTGTGTTCTGTAGGCCGTAGTCTGTACCTATCCGTACTCTGTATAGTGAGTTTTTACGAGGGACGAGGGACGAGGGACGGTCGTGGCTCGACTGTGGCTCGGCCGGCCAGCATTCGTCAGTGCCGAGAAAAGATCCAAGATGCTTCCCTAGTAATACTGATAGTGATAGTAGGCATCAAGCTCAATTGGACCGTTGTCTGAATCGTTGCTCAACTTGGGCCATGTAAATTGCGGATGGACAAGCATGGACGATGCACCGCAGTCGCAGTGGCAGTGCCAAGTCGCAGGACAAAAGAGGAAAGGCTGAGGCGCCTTGGCCGTGCTAAGCTGCGAGTAGTTAGCCTCAGTTCCGGACAAGGCTTGGCATGCTTACTCCGTATCTGCCATCCAATACGAGGACTGGCAATACGCGTATTCGGCTTCGTCCGTTCACAGATCCGCCTGATCAACTGGTTTCCATTCGTCGTTGCGCGGGGTTGGCTTGAGACATGCAATACGCGTGTCCGCAGCTGCGGTTCAAAAGCAGTGCAGTGCGAGCCCCAGTATAGAAAGAGAGATAGACAGGGAGAGGGCGCAAGAGCCAATGATGGCCTGTCCTTTCAAGTCTCAAACTGTATCTGGAGCATCCTCCCGATATATAAGGAGATGAAGCCGCTGGCACTGGCAAAGAAAGACACTCTTACTCTTGTTCCATTGTTGAACATCACATCAACTTGAACTTGAGTCTGTTCTCTGGCTTTACCTTTCACCTCTCACCTCTCGCCTCTTCCCACGTCGTTTCGACCTTGAATTCGAAGCCAGTCCTTACCGCAGTCCCGTCATTTGTTGGCCTTCCTGAACATCGTCGCAGCCTACCACTGCCACTACGAGGAGCATCAATCGGAATCCCTGTCTCAAAAGCCCTTCAGAAACCATCTGAACTGAACATGCCGACCCTCGAACCCTACAAGGACAACCATTACCTCTGGAAATATGTGCCCAGCCTCGTGCTTTCAATTGTCTTTACCGCCCTGTTTGGTATCGCAACCATAGCCCATACCTGGAGGATGGTGCGTTCCAGGATGTGGTTTTGTATCCCCTTCGTGGTTGGTGGTCTTTGTACGTCTCGTCCCAGTACCTCCTAGCATATCTCACTGACCCTTCTCTTCTCGCAGTTGAAGTGATCGGCTATCTGACTCGTGCCTTCTGCTACAATGCCACGGGCGCCTTGGTCCCCTACCTCCTTCAGGCCATCTTCCTAGTCCTTCCGCCAGTCTTCTTCGCCGCGTCATTGTACATGGTATATGCTCGTGTGGTCCGAGCCGTCCACGGGGATCGGTTCTCGCTCCTGACGCCGCGCATGACGACCGTCGTCTTCGTCTCGGGAGATTGGTTCTGTCTTAACATCCAGTCAACCGGCTCCGGGCTGCTGGCTAAGCCGAAGAATCAGGCAATAGGCGACTGGATCATCGTGGCCGGGTTGGGACTTCAGGTCATCATGTTTGCCGTCTTCATGGTGGTCTGCCTGACCTTCCATGCGCGCCTTCGAGCCCGCTTGGCTCAAACGTGCAGCACCATACCCGACGTCCCGTGGCAAGCGTGCTTGAACATGCTGTACGCGACTTCGCTCCTCATTCTGGTGAGGAATGTCTATCGGGTCGTCGAGTTCGTCATGGGTCAGGACGGCTATCTTCTTGCCACCGAGTGGCCAGCATACGCATTCGACGGCGTGCTGATGTTGCTGGTGATGATCGCCTTCTTTATCTGGTATCCGAGCGACATTGTTGAGAGCACGCAGGAGCCGTCCTTAATAGAGCTCCCGAGCCACGGTGCCAGTTTCGACGGGCATGCCCATGTTGGGGTCGAGTTTGAGCAAAAGAGAGGGGATGAGATTTCTCGAGGATAAGGACGTTGGAGGAAGAGGCAGACCTGAACAGCCATGGATTTACTGTCGCCATTACCGTCATTTAGCCTTCGATCGGCCTGAGACTGTTATCTTGCAGCGAGGTGTTTTTTTGGAGGGTTTCCACTTGGGAGGAGGAGATCTCATTGTAGTTGTTATACCAAGACTATAGATACAAACGGTGACTACTCGGAGGAGATCTCATTGTAATTGTTGTAACAAGACTATATACACAAACGGTAACTACCTCTGACTATGTCCGAGGGACGAGGGATGCAGGCGTCAAAGGTTGAAATGTTCCATGTTTCCTATCAAAGGGGTATACGGGGAGCCCAGATTATATAGATGTGTCTATACCAGCCTTCTGCTTGAAGGGCAGGCTGGGAATGCTTAATATCAGTGCCTAAGTTTGCCAGCAGGCTCTCCTCTCCGTATCCACGTTACGAAACCAGATCGTCGTCCCAACAGGTCCTGCTGGCAACACTCATTGCTATAGTGACCGTCAGACTTGGGAGATACTGTACAATGAGTGGCATTATTTGACGTAAAAGGAAATAAGCTGCAAAATGATCTATGATCGATGATCTATTATCCTTCGCCTATCGTCTATCATGCTTGTCGACCACTCATTGAAAGGTAGTATTGATTGTTAGAGACGTTGGCCTTATCCAATGTGAAAATGTTCTTTGGAGAGCTCTCCCGATTACAATGATACTAGGTGGACCGTACCTTTATCAATCATTACATGTCCATGAGCTCTGGCGTGATAGATGGTATTTACTGGTCGGGACATCACTGCTATCCAAAGTGGAACTGGTGTCTGCCCCAAAGACCCATTCTGCTCTGCGTTTCGCTCTGGCCACATCCTAGGGCTGCCCTGCCCTGCCCGTTCCGAGCCACCATCCAGAAGAACGAGAAATAAATGGATTTCCCGTGAAACACTTCGGAGCAAGAGTACGCTCACACACGACGGAAACACAGCCGCTTGGCTTGTTGTGCCAGCACAGATTGCCAGACTGCTTGTCCTAGTGTTGCGCCTAAACCACCTTCGCCCGATTGCCTCGCGCCCGACTCCTGGCAGCAGCAGCACTGTCGTAATTCTCGTAGCCAAGGTCCAAATCGCCATCGTCGTCACTATCATCGCTACTGCTACTGCTGCTGCCCTGGACTTTGCGGCCTGGCTCGCCAGGTTGCGTCCTGTCAGAGTCTCTTCTCTGTCTTCTCCGGCCACGATCCGCTCCTGACTCGTAGTTGTGGTTGGGAAGGGGTTTCATGGACATTGCATTCTGTGAATAGACGCCTCGACCCGCATTGTTTCGAGGTGTACTGTCGTTGTCGCCGTACAAGCCTTCGTCCTGGTCATAGTGATCAGACTCACGATCGCGGTCCCTTTCGTACTGGGCGTATTGGTATTGTGGAGGAGCACCGCCCCCGGCACCGCCCCGGATCCTCGTGTGGTCCGATTGTTCTGAGTCATAAGCATTCTGATCCATCATGGCTGCCAGTCGTTGTTCTTTTCGCTTGCTAGCTTCTTCCTGCGCAACCATCCATTTCTCGCTGACCTCCCACCGCCAGCCGTCCCCCGTAGTGTTGCATACAGGAAGCCCCCACAAGATGGGTGTCGGGCCAAAAAGGTGTCTCAAATTTCGGCGCCAGCCCAAGTCAAAGGCGTTGGGTAGTTTTTCGGCTTCTCGGTCGTCTAGGTATTCTGCATACCGGGTGCGCTCGCGCTCGGCTTCGATGTTGGAATAGGTTCTTCGTAGAGCTCGAAGAGCAGGCGTGTCATTGTTTTGACCACCGTTATGATGATCGTGGGTGTACCTGTTTGGGTGTTGAGGATACGATGGTTGACCACGGATGGAGTTAAAAGCACTGGGGATTGGCGAGGTGTGTTCTTCACCTTCTTCAAAACGCGAGGCCCCTGGGACAGCGTTGGCATGGAACTCGAGAATCTGCTCGCCCGCTCGTTGCAGTCGTTCGGCGACCCCTTCCGAGCTGCGTCGGTGATGGTTCAATTGATGCTCCTGGCGATTACGTTCCACACGTCTCCTAACGCTGCTGAGGTACCGGGTCCTTTCCAGCTTCTCAATTGTAGTTTGACCTTTCACGCAGAGATATATGTGCCACCCGGTGAATCCAGTCAGCACCAGACCTATGATGCCAGAGATCACCGCCAGAAGAACGATGTTGACGGGCGCGATTTCCTCCAGATATCCACCCTCCTCAAATAGTTCCTTCCACATCCACCAGGCCGAATTGGCAAAACATACCCAGCAGAAGAGGGATACGTATATCAGGAACAACACGAAAGCCTTGTAGTTGTGCAGACCGAGACAAGTGGCTAGCCAAGGACAATGATGGTCCATCTTTAGCACACAACGTCTACATGTTGAGCAGTGATGCGTCCGGTCTGGTTTCGGGGTATGGCACTTCTTGCAGTATCTTGGGGCTCCAGTAGACGAGACGGTGATATGTTGGACGTCAGTCAAGCTGTTTGTTGGCTCGTTTGTCGGAAGTATCGAGTAATTTCCCCGCCCCTTTTTCGACGAGCCCTTCGACGATTGTAACGGTGACCCTGGGTCTGTAAAGACCGCAACCGTGTATGACAGATTAGCGAGTCCGTAGAGGAGAATGCCTAGGACGGAAGCGGCTTGTATCAGCCACCACAGATGTCTTGACCGCCCCTTCCCAAACCCAATAGATGTCACCACCCACACGGCCCATGTTGTCAGACTGTAGATGAAAGCGAGTGGGAAGTAGGTGGCGACGGTGCAACAAGCGCGCTCGCATTTTCGAGCGAAGGACCGCACCCGCCGGCCAGAGGGTGTCGGCGGAGGTGAAGAGGACGAAGTCGAGGAGGCAGGCATGGAGACGGATGAGAGAGAGGAATTCAAGGTCGTCGAAAGAGTGGAAGCGAGACTCAGTCGGGAGCGCGAGTCCAGTGGTCTGTCATCTCGAGGGGAATGCGGACATGGTTGCACAGCGCTCAGGGAATGGGGCGTCGTACGGCTGAAAGAAGGACAGTGAAATGATTAATTGAAAAAGGGGACCAAGAGAGTGAACAGAGTATGCAGTATAGATGGAAGGAGGCTGTGCTGGAGGGTTCAGAAATAATAAGATTACGAGCCCTGCGTATGCTGCTTCTCAGATGGTTGGTAAGGTGCCTGAAACACGCAGCCCGTTCAAAGGACTGTTGGAGTCGCCAGGCAAGTGTGCATGCTCACGGTGACGTTGTCTTTGTCACTCAATTATTTATTCCCGACCACCAAGCACCAGCCACACCCCGGCCCCTGGCTCTACTCAGTACAGATACAGATACAGATCCGGATACAGAGACACTCTTAAGTGAAGTTTGTCAAACAGCGCCATGCAAACAAATCAGATTACATTGAAACCATGCATCTTATTCTCTAGGTCGCTGACACCTGGTGAGTCCGACGACCAGCCTCTACCTGGTACATAGTCCCTTGAAGCCGTCCCGTGACGTTACCTGTCGGCAGTCTTCTTGCATGATGACCAACCAACGGTAGTGCTCACACTGACTTCAAAGTGGCAGTGTTGTCACCCTTCTCACGGGTCGTTGGTGGCTCCCTGACCATGACATCCATTCGAAGTTCTTTGCCCTCGGCTCGCCGCAAATAGATGTGCTTCCGAAGCTCGAATCCCATCTTGCCATATATAATGATGTTGATATCATGGGAGCTCTCGAGGTAACAGGGGACCCCTTCAGTATCGGCCTGTGACAGCCATGATTAATTGATGCGCAAGAACGGAAAGATCGGGAAGATTCTTACCCGCTTCGTGACATATTCGATCAGCTTGCGTGCATACCCTTTCCCGCGGGACTCGGGCTTGGTTCCGACATAGTTGAGATACCAGGAGTTGTTATCCATCTCGCCCAGCGTTTCCTGCTTGGTATGGTGCAATAAGGGCAAGAATTCTTCGAAAAACCGGATCTTTCCTTCCTTAGACAACTTGTAATTAAGTCGCCACAAGCCACTCCGTAGCATCGTGAACCAGTCGTCAATGTTCTTGCCCGGCGGCAACCACAGTGCCACGCAACCGTAATTGTCCCCGGCCGTCAACACCAGTCCTTGAAGACAGTGGGCGTAGGTGACATACTCCATTGCGGCTCTGTGCAAATCAAAGCGCTCTTCTTCGGAGAGGTGCATCCGATCGGGGGTGTCGATCGCATACCGCACGATCTGATCGTGGCGAAATGCCTCTGCTAGGCAGGCGGCGGCTTCCTTGTACTCATGTGGAGCAACGATGCGGACTCCATCCTTATCGGCAGCGTTCGAGGAAAGTTTGTCGGCTATCGAGCTTCGTTTCTCGTGGACTATCGCGGCGTCCAAGACTGGACCGGCAGCAGTAGAAAGAGCCATATTGCACGATTTGGTGTTTAGCAGTTTTCGGCTCTTCTTCTTCTGTCCTTTCCCGTGATTTTAGTGGCATGGTCAAACATTGGCGGTCCACCTACTGTTGTATCTGGTCGAATCAACCTCTATCAATGGGTCTGGTAAGATCTCCAGTGTGAACCGAAGAAAGCTGAGCTCTCGAGACGGTGACGACTCGAGATGGAAAGCGAAGACAAGTACGGGATGCACGTAGATCAACCGACATCAGCTTTGACCTGGTTGGGTATGAGGATTGGAAAGAAGGAGATGTTCGCAGAGGAGATCAATCAAGACTGAATGTCTGGTCTGTTCCCGTCACACAATCGCTCTTGCTAATGTGGCAGTATCGAAAATGCTGCCTACCGCGAGGCTACTGATGAGGGCAAGGCGTGCGAGCGAGCGTCGGAGCTCCAAGGACGGTACAGGCACGGCAGTTGTCGAGAGCGACAGAAACAGCGATGCTTGTGCGAGGCCTCGAGGCTGATTGTAAAGTAGAAGAGAGAGAAGCCGCTGTCTGGGGCCAGGCGGAGCTTTATCAATCTGCAACCTGTCAAGGACTTTAGGCGCTACCTGGCAAAGCAGATATGGTCAGAGAGAATGGAGTCAAGGTCGGACGACGGCAGGGAGGGCGCAAGTCAACGTCGGCATTCACGCAATCTGAGTGATCGAGGCAGAGATTGTTCCCCACGCTATTGTTAGGATTGCAGCAAGGCCCTTCACCATCAGCAGCGTGTGACGAGTGCTATCTGTCAAGTCGTGCTGCTTCGGAGGTTGGCGGTGGTGTATCCGTATCTGTGCCAGTGCAGGTGCATTTGTGTCTGCTCCACCAACCAAGCAAAGGGATGAGCAGGAGGAGAAGGAACGAGGAGATGTTGCTATCACCGCATCGAGATGCTTATTCAGGCTTAGCCGGAAATTGGTCGCAAGCGACATTGAGGCGAGAGTTGGCGCATGCGATGCCCATTGGTTGCTGGCCTCAGCTGGTTCTTATCGCTGGCTGATCATCTTATCATCACGTGGGCCATTTTTTTTTAGCTCGCCCCTGGGGGACCAGGTCACGTGGGTCGGTCCCCAGAGGGTCGACGCTGTGCAGAGGGGAGTGACTCCTGGATTGCCTGGAAGACTCGTTTAAGGTGAATAATGGACATCCATCAAGAGATCGGGAACGGACTTCGACCAGCATCCGTCCAATGAGGGAGACGATCACCAGAGGCGGAAACGTGGCAAAATTGGTCTGGGGAAACATCATACATCATGCAGATATCCCACTCTGATGCTAGACGGGAGGGGTTTCGTCGGGGTCTGGCTTACCGCTATGTGCGGAAATAATCCCCGCTCCTAGCATCGCATTGAGCATAGAGGCTAGTCATGGATTCATTCATGCAGGAAGAACGGGCCCATGATAGTGATTGATGGAGTACCCCTATTTCACCGCTTGAGCCGAGATCGACTGTCTGAACAAAATCGGGCGTGCCTGGACAAACAACGAGGTCTTCGTTCAACATTTGCCAGGACGTTGCGTATTCATCTGGCATTCCAGCCGATGACATTGAGCAACTGCAGCGAGAGTCATGTTTCGTATCATCGTAGTATACAGTCCATATCAGGCTTGGCCGACCTGCTCTCACCATACAGTCTCGAAGAGGAGAACTATTTCAGCACCACACCTCGCTCAAGCCTCCAATACTGCCCAGGTGTTGTCATCAACTGTTGTGAAAATGATGCCAATAGCCAAAAGTTCTTCCGCACCCTTGTAGACATCACTCACAGGCATTCCCATCTGAGAAGCAATCATCTGGACGTGAAGACCTTCATTGCTTTGCGGAGTGTTCTTCAATGTATTGAACACCCGACGCGCAAGCGGTGAAACATTGGGAAGTGCACTATCGCCAGCAGTAGCAAACTCTTGCCGTGATTCACCCACTCCATTTGCAGCTCCAGTCTTCTGTCCGTTGGATTGAGCGGACGGCGGTGGTCCTCTTGTGAAGAACAGATGCACCGCAGTGGCCTCGAGTAGATGATAGAAGATTTCGTTGTAGTCTGTGATCGGACGAATGATGTGCGCTCCAATATGTCGTTTGTTGTTGAAGGCCTTTAATCTTCCCCAGACGCGGCAATAGCCATCTTCAACCAGTCTCGGTTTATTTGGCTCGACGTCCATCTTATCTGGGTTTGCATCACCGTCAATCCATTGTTTCACTTCGACAATTCCCGTGCCATCGTCGACCTTGTATGTGATATTCGTCGGCTGCGTACTGATGCTTCGAATTTGTCCCACGAAAGTTACCTGGACTATTGTCAGAAGACTGGATATGACTCTTTCTTCAAGAGTGCGCACTTGACCAAACGGTTCTCCATCTGCTCGGAAATCTGCATCGGGGTGGGGTTGCTGCGCATCGATGATCTGTTTAATCGTGACGGGACGAACTGTGTCTTTTCCATAGCCCCCCTGCAAGAGCAAGTCAGTGCACGTAATCTGATCATCTTTGTGTACCTACTTTTCCGCCTGCAGGGCTGCTCTGCGGCTCACCTGCCACAAAACCGCCACCATCTGTAGCACCGTTCGCGCCGTAAGAGGTCGAGTACTTGTTGTTGTATCCGTAATCTAGCATAGTCAGCGCCATTTCAGACGCGGAGCGGTGGCATACGAACCCATTTTGACGCACTTGATTGCTGTAGTTCTTCAACCAACAAAAGAGGATATTTGTGTCATGAGGCAGACGCGTGCCAAATCGAGAATCGAGACGCGTTAAGTGCTTTGCCCGCCCCACAACTACTACTGCGGACCGCTGGAACCTCTGGCGCGAAGGCGGTGACACAAATTTTTGGAGACTTCGTTGCCAGGCGCAGGCGATTTTGGACCGGTCAAGAGAAAACCTACTTCTGTCCAACAGAGGTTGCAAAATGGCTGGACTTGTGAAGCAGGCTACCTAGATTTCTTGGATCGCTGTACCACAGCTCTCAACCGCTACCATGGGTAGACGAGCGGGCTCCCCTGCACGTTCCGAAAATGAATTCGATATCGGAAGCGCATTGTTCGGAGGCGATGCGGACTTCGACACATCTCCCTCAGACGGGCAAAATGGGGCTCTACAAGACGGTGATGACCTGGACGTTATGGCAGACGACTCGGGCCTTGACGACGAGACCATCATTGCTGCGCAACAAGCAGCGTCAAATCGCAAGGGCTCGAACCTCAAAGGCCGAACGGTGAAAAAGGGCGGTGGTTTTCAGGCCATGGGCCTCAACGCCAATCTTCTCAAGGCCATAACGAGAAAGGGATTTTCTGTTCCTACGCCGATCCAGCGCAAGACTATACCACTTCTTCTCAATGACAAGGATGTCGTGGGAATGGCGCGGACAGGGTCGGGCAAGACGGCGGCCTTCGTCATCCCTCTGATTGAAAAGCTCAAAGTTCATAGCTCCAAAGTCGGAGCCAGAGCATTGATTATGTCGCCCTCAAGAGAACTGGCACTGCAGACATTACAGGTGGTCAAGGAACTTGGACGTGGCTCAGACCTGAGATCTATTCTACTCGTGGGCGGAGACAGCCTGGAGCAACAATTCTCGGCCATGGCCAATAATCCCGACATAATCATCGCTACCCCCGGAAGATTTCTTCACCTGAAAGTTGAGATGAGCTTGGATCTTTCAAGCATGAAGTATGTTGTCTTCGACGAGGCTGACCGATTATTTGAAATGGGATTCGCCGCCCAACTGACGGAGATTCTTCATGCGTTGCCGGCTTCCAGGCAGACGCTCCTTTTCTCTGCGACATTGCCAAAGACACTGGTCGAGTTTGCCCGCGCTGGTCTGCAAGATCCAGTGCTGGTCCGTCTGGATGCTGACAGCAAGATCTCTCCCGATCTGCAAAGCGCGTTCTTCACCCTAAAGTCCTCTGAGAAGGAGGGTGCCTTACTGCATCTGCTCCAAGACATCATCAAAGTCCCGACGAGTTCCCAGTTGATCTCATCTACGACGCATACAGAAAGATCCAAGCCTGGCAAAAAGCGGAAGAGGGAAGATACGGAGGAGAGCCGCGGTCCTAGTTCCGATCCGTATTCGACCATTGTCTTCGCTGCGACCAAGCATCATGTTGAATACCTTGCACAGCTACTTCGGCTGGCTGGATATGCCGTGTCATATGCCTATGGATCCCTTGACCAGACAGCCCGGAAGACCCAAGTCCATGCATTCCGGACCGGCCAGACAAATATCTTGGTGGTGACCGATGTGGCTGCGCGAGGTATTGATATTCCGGTACTGGCCAATGTCATCAACTATGACTTCCCCTCACAGCCTAAAATATATCTCCACCGAGTTGGTCGAACGGCGAGAGCAGGCCAAAAGGGATGGAGTTACAGTTTGGTCCGAGATGCGGATGCCCCCTACCTGCTTGACTTGCAGTTGTTCCTCGGGCGCAAACTGACAGTGGGGCGGGCTAACAATGACCACGTCAACTTCGCCCAGGATGTGGTGGTTGGATCATTTCGGCGAGAAGAACTGCAAACCGGATGTGAATGGGTGTCAAAGTCTCTGGATCGCGATGCAGATCTGGGGGCGCTTCGCTCCGTGGCAGACAAGGGCGAGAAGTTGTACCAACGGACACGAAACTCGGCATCGGCAGAGAGCGCTAAGAGATCGAAACAGCTCGTGTCCGCCCAGTCGTGGTCAGAATTACACCCTCTCTTCAACGACCGAGCGGATGACCTGGAAGCAGAAAGAGAGAAGATGCTTGCGCGAGTGGGAGGCTTTCGACCACAAGAATCAATCTTCGAGATTGGAGCTCGCCGCGGTGGCCGTAAGAACAACGAAGATGCCGTAGATGCTATCAGGAAGATCCGCTCCGGATTTGCGAACCGGAAGCAGAAGTCTTTAGACGCCGCGCAAGCCCAAAAGGGCACCTTTGATGAAGATGCCACCGCTGGGTCTGCAGGGAAACCAACGCCAGGCGCCAATGGGGATGAATCCGAATCCGAATTAAATGACGCCATGTCGACGGCGTCATCATCCGAGCTCGAAATCACATTTTCCGAACCGCATTCGAAAAAGCAGAAGGCGAACCCATCTGGCGATGACGGCAGCTCGTTCCGAGACCCGGAGAACTTCATGTCCTACCACCCTTCGTCGACCAACCTCACCGACGACCGCGCCTACGGCGTGCACTCGGGCAGCAACACCAACTTCGCGGAGGCGGCGCGCTCGGTGACCATGGACCTGGCCATGGACGAGTCGGGCAAGAAGTTCGGGGAGGCGCGGTCCATCATGCGCTGGGACAAGCGGCACAAGAAATACGTGCGCCGGGACAACGACGACGACGGGTCCAAGAACAACAAGCGGCTGGTCCGCGGCGAATCCGGAGTCAAGATCGCCGCCAGTTTCCGGAGCGGCCGCTTCGATCGCTGGAGGAAGGACAATCGCGTCGGCCGCTTCCCGCGCGTTGGCGAGGCCGAAGGCAACGCCACGCCTGGAGCAGGGGCCACTGGCCATGCCGGCCCAGATGGCCTGGGAGGCAAGCGGTTCCTCCACAAGTCCCAAAAGGCGCCCAAGGCCCCCGACCGCTTGCGCGACGACTATGAGAAGCAGAAGCAGAAGACTACAAAGGCCCAGGAGCGCGATTCGAGCATGGGCATGCACGGCAAGAAGGAAATCAGGTCCGTCGACCATATGGTCAAGGAGCGGCGAGCCAAGGAGAAGAGACGCGACAAGAATGCTCGGCCCAGGCGGAAGGGGAGGGCGTAATCGCGAGAAGGTGACAGCAAAAGCGTTGGTTGGTGTTTTGAGGAATGACAGCTATTACGCTTTAGAAAATGGGTGTGGAGGAGGCCCGAAAATCAGATCCCTGCCTCACGGCGATGCTAGTGGAGAGATACAGGATCTATAGAAGGCTTTGCACTCTGAACCCAGAAGCGACAGTGCCTTCCCGTTTGGTTCATTTCGCACCGCAAAATGGTGTTCATTCCTGCCTACTTAACGGAAGCTCTCCTTCAGACTTCTTGTTCCAAGTTCAGCTGTTTCCTTGTCAATTCCGCATATGGATCCTTCAACTCGAATCGAGTAACACACTTGATCTCAAGCGACAGACATCAATCGAAAAAACAAAACACGCAAGGCCTGTTCGTCACTGCAACAACAGCCACAGTGCCTTGCCACAACTTAGTAGTAGAACGTACGTGAACCCCTCCTCTCTCTTCTCACTCTGTCGTCGTAGTACTCTTTTTCTGGTTGCCGCCTCAATCTTTGCAATTCTTCTTCTCGAAAGGCCAGTTCTCGTTCCCTAGCATGAACTTCCTGTTCACGTTGCTTGAGAAAGTCTTCTCTGACCCTCTCTCGTTGATAGTCTTCGACCCTCGAACTCTGCCTGTCGATGTCATCGCGAAAGTAGAAGTCGCCGTCCTCGTCTGGGTAGTGCAGGATAGGCAAGCCAGACTCGGCGGAGACATAGCGAGTAAGGGGGACATCACTCACGCGATGCACGGCCACGACTTCCTGAGATCGAGCTGGTTGGGGCGGATCAGGATACACGATTTGTCTTCCCTCGAGAATCGGCATCGTCATCTGTCTCACGGGTCGTGGTGGGCGTTCGTATCTGGCTCCTTCGATTGGCCGCTCATACAGAATATAGGAATTCCGGTGAGACCGCGCAGGGGTGATGATGTGCTGTTCACCATGGTACGGTTTGTCTGCATATGACATGGAGCGAGTGGGTCCTCGATGGTGTTTCTTGTAGACTGTGTCTGGGTGCGCTTGTGGACGAACCAAACTTCCTCGACGAGGGACCCCTCCCGGACTGCCGATTGAGGTATTTGAGCTCTCTGCATAGTCAAATCCATAGTGACTAGATTCGCTGGCTTCCGACGATGAGCTGGCAACATCAAAGAATTGTTGTGTGTGCGGATGTGGAAAATGCACTGATCCTCTACGGGAGCGAGACTTTTCGCGCGACTGACCACGGGCTTCAGCCTGTGCTCGCCGTCGAGAGTAAGACCTGGAAGCATCCCCGCCGACAACTTCCGGATGCTCGTGGGGAGACTTTCCTCTCCGGCCTCGTTTGTCGGGTGCAACTTCGCCAAACATTACCTCGGCGGGAGGAGGATCCAAGCCATCACCAAACTCGCCGCCGGCGCCCACCGCGAAGATACCATCCTCGTGAGAATGACTCTTGTCGCGTGATTTGCTGCGTTTTTGGCTTTTGTCGCGTTTCCCCCCTTTATCTTCTTCCATGCGCTCAAGCTTCGCTCCGAGTGGCTTCTCTCTGGGGATCTGAGGTGGGAGGCCAGCATTATTGAAATGGATCGGACCAAGCTCGTCCCGCGGCGTGCCGTCCAGGTCAAAAAGTGGCAGGTTAGCGATTGGGTCGACTAACAGGGCCAATCCCGCATCCTTTCGTGGGCGATTATAGCCATCCTCGCTATATTTCGCAGCCTTGTCACTAGCTTGTTTGCCTTGATTGATGACATTCACGACTTCTCCGCTGATAGGCCTAGCACGTGCTCTGGGTTTCTTCGTCCTTGCTAGGATGACGTCCATTTCCGGAACAACGATAGTATGGTTTCTTTTGAGCACCTTCTTGGACTTGATATAAGCGACCTCCCAGTGAGCCTCACCAGCCTCATGAGCATTGGCTTTGCGTACAGCTTCTTCAATCTGGTCTCGCCGGAATTGGGACATGCGAATCAACTGTTCCAAGGCTATGCCGTCGCCTTTGCCTTTCCTTGCTTTTTTCTCAATTTGCTCAATGGGCGCAGAGATGGTGGTCTTGATGGCAGAGCTCCAATCTTCGCCATTTTTGTTGAAGCGGTAATATAAATAGTCCTGCGTTATTGCTGGGGTGACGAACCCTCTCTGGTGCTCGACTCGTGGATGGAGCTCCTGGAAATTGTCATGCAGAGACATTTCAGATATGCGCTGATGGACGCTAGGTCTGCGCTCTTCGTACTCGACTGGAGGCTCATACCCATCATCGACCACCCCGTCCATAGGGTGTGTGTGAGGGTCTACCGGACCAAAATGGTCTGGTGGAGGAGGAGGCTCCATTCTGCTAGAGGTCTGCTCAACGAAACTGGACAAGCCAGCTGCGGTCTGTATCTCGTGAGGATGCGTTTTGACAGAAGGGAGGCACGGAGGCAAGACAGAAACACTCAGGTTGGGTGGGGCACAGAAGTGTGGGAATGATCAGTGATATGGGCGGGAAGTAGGGAAAGCATATGCAGAGACAGAAGCCGCCCAGCGAGTTTGTAGTGACATGAAACCACAGAAAAGCCCCTCTTGCCAGCAGGATTCTGGTTAGCTCGACTGATAGTTATGCGGGCAGGGGGTTTCTTGAGAGTAGAACAGATCATAGCTGGTCCGAGAGTCTTATAAGCCACCGAGACCGGTCTGGTTGATCGCCTAGCGAGGCACATCCGCGACGTTTGCCTTGCAGGCAGCCGGCCAATGCCGAGGAGAACTGTGCAAGGGCGGGTTGGGGTGTGCAGGGAGAAGAGAGGTTCAATACGCGTCTTGCCAGCTGCGGGGCATGGGACTGTGAAGACGAGGAAAGGACAGGTAAAGGCAGGGTCGCCCGTGAAACAGCGGTGTCCAGGATGGTGGCCCTTCGTTGGAAGAAGAGGCAAAGCAATGGCCTCGTTAGCCCCATGCATGCAGTAGCGGAACATGGAGTGTGAAGAGTCGAGCAAATGGGCGACTCGCTTGGCAATCTCGTCACAGACACAGGCATTGCATTGCAGATTGCAGCAGGGCGATGTCAGGGCTGGCAGCAGGCAGCAAACAAGCGACCAGACCATTGTGTGTTGTTGTGTCGGTTGAAAGATTGAAGTGGAATGATGCTGGTGGTGTCGGAAAGATGCAGCGCAGCGCAGGCACCCACGTGACGGGCTGAGCCTTAGCCCTGAGGCCTGGGGCCTGCATCCTGCGTATAGAGTACTCCGAACACATACATTGTTTGCAGTTTCGCAAACCGCCTCCCTGATCTGTTCTTGCAATTCTGTTGAACCATGCCCATCTCAAGTCGAGTCCTCCCGTCCCGCGCGCGTAAGTGATCTCATGACCGAAGCCTTCAGTTGCCACGAGAAGAGCGGTGAAGAACACAGCCAACCCCTCTGCCGTCCGAACGCCCAATGCCCATCTACGCCCGACCAGAGCACGAGCCACCGGTCGATGTTCTTCCCCTCCAGGTGCCTCCAGTGAATCCATGCCTGCACTTTGCAAGCCGCCTCTGGCGACCCCCTGTACGGAGTAGTGTGTGTGGAAACCACCGTCCAGCAGTTAGATATGTTCCAATGAACAGGGATGTGTCTCGTGATGAAGCGCTATCGAGATTCTGAATGACGGTCTCCTGCCCTGCATGTCCGTGGCTGTCGCCGAGAGGTCAAACTGCATAAAGACCAGTACGGAGTACAACAAAAATGTTTGGGTAGGCGACCGGTGCCCTGAGATAGAGCCAGGTGGCTTCAAGACCAGCCGACCGCCCTACAGCTGGGCCGAGTGGGAGTTTCCGATCTGTGGAAACGAGTCTTAAACGCGCACGCCTCGCACTAGTCTTGTACTCGTATTCTCTGATCTCTCGAGCAGACTTGTGCAAGGCTTGCGTGCTGCAGGATCTAGTCTCCGCATAGGCTTCGTTGGCTGCCCTGCTCAAGATCTATTAAACAAGTTTGCATCTTGAGTTCATGCAGCCTCATTGCGCCATAAGGACTGTGCATGGTGAAGAGCTTGTCGCCTCACTTCCAAGCCACGCCCTATACTGGCGAATACCCCGGGCACGTACCGGGGGCATTAGCCGGGCTGGGAACAAGAAGATGGTGGGTAAAGATATTCGCAAGTTGTGCATTACAAGATATGGACGGTTGTAGTCTCCGAGCAAGCCGGCTGTTCCCCATGCAAGTGACCCTGACCCTGTAAAACTCCGTCTTTGTATCCCTATAGGGACCATGTCCTCTGAAACAGTCCTGGCCGTGTCTTGTGAAATCGCGTGTCCCATGAATTCCCAAACTCCATTTACAATGGGCGGAGCGCCTTGACCCTCATACAGAGTAATTTGCGTCGACATGCAGCACGAGCAGTGACCTTTACCGAAGGGGCACTTTGACATCCTGGACACCCCGCTTGATCACTTCGTCCAGGCTCCATCGAGGGACATGAACTAGAGATTTGGCAACCTTATCATGCTTTTCCAATCGTTTCCGGCTCTGTTCCAACTCCCAAGTAACACCTTCTGCCAGAGGAGGAGCACCGCCGGCAACCCCGCTGGAAAATTTGAGCTGGAGGACATTCCCGATCTCGTCGCAAGCGGCCAAGAAGCGATCAAGATCGTCCTTATTGTGAGCCGCCGAGACGCAGAATCGAGCGCGAGACGAGATCAACGGCGTGGCCGGATATCCAACCACGACGACTGAGATCTTGCGCTTGAGCATCTCATGGGAGAATGCAGGCATCTTAGCCGGATTGTAGAGCAGGAGTGGAATGATAGGTGAATCATCATGGCCGTAGATAATGAAACCCAATCGTTTCAAACCAAGTCGGAGGTACCGTGAGTTGAATGCAATTCTCTGAAGACGCTCCTCGCCTTGACCTGGGATGAGTTCTCCATTCATGAGTCTGAGGGAAGCAATGATCTGAGCCAGTACGGCCGGTGAAGGTGCTTCGCCATAGATTGTTCCAGCATTGGTGACACGCAACTTGTCAATGGTGGCCTTGTCGCCATTGACATAACCGCCATTTGCGCCGAAGGACTTGGTAAGTGTTCCCATGAGTATGTCCACCTCTGATGGATCGATACCAAAATAATCACAAACGCCTCTTCCTCGGGGTCCCAGTGCACCAATCGAGTGAGCTTCGTCGATGAAAAGGTGGAACTTGTACCGTTTCTTGAGCCTCACGAGGCCTGGCAGGTTGCACATGGTACCCTCCATCGAATATAGGCCTTCAACCACAACCAGGATTTTCTTCCACGGACGATGGGTGCGAGGCTGACCCTGGGAGATTGCCTCACGAAGTTTGGTCTCCAGGTCCGCCATGTCGTTGTGCTTGAAAGACGCGATCATGGCACCGGAAAGCCTGGACCCGAATCTAATTGAAGCATGGTTGAGTTCGTCGGAAATGATCAGATCGCCCTTTCCCACGAGTGCAGGGAAGATGGATGCGTTTGTGCCGAAGCCCATGGAGAAAACCATGGCCGATTCTTTGCCCACGAATTCGGCAATGAGTTGCTCGCACTCCACGGCGAGATCGGACGTGCCGACTTCACTTCGGGCACTGCTAGTAGACAGTCCGTACTTTCGAATCACCTCCTCCACGGAATCCGCACAAGGACCTTCAGATTGCGCGAAGCCCAGATAGTTGTAGGAACTCATGTTCAGAGTCTCGGTCGTAGTTCCCGTCAAGTTAAAATGAAGATTGCCGTCCTCGGAGGTGCGATCCAATAAAGTAATGTAGCGTCCTGGAACGCCGGTGGTCGGTCTATTAAAACAATCGTTGATGCGCATCTTCAGGCGACGGACGTAAAAATTGTCAAAATCACTGTTTAGCGCGGCATAGCCGTTGCGTGCTTTGAGGTGCCTGTAATTGTCCTCTTTGAGCCTCATGCCAAAGAAGTCACGGACGTGCCCAAAGATGATGAGGATGAGATAAGAAATGTAGGTGGTCAAAAGATAGTAGTAGGGTGGCTCGTCCATGACAGGATCAGGAAACTCGCCACCTTGGTGTCTGCTCGGGTATCGGTGGGACTGTGAATTTAAGGGGCCAAACTGGGCATGTTGTTTTGCCAATTTTCTCGTCTCTGCCGGCGACGGTGGCTGAAAAAGAGTGGTGGGAGGTTCATCCATATTTGCAGAGTCGGCACGCGCGGTCGACAACGAGATGCTCGGTAATGACAGTGAGGGCACGCTAGGCATTGGCGTTCCCGAGGCCAAAAAGGCCTGCTCTTGAGCTTTGCTTGCCGCGAGCAGCGCAGCTGCGGCTGATTGTGCGTCCTTTGTCTTTGGCGACGTGGAGAAGAAATGGGCAATTTTGCTAGCTTTTTGAGAGGTCTTGCTAACAAGGCTGCCGCCCTTTTCAGTCGGCGAAAAGGACGGCCAAGGGGTCGGAGGTGAACTGCTTAAAGGGGCGTTGGACAATCGACGAGGCATGGCCAAATCAATGGACCAGTGTGGCTCGAGGTGGGGGAAGACAGAGTCCTCGACACAATCGTCGCCGCCGACGCGACGTAAAGCGTAAGATATTGAACCGGTCGACTCCTTTCACCTTCACAGCTCTGTCTGTCGTGGAGGAACGCGCAAAGCCGGTGGCGGTGCAGGAAAAGGGCGCTCGGGGTGTTGCTACCTGGTCCGAGTGAGGACGAGCAACTTGTTGGGCTGCGGTGAGAGGAAAGGTGTCGTAGGGTCGCAGAGAGAGCTGTCTGCACAGGTATCGAAGGATTCAGGTTGGCAGTGGCAGTGGCAGGATTGGACCGCGACAAGGAGGTTTGCGAACGGTTGTGTGGAATGACGAACTTGAAGAGAGAAGAAAAGATTGGCTGGTTGACCGGCTGACAGGGAGATTCCGCTCTGATCCGGGACGAGCTGTGGTTGGATGAAAGGGAGCGCGTCCCTTGCAGCAGCCGCCCGCGCTCAGCCGCAGTCTTGCCGCACTGGCTGTGGCAGTGGCAGTGGCTGCGAGGTCTGCGGAGAGAACTGAGGAAGACGCAGCCGATTGCCAGTGAAGAGTGAGGGAGAAAGAGAAATCGACAGATAGACAGCTCTCCTGAACAAAGGAGATTCAAGAAACATACGGACGTACATACAACAGGCACACGAAGGGCACGCGAACCACTTCTGGATCCAATTTGAAGCTTACTGGACACTGGGACAGTGGACTGGAGGATGCGGCGGGCTCCTGAGGCTATTAGGGCACCACTTTGCAGATTTCAAGGACCGAGTTCTAGGCGAGGCGGGGCTCCAAAAGGCCGAGATTTTTATGGGCGCGGGCGTGGGTGTGGCGTGAAATTGGCTTGGATTTCCCACTGGCTCCAATAGGCGCGAGGACCTCATTTCGGGGGCTGTGTTAGGCTACTTAGGCATTGTAGTGCGCCCCTACAATTGGCGGCAAGGGTGGAAACAGAGGAGACACTTGCCTGGATTGGGCGTCTGCCCCTGGGTGCTTGGCGCATCCTAGCATCCTCGCATCCTCTAGCATTGAATTTCGCGCGATACTCCGTACAAGGGAGAAGAGCTTCCTGTTGCTCGGTCGGGCTAGTAGTAGTTAGTAGCCAGGGTATCGAGCACACGACTCCTTATCCGTATCCGTACTCCGTACAGGGCTAATTATCTGATCAAGAGTGTTGGGGATCTCCTTTCTGTGCAAGAGTTGATCGACCAGTATCCGTACGGACTACCTACCTTAGGGATCGACGATCGTAGGACCAAGGCTTCATTGTCAATGCCTGGATTGCCAGTTCTACCTAGATGCTACATACATTCGATATATACGACCTACCAAAGATGACGGAGATTGACCAGCTCGTCCTGCCAGAAACCGTTGCGGCCGGGTGCGAGGCTCAACAATTCTGCGCAGGGCAAGTTGGCACCGTAAATACCCGTGGCTCGGCTCCACTAAAAAGTCGAGCGCAGGCCGCATTTCGTATACATAGAAAACCAGACTGGCAGTAGAACAGCTTCCTCACATCCTACGGAGTACACAGTGATCTATCATGTCGCAGAACGGCGTCAATGGCGAGGCCGCTGAGTCTGACGAACTCTGGCGCCATCCTCGTCCCGAGTCCACCGAATTCTACGCCTTCCAGCAGCACGTCGCAAAGAAGCACGGTATCTCCGCCTCGTCCTACCACGACATCTGGCAATGGAGCGTGGATCATCCCAGCGCCTTCTGGGAGGAAATATGGCACTATACCGGGATAAAGGCCAGCAAGCAGTATGAATCTGTACGGGACACCCTATACCTCTGAGAGAGAGAAAAAAATATAAATGATGTTGCCCGCCAACCTGACATATCGCACCAGGTCCTGGACGAGTCCGCTGCAATGTTCCCCAAACCCGCCTTCTTCGCCGGCTGCGAGCTGAACTTCGCCGAGAATCTGCTGTTTCCCTCTTCCAATCCAAACCCAGCCTCTCTCGCGATCATTGCAGCTACAGAGACCACGCGCGAACAGGTGACCTGGGCGGAGTTGCGTGAGCGTGTCCGGACATGCGCTGCTGCCATGGACGCCCACGGCGTGAAGAAAGGAGAACGAGTCGCCGGGTATCTGTCCAATCATACCAATGCGGTGGTGGCCATGCTGGCAGCGACTTCACTGGGTGCTCTGTGGTCCGGTGTGAGCCCTGATACCGGTGTCCATGCGGTCCTAGACCGACTGCGTCAGATCGAACCCGTCCTTCTCTTTGCCGACAACGCCGTGACATACAACGGCAAGACCCACGAGACACACAGCAAAGTGTCTGAGGTTGTTTCGGCGCTGCCATCTGTCCGCAATCTGGTCATTTTCGAATCCATCCCCGGCCACCCCTTCGATCTTCCTTCTATAGCCAGTCAGCCAAGCACCACTGTCGAGATGTATTCCTCATTCCTGTCCAAAGGTGATTCCGCCAGACCTCTTCGATTCACATATCTACCGCCCGGGCATCCTGTCTATATCTTATATTCGTCCGGCACCACAGGAGTGCCCAAGCCAATTGTCCACGATGCTCTCGGAACGCTGCTCCAACATAAGAAAGAGCATCTAATACAGTCCGACATCAAGCCCGGCGAGCGACTATTCTACTTCACAACAGTGACGTGGATGATGTGGCACTGGCTGGTTTCAGGGCTGGCCGGAGGCGCGACCATTGTCCTATACGACGGCTCGCCATTCCAACCACACAAGCAAATGAGCATGCCGCTTTTGATCGACGAACTCCAGATCAACCACTTTGGTACCTCGGCCAAATACCTGTCTGTTCTAGAACAAGCTCACACGCTTCCGAGGGAGGAATCGCCTCGGAGCGCGACGCTGAACTCCCTCAAGTCCATCTTCTCCACCGGCTCGCCTTTGGCACCAAGCACCTTCCAATACGTGTACAAGAACCTTTCACCACCTTCTCCTCATCCGGGCATTTTGCTGGGCTCCATCACCGGCGGCACCGACATCATCTCGCTATTCGGGGCGCCGTGCCCGGTCCTGCCGGTCCACGCGGGTGAGATTCAATGTCGAGGCCTCGGCATGGCAGTGAGAGCCTTCTCGGCCGACGGCGTCGACATCTCCGGGACCGGCCAGCCCGGCGAACTGGTCTGCACCGTCCCATTCCCCTGCCAACCGTGCATGTTCTGGCCTCCAGGCCCCACGGGCGAAGCACGCTATCGCTCCTCCTACTTTGAAGTGTTCAAGAACGCCAAGACAGGCCACCCGATCTGGCACCACGGCGACTTTGTCCGGTTCAACCCTGCAACGGGCGGAATCTGGATGCTCGGGCGATCCGACGGCGTGCTCAACCCCATGGGCGTCCGCTTCGGGTCCAGCGAAATCTACAACATCCTGCTGGAGCATTTCAAGACCGAAGTGGAAGACGCGCTGTGCATAGGCCGGCGCCGCGAGCAAGACACCGACGAAGTCGTGGTGTTGTTTCTCAAGATGGCCGAGGGCCACAAGTTTTCCACCGACCTCGCGCTGCAGGTGCAGAACGTGGTCAGGAAGGAACTCAGTGCCCGCCACGTGCCCAAGATCGTGGACGAGTGTCCCGAGATTCCGGTGACGACCAACGGCAAAAAGGTCGAGGGCGCCGTCAAGCAGATCCTGAGCGGGACGCACATCAAGACGAGTGCCAGCGTGGCCAACAGTGGGTGTCTAGATTGGTACAGAGAGTGGGCGAAGATTCACTAGGTGTACGCTGTGGACCAGCAGACGCCACTATAGAAGAATAATGAAATAGAAATGATAGAGTATCTGAGACTGTGAGCGATTGAATTCTTTCCCTCCTTTTCTTGGACTCGTTGAAGGAGAAGACACGAGTTTCCATGAGCCCATGAGCTGTATGTATATTCTGTGCTGTACAGATACACTACGCACACATACCTAGCACCTATAGTATGTACCTACGAAGTACCTACCTTAGCGTGCACACCCAAGTATTTTTTATAAAGTATAGGCATAAACGGCAGTTTATGATAAACACCGGAGTTTATACGGAGTTTATACTAATATAGAGTTTATGATAAGATAGTAACTATTCTAAAATACTAGTAGCGCCCGCCCGCGCCCGCCAAGTCTACCACCTTTAGTACTAGGTTATATAATAAAAGCTCAAAATTTCTGCTTAAATTAGACCCACTCGTGCTAGTGGTCTAGCGGTAATACGTACGGATAGTAGACTAGCCACCTACTGCCTGTTCAATTCACCGAGTAGACGTTTAATATTATTTAAACGTTTAACTCGATGAGTTGAATAGGTAGTAGGTGCGCTTTTTTTCTTTTTAAGGTTTACGTATTTTATGATAGTTTTATGATAAACTTATGATAAAAAACTTCTTACTATAATAATAACTTTACTGAATATTTAGTCCTATAGCCTAATAAACGTTAAACGCCTCTTTATTATGGTTTAACTAAAGATTTAGGCTAAAAACTAGTAGGTGCCAAGACGTTTAGCCCTCTGCGCACACGCGGAGCACAGGTTTGCGAGACCTGTGGGACGATGGATTCACACCTTCTCGTGGTGTCCGGTGTCAGTAGCTGCTTGCAGCGAAGCCAAGATGAATCCAACGCGTTGTGGTCGGTTGCGAAGCTCAACGGAGCTCCACGGATGGCCAAGGACGCGGATACGACAACTACAAAAAAGAGGGAATTGATTTGAAAACCATCCGACACGTCAGTATTCGACTCGTACTCGAAACCGAAACAGGACCTATCGATCCTGCGGATGTGGTATCGCCTACTGACGCGACAGGACACCCTCAGCTTACACGCGCTCTGAGACGGTCGGGCAGGACTGGCCGCGAGGGTAGCCGAATCTTCTATGGGTATGTACGATCGGCCCTGTTAAGACTGACGAGTATAGTCCTGGAAAGCCGAGACGACGCGTAAAGACGTGTTAAACCTCGAGAACAAGCCCCCTACGCGCCGTCCCGGTCGACCGCGAGAGACCCTGTTAAGCTACGAGCACAAGCCTACTCTCGACCTCCTACGTCCCACCGAAGACCTTGTTAAACCTCGAGAACAGGCAATCTAAGGAGGACAGGAGGAGGACAATACTTGGAAAGACACAAGCCACCGAAAGGAAACACGCCGTACGAGGGGAAATAAGCTTGGTTAGTGAGGGTTACGACTAGCTTTGCCGGTGAGGATGCTACATACGAACCCTTTGCAAGACATGGTCGGCCTAGAGGCGGGAGACCGCGCTAGGTAACGCGAAACGAGTTGTCAAGGCTCGCGGGGCGTAGCATATAATGGCAGCCACGGAACGACCAAGCGCAGCTCCGAAAGAGGGCGTACGGTTACGAGACTGTCTATATGGCTTGAGAGGACAGACGCGCATGTCGGTGTATAAAGAGACAGGAGCTGGCTACCTTACTCGCACTAAGGCCTACTACTGGGTTGGGAGAAGTGGTGTCGTCCTAGCGAGGAGCATCAGGCTCGTACGCTCCTCGCTACCTAATACGCAATTAGGACCTGACCCCAATCCCAGTGGTAGTGGTGTCGTCCTAGCTAGAGAGGCCTGGTGCTATATGCTTAAGGAGTAAACAGAGAGTCACTTAGGCGGGAAGGGCTTTGGGGTCGGCCCTGACCGTAGAGGCTGGGCTATGGCCGAGTTCCATAGGAAACAGCGAAAACTAGGGTATAGTCTAGATAGGTAGACACGCCGAATATACTTCATGACTCTTTG